>NW_020838010.1:8924367-8953447 GCF_003676395.1 Aethalodelphis obliquidens
ATATATATATATATATATATATATATATATATATATAAAATCTGCAATTATAATTATATGAAAGAAAGCCAAACATATGATGGTGGATCACATCATTTGAAAGAAAAGTCTCTAATTGCATCTATCTATATACTTCAGCAATATGCTTATGAAAAATATGCTAATGAGCCAGGTCACTGGTCTACTTTAGACGAAAATTTTGGTTCCAGTTTCATGAACTTTTGTTTAGCTGTGAATCATTCAGAAATGATTACATATGCACATCCTTTGAGGGAAAGTGCTCATAATGAATGAAAATCACTTCAGTTTAGTGATGCTAAGGGATTATCTATTGGATAATCTACTTACAACCTAAAACATCCATATACTTTTCAAAACTCTATTTCAAAGTATTTTGTAGATCGAACTGTGAGTTAATTAGGAATACAGTTCAGTGTAGGACAAGAGAAAAATCTCTGGCGTGATCACATGTATAAAGAGAAATCTAGTCGAAGTTTTTGTTGTAAACTGGTTTTTAACATTAATTTGTAATACAATTGATGAAATGGGATAAAATAATAAAAAGGAAATATAAATTAAGACTGAGTTAACTCATCAAATGTGAATGTACACAGATGGAGGAAAAGTGACCAGACTTAAATATCACATTCTCTTTCAAGGTACAGTGGTATGACAAAGAATGATTTCTAAGGTTCCTCCCAGCTCTTAGAGTCCAAGAATCCTGAATAAGATACTTATGCTCTTTTTAAGATATGTTCTGATCTCACTGATCAGTGAAAGGCACTATATTTTTGAAACCAGAAAAACAAAGAGTGAAAATAGAAGATGTTACAGGGCAAGCTGTAAATGAGCAAAGGTCTTTTAAAATTTGTAGAAATAACTTCAGTGAGAGACTTTCAAGTGGGGGGGGAGAAAAGGAGGGGGAGAGAGGAGGGGGAGAGAGGAAGGACAGAGCGATGGCAAAGGCACTAGTTTAACCCAGTTGTCCACGAACACTCAAATGAGCTTGCCTCTCTAATGTATCATTCTCACAATGTTTCATTCTCAAAATCTCACTGTTTTAAAATACAGTATTCAAGGCTTTTAAATCAAAAACTCAATCGAGCCCCTGCACCTTCCAATCTAATCACGTTAAGTCCTTAAAGGTGGAAGAGAAAGGCAGAAGAGTGGGTCAGAGAGAGAGAGATGTGAAAAAGACTCCTGCCATTGCTGGCGCTGAAGATGGAGAAAGGGAGCCAGAAGCCAAGGAATGCTGGTGGCCTCTAGAAGCTGAGATCAACTGTTGCCTTACAGCCAGCAAGAAGATAAGGACCTTGGTGGTTCTACAACTGCAAAGAACTGAATTCTGTCAATGATCCAAACAAGAAGGAAATGCAGTCTCCCCTAGAGCCTCAGAAGCAAACACAGCTCCACCAACACTGTGATTTTAGCCCAGTGAGACCCATACCAGACTTCTGACCTAAAAAACTGTAACATAACAAATTTGTGACGTTTTAAGCCATTAGTTTGCAGCAATTTGTTATGGCAGCAATAGAAAACTCATACGTGGAGGTTTTTCTCAGTGCCTGCACACAATCAAACAATGGGACAATCATGTCCACAAGAAAGTACTAAACATGCTGACTGGTTAGTACCCTAGGACTGTGATAAACAGAGCACATCTGCTCCAGTCAATGGCAGCTAATTACTGGGGGGAGAAAAGGTGGTTGGCCAACGAAGGTAGAATAGTGCTTCGAAAGAAATAGGAAACAATGAGGTTAATCCCAGTATCATATCAGTAAGTAAAGATAATTGCCCCAGTATTTTCCTGCAACTTCACCACTTGACAGTACCACAAAGTAAAGCTAACTTCTCCCTGTACCACCACCCAATTCAAAAAAGTTTATCTCATCTGTCATACTCCTTTGTTCTTCGAATTCTAGTGAGATATTTCCTAATTAGTAGATGGCATGAAAGTAGCAAGAGTCTATAAAAAGAAAAAGGCATTAGAGGAGTCAAGATCATTGAAATCAAGCAGAACTGCGTTTGAATTTTCACTTCACCTCTTACTTGAAGTGTAACGTTGAGCAAGTTAACTAACTTCTCGGAACCACTGTGCCCTTAGAGTAAAACAGGGAAAAGACTTACCCTTATAGAGTGTTTGGGAGGCAGCTTCCAAAGTGCTTGGCACTTTTTTTTTCCAGTGAGGGAAGGATTTATTACTACTTGCAACAAGTAAGGAGAACACCGGGAATCTTTCCCAAAGCAGTGTCTCCCCATACAGCAAAATTGGGGAAGTTTTCACACAGTGGTTTGCACTTTTATAGTAGCACTCAATAAACTGTATTACATTTAACTATGTTAAACCAGGACATTTTTGAAAATTGCAAATAAGTATGTTTCACATGAAATTTACAATATCTGTTGTATAGGCTAGATTCAAGAATTCTGAAAGTTGTTTTTAATTACATTTTTCTTATGGAAACATGTTATTTCATTTCTCCACTGAACCATATCATAAGAAGAATTGTCCAACGAGTTGGGCATGCTCCTGTCTTACCATACCATAAATGTCGCAAAATTGGGTTAAAAACAACATATACCCTCATCATAGTAAGTCATGCCAGTGAAAATATTTTACTATAATTGGAAACATAATATAATTTTATTTTTCTCTAAGATTACATCATATAGTCTGGGATCAAACTGTTGATGCTTGTAAGGTAAAAATATATACACTTGTGTGCTATAAAGTACCTAAGCCCTGTCCAACTTAAAGAATGGCACTCCATTTTTCTTGTTTAAAAAAGTGACTATCAAGTTTAAATGTAAATTGCATCATTTTCCATCTTATGGAATATGTACTTTCTCTTTTTTTCTTTGTTTAAATATTGAAGTATAACTGACATACATTGTATTAGTTTCAGGTGGACAACATAATGATTTGATATTTGTATATATTGCGAAATGATCATCACAATAGGAATATGCACTTTAAAATCTGGTATCTATATCCAATTCATATCTCCTCAGTGAGCCCAGATACATTTCTCCTCTGTAGTATTTTTATTGCCATTAAATCCATTATCAATAATGCAAGCACAGTAAACAAGAATGTTATTTAAACTGGTTGTCTCGGTTTAGCATTTTCACAGGAGCAAAATACATCAAGCAATTTAATTGTTTATAAATAAAGATAGGATAGAAGATAAAGTCTAGTCATTTTGAATAGCTGCAAGGACTATATCCATAATACCCAGCAGAGTTATGCCTGGCGCATAACAGGCAGTAACTTCTGAATATTATAAACTCAATATACAAGGTGACTGAAAAAGAACTGAGCTCTTTCAAAAGTGGATTGCTCAGTAACTTCTTTATGTACTGATGCCCTAAGAATCTCACGTTTATACCACCTCTTTCTTGGCCTTGAGGAGATAAAGCAATACACTGTGGCTGCTATTTCAATTTAAAATATCGGCATGCACAGCGCTTATAATTCTTGACTCTACAAGTAATACAGTCATTAATACAGATACTTGCCTATCTCTTCCTTCTTTCTTTTCCCTCCCCCTGACTTGGCCCTATTTAGGTCTCATCTAAATATTCTAAATTTCAAGCAGAATGTCTGGAATCCTCAGAGTTCTTAGTAACTCCAGACTTCGCGCGATGGTGAAAGATTTGCATTTCCGTCTCTCTTCCCTCTGGGGAAATGTTTTGAGGGGTACTTGGAAGTAACACTCATTTAGGCATAAAAAAACAACGAATCTAGATAAATTTTCGACAAGTAAAATTCTTGGAAATTGCTGAAAGCATCCGAAATACTAGCTTTCTGTCTTGTAAGTTTCTTGTGTGCAATATTCCTCAGATACATTCAATGGTTTTAAGAGATCTTTTTAAAGACACATACAATAGGCTTTAAAACACAATTTTAATTTCATTTGCACATGCCAGAATTCCTCAGACTCGAAGATCTGAAGTAGCCAAGAGAATAAACGCTGACTAGGAGGAACAAGCAATCTAGTCGTAAACCTCCGAAAAGAAGTTTGTAAACTCTGAGTCACTGTGGTTCAGGATGAAGGCTATGATTAAAAAATAATATAATTGCAGGCTCTTTAAGATAAGCAAAACGCCTGTATGAAAGGAGAGAGGTCTCTTCTAGTTGGACCATGTGGGGAGCATCTCATTCAGATGTAGTATCTTGTATAAAGTTTAACACAAAAAAACTATCTGGGTGAGGCACAACCAGCAGAGTGAAGAGCCTGGAAAACATGTCACATGAGTAATGGTTAAAGAAAGAAGATTTCCAGGCTTGTACGTTATGGAGGAAATGATATTTTTCTCCATAGCTCCAGAAGGCCACACCAGGAATAGGAGATGAAAGATAAGAGGAATTGATTTTGCTCAATGCATGGAAGAGCTGTCCACGAATGAAAGGTGCTGGCTTGGGGAGGTAGTGAGCTCTTTGTCACTGACAGTGATCAAGGAGAACGTGCATCGGCATCTTTCAGAGTTGTCACAGGAAGGATTCCTGCTTTAAAGGGGATTTGGATTCTCTAAATGACATCTAAGGTCACTTTTATCTGTATGATTTTCCATTAATAAGTGTTAAGCTAGCCCTTCTGCAAGTTCAGACAATGGAAATTCACAAGAAACATGCTACAAGAGTTGCAGATGAGCGCTAAATTGCTCTGTGTTATTTGTTATTTCTCCACATAGTTTTGTTAGATTGAGCATATGTAGTAAAAAAACAAATTAAGCAGACACAAACAAAAGTTTATGTATACACTAATTGTGAAAATGTCTAACTAATTATATTCTTTTCTAATTTGAGAATATCAATTTGGGAAGTATTTTGCTAGATGAAAAGGATACCTAAGGTTTTGTTTTATTTTATTTTCGAGGTTGTATTTTATTCACTAAATTAGAAAAAAGACAATCTTAGGGGATAGAAAACATGTCAAATTTAGAAAGTGCATGTTTTAATTTTCACTGTCCTTTGAATCACCCACAGACAAGGAATATTTATATAGTATGACTAAATCTAGACAAATTATTGACAATTAAATAAAGCACCAGTTTTTCTAGGGAAATCTAGATACTGAATCTCAATGATAAAATGATAGAAAATGATTTCTATAAAAGTCAGTGCTATTGGCACTTACTCTAAAATATATTTTACATAGTAAACAAAATAGTTGTAAACAGGATGCTAACTGAATACAAGTGTATCGGCTAAGAGAGGACAAGTCTAATTCACTAACACTCATTCTACACCCATTGTCTGGCTTGCTATGATTCACTGTTACATTGTGCTGGTTAATCCTTACCTATTGTCTTCCTCCTTGTGGCCACACCATTATTAGCGAGACTTAACTGCTTGTGAAGAAAGATAAAAGATAGCTAATGCTAATTCTGTTCTATTTCAGTGTGTCCTTGGAATCTAACAATACATTAACCCTATAACATCAGCCTGAAGGAATCATTTGCTGCCTGAAAACGATGAATACCAAAACACCAGAAAACCGCTTAGAAGTGACTGCCCTTTCAGCTTTATTAATTTAGGCAAATTGACAGGTTAATTTACATGGTTCACACCTGTCAGGAGCAGAGTCTACTAATTTAGCTTACGCTGACCAGGAGATACTCCTTCAGGCTAAGGTTGAACTTCAACCTTCTGCTGAACAGAGTGTAACACAAACACATCAGTCAGATTTTGATCAAGACAGTCCCTTCAGAATTCCACATGGATGGCACACCACCCTTGCAAGTGTTCAAAACTGAAGCTGAAGGGAGACTCTACCTAATAGAGACTAAATAATATTTGGTAATCAAGCTATGTGGAGGCCAAAGGATTATTTTCCCAAATCTTTTGTCTTTATGATACTCCACTCTTCCCAAATCATATTTTAACACAATTTGAAAAGCACTTTATGCTATATAAGAAACTATTTTCCTTAATATTATCATAAACATTGTCTTTATCATCAATAAGTCTTGAAAATATGGAAAGGTTTTAACTCACGTTCAGGTTCTAAACAAGCAGAAAGCAAGCCAACTTGGACTTTAAATCCACAAGGAAAAAAAAGCTTTTCTGTTCAATGTTTGCAATAAGTAAAACATTCTCTATTCTAGCTTTCACTAGTGGATAGCAGCACTGCCCTATATCACCAGCATCAATGGAAGAGTTCTAGCCAGCAGCACCTACATTGAGTTTAGAAAGAAACCATAAGGAACCTTTATATTTCTCCATATTTGCTCCATTACTACAATACATTTTTACTACAAGCAAAAATATTTTATATTGAAATTTCAGTCTTTGAAAAAGCACCCAAGTCATCAATGAAAATCATGTAATATGTATTCGACAAATCACAGTAAATAACGATAAAACATTACAAGCCAATACGAGCAAATATACCAAAAGATGCTTATATTAACTGGGAAGAATTCTATATTCAAGATAGTATTTTTAATGTTTATACGTAATTTTACAGGTAAATCCTAAAATATCACAATCTATCAGAGAGTCAGAGTTTAACTGCTCCATTTCAATGCAAAGACTTTAGACCCAAAAGACACAAGTAGCCATCTAATCTATGTTTGCCAACCCAACCGACCATGAGAGCAAACATGATGTTACTTGACCCAGGATTCTAACTTGCTCTTTACAATTTTTGAGTGAAAAATATGCTCAACTTAAATATCATCTGTGTGTAGAAGTGCTATGGAATATAAGGAAGCACTGATGAGAACAACATGTTAAACGTGGTATTTTTATTTCTGGCCCAGCAAGGCAATGAACTCTAAATCAGTCAAAAACGAAACAATTTATTTAAAACTTGATTTAAACTCCCCAAGCTAGTCTTCTTTTCCTATATTTAACATATATTCTCTGTGTATATTTACATAATATTTTAAACCTCATATTAATTTATTTATTAAAAAAATAAGTTAAGGCCAATTTAACAATACAGACCGTCACAATGTCAAAATAGTCCAGACTAACACCAGCTCCTCAAATATACTTTTCCATTCTACATATGTGTACTACCAACACTCAATGCCAACGTGCAAGATCTATGACATTTTCTGGCTTCTCTCATCTAAATCAATTCACTCATATCACCAGGTCAAAGAGGTGAGGACTTAAAAGAAAGAAAGTGGTTCATTAAAGATGTTGTATTAAGCTGTATCTGAGCTTGTGGCTAGTATGGATTTAAAAAATGTAAGTATTTTTTAATCATCTCTAAAAATTAGCAAATCAGCTGCAACAGGGGCTACAAATTGGATCTTTTGGACAGTAAAATGCAGTAGGAATACTAGAATCATTAGTAACCATTATTAATTGTAACCTATTGATTTTAGTTTGGGGTGTGTATGTTTTGTTTTGATGATGAAGTTGCTTTTGGTAAATCTTTGGTCATTTCTCACCAGCTAAGATATATAAAGTCAACAGGCACATCTCATTTTCTCCAATTATTTGAAGGAGCTCCATTAACTTGTCACCTCCATTAATTTGCACTTTTGACAAATGCAGCTTTTGAGAAACAAACAGAGCTGATTTTTTTCTTTTTTCTTTTACAAATATAACTTAAAATTTTAACTTTATAGGAAACAGAGTTTAACACCCAGATAAAATAACCTGAAGCATCTCTAAGAAGGAATAGAAAAAATAATCTGAAAATGAAATGATGACAGGATTCAACTCTGAAATGTCCTCATTTTTCCTCGCTTTCCCGGGAATTGCTTCTTTTGGACTGAGAGCACAAGCACACTTCCTCAGCAGCTGAAAGCCTTTCAAAGAACCAGAGAGATACCACTGTGCATCTGAACCTCATATAAAACAAAAACTAAGTAATAAAATGGCAACTCACCAGATTTCTAAACACACAATGGACCTAAAGCGGGAAGAATTTTCCACATCTGTCCTACTGAAAAATATTTTAAAGGGAACACTTACAGTTAAGACAGACTTTCACTCAAAAGCTTTTCTCGTACAATTATTTAATAAAAAAAAAAGTCCAGCTTTCCCTCACTCCTTCCTCTACTAAAAAAAGATCACAGACAATACTTTAAAAGAATATTTTATTATATCTCCAAGATTTTGTTTTTAAAGCAACACTTTGCAAAGTTAAAAAATAAGATTTTCAAAAATTCTAGAAAGACATCCCAATATATTTCAGTACATATCTACTTAAAATAAATTTCTAAAATAGATATTTGTATAATACACTTTTCAACTCCATGTATATAAATAACTACTCATAGAACTATAATTTGCACAAATTCAAACTTATACTTCAGAACTCGAATTATAAAACTGAGAAAGATATAATATCAAACTTATTAATGTTCATACAGAACTCAAGTATCAAGTCCTCAATAAAAGACTCATTTTCTGATCAATGTGTTAACTCTGAATGTTTCAAATTCATCAAAAAATTATAGAAAGCATTTCCATATTTAACACATCAACATCAATCATAAGCAGTTTTTGTGCCATTACACAAAAGAAGTCATCTTAAGTATTTCAGATACACAAAAATTCAAAACATCCAACCAATGTAAAAGTTTATCCTTATGCAATTCCTTAGATATACCTTTAGACTTTCATCTTAGTAATTACATTACCATTAGGCACTTTAAATGAAAAGAAACATAAACTCCTAGAAAACCAAAACAATGGTAAAATGTGGGCATGCCAATATATTTAAATGTAAGCAAGCTTGAGGTTTTTAATCTTGTGGGGTTTTGGATGTTGCTGTTTGGGATTTTCTACCCCCTTTTGTCACAAGGTTGATTCATGAATGAAATCCCACTTTAATATCCTATTTTCTCTCACTTACATGTATGCTGGAGAAAGTGGAGTTGACCTGGATGTTTTAAGCACAGGAACTGGGAATTTCCAGATAGCAGGAGAGCTCGTTTTCCATTTCAATGGCATGTTGTCACCACGGTACTACAATAACAGTAAACAGCGTTTCCATAACAGACTACCAACTATGACTTCCATTCCACACTGTACCGACACAGCAGTGGCTGCCGCGGAGAACAAGCAAACGATTCTGCCAGTGCCCTTAAACCGATGCTTCCAATCTGTAAAATAGGGCTGCAAGGTACCTCCTTTAAATCCTCCTGTCCCCTAAAGCAAATGATGATTCTATCCTTCGAACTCAACAATAGTGCCACCTCGTTAGGAAAGCGTTGACTGCAGTATAATTTTTTTGAAAAGACTGCACTGTGCATACCACACAATGCAGCTTTATTTGATAAAAGCGGCTAGGGTTTGGGGTGGTTCTTTTTTTTTTTTTGGTATTATTTTAAGCTTGCATTACCATTGTTCTACCTTAACAGGGATACTGCAGCACTGCACTATATTCTGCACCTATTAACCTGATTTCTGACCAATAGTAGCAGGAAAAAAAAAAATAGACGGGTTTCATATGAAAATGAAACAACATACCTACTCAGAATACACTTGTCATCCTCTGAACATTCTTCTTTTGAGCTGCAACAATACAAATGGGATATAAACCTCAGCATAGCCTTAGGCCACAGCTAATAGAGATCAGTGACTAAATTCGGCAGCCTGCTTTCCTCCTGTGCAAGCTCTGGCCACACAATACAAGAATGCCATTATGGGAAGAGCCCGTTTAAAAAAAATGCCAGTCTCTCTGTTTTCCAGTTAGAAGAAGGCAAAATGTAAGAACAAATATAAACTGCTGCAGAACTCTGCACGCTCTTCTAGTAGCTTCTGATTCAAGTTGCTCTCTTTTCCCTATTCTTATTTCCAAGCCAGGATGAGCAAAAATCTCATACATTTACAACATGCTGTGTGCTAACACGAATATCACTCTGTCTTCTGCAGCAGAGAAGTACAGAATAGCGTGCTCTTAATAGCAGTCCTCGGAGGGACGCTATCAACAATCTAATTCAGTGCTGCCCTCCCCTTCTTCTCTCCCCCTTTCCCTCCCCTTCACCCTCCTTCACGCCTCCCCCGCCCCCAAACAGCTCACAAATTGCCTAGAGGAGAGACACCAAGCAGGTGTCCAGCAGGGACCATTCCAGAGCTCAGCGGCGGGTCCGGTAACCTCTAGGGGTTAGTAACTGACAAGGAGGATCAAAAATTCAAGCTGCCGTCAAAGGGAGGTTGACGTATTTCATGAAAGTAACGGCAAATAGAGGCTTCATCTGTATTGTTTTAAAATACTGCCAGAAAATAGCGTTGTAAATGCCCAGAACGCGACTGGGTGTTTCAAGTTTCTGTTTAAAGCACCAAACTCACACACTTTCTACACAATTCAAAGAAGTGAAAATAGGATAAACCGGTATTATGCTGAACTCTTTATTTTCAGGTTGAAGAATTTTATTTCTGATGTAGGCAAGTCGCCATCACTAAATATCTACCCTCAATGCGTCCTTCCACCTTCTACCTAAAAACCGAATTACCCATCTTCATCAAATGCAAGCTTAATAAAGGAGGACCGCCATTGACATGAAAGCCGCTACCTTTTTAAAAACTCATCGCAGTGATGAAAAGCTCATATTTACTTTCAAGTGTATATTCAAACAATAAGCTTGTGCTTTCAACTTAAGTAGCTGGCTTTCATATGCTCTTTCCAAACGATTTGAAAGATTGAGATTGAGATTTAGTCCCTAAGAGCCTTTCTCATTTGTATTCAAAAAGCACAGGTAATTATTTCTGTAAGAAAGACACTGCTTTCAAAAATTGCAAAATACGTAATTTCATATACCAGAATACAGTGTGAAATCACCTAAGGTAATCACAAGTACCTTCAAGAACACATCAATATTCAACAATGTATTTTCCTATGAAATCCAACATATATGTATACATAGTATATACATTCACGCATACATACCTAAGGAGAGAAAGCTTATTTTGAAACATTGACCAGTAATGCATAAACTTTATTAAATACTAAATAGGTCTCAGCCATCACTACCTCACAAATAATTTTTATTCAATCGATCAGACACAAAAACACTGCACAAAAACTCAGTCAAGCAACTTAAAGGGTTAAATGATATTTCCAACTCTTTTCAGTACCCCCCCCCCGCCAAAAACCGTCTCACAGAAGTCTTCAAAGGAATCAGAGAAAGGAATATTTATCAATATCTTAGTGGCCAAAATACATTTTAAAAGTTTTTTAAAAGTGCCACTAATACAAATAAACTGTAGTCAATATCTTACATTAGAAGGATTTGTATAATAATCTTAATAGTTAAGGAGCAAAAAGGTCCTAGGTACAATTGGCAGTGGTAACTTCTTGGAAACCCCAAGAAGGAAAACACACACAATACACACACGCGCGCACGTGTGTGCGCACACACACACACACACACACACACACTCATCAAGCAAGTTTGGAATGTCTCATTCCAAAGTCCTGAAGCATTCTCAAACATTTGAAAATATAAAACAGCTACAAATTAGCTATATGGAGCCATTTTAGAGAGAAACTTCAATCACTTTCCAGCTTATGAAAATATTACAAAGTAGCAATTGCAAATGTAACTTCTCCTTCTGAGAACAAAGACCCCCAAACCTATGTAAAACCAAGGTAGTTAAGTGTTTTGAGTCTTTATCTGTGAAGACGACTCAATATTTATGAGGGGGAAATAGGATGAATGTAGAGTTTTCCAAATTTCCAAGAGGGTAACCTCCCAAAACAGGCGAAGATCACTTTATTGCAAAGGTTCTCAAGTTATTATTCTACTACGAACAATCAACTGATTCAAAAAACCAACATATTCTTGGTCTAATCTCGTTCGGCTCCAAAGAAATCAACCAATACCACCAAATCATCTCTTAGACTTAATGTTCAGAACCTGTTTTTGTAGCACTCCAACGGTTGTAATATTTGTTCAAAGTGAAAAGAAAGACTGCTTTCTTCCACCCATCCTAAACACTCTTAAAGACCCCAAAACCCGAAAAGCATTATATCTGATGATGAGCATTTATTTATATTCATTTCTTTTGATTTAATAAATTGCTAGAAGTCATTTGTAATTCTCTCTCATGAGCAAACAACCAATACGCCAAAGGCTTTAAAAATAATTCCCTTAACTAGAAATATAGTCCATGAAATATACTTTACACTATTAAATTGCTTAACAACACCATTCCTCATACGTCGTTTAGAAATAAACTTCAGCCAGGTAAAATCGCCCCAATTACAAATTAGCAGAGTCCAAATTAATCAGATTTTACTACCCTGATGGCGACTCTAGTAGCAACTACGGAGTGTAATTACCATTACATTCCAGAACTAAAAATGTTTTCACCTACAGAGTGAAAGGAAGAAAATGATTAAATATATATTTTAAATATAATTTTATGCAAGCTCAGTGGTCCCACTCCTTTGTATTTAGACTGGGGGGAACCTCCCTGGTGGCGCAGTGGTTAAGAATCCGCCTGCCAATGCAGGGGACACGGGTTCGAGCCCTGGTCCGGGAAGATCCCACATGTCGCAGAGCAACTAAGTCCGTGCGCCACAACTACTGAGCCTGTGCTCTAGAGCCCACGAGCCACAACTACTGAGCCCGCGTGCTGCAACTACTGAAGCCTGCACGCCTAGAGCCCATGCTCCACAACAAGAGAAGCCGCCACAATGAGAAGCCTGCACACTGCAACCAAGAGTAGTAGCCCCTGCTCGCCGCAACTAGAGAAAGCCCACGTGCAGCAATGAAGACCCAACACAGCCAAAAATAAACAAGTTAATTAATTAATTAATTTTAAAAAATATTTAGACTGGGAAATGTCAAAAGCCCTCGTTCACATCACAGGAAACACTGATTTCATTTACAGAACACTTGGTTTCTATTATGGACAACTGCCTAAAATGGGATAGAAAGACAACATGCACAAAAGCTCTTCAAAACATTGTATGAACATCAATCACTCAAAAATACCTGTGAATGCGTATTTCAGAGATGTAATAAAGAACAATGTTGGGACTTGGCCAAGGCCATGAAAGAAGTCATTCTTGGCCAAATCTTACAACACAGAATTCCCTGGTTCCCAAAGTAGAAAGAGAAGGTTTGTAGAACTTTTACAAATCATCTTGCTCAGTACCCTCATTGTATAGATGAAAAAACTGAAGCCCAGAGAAGTTAACTTGTCACACTACTAGCTAGTAGCAGAACTGCAACTAGAAACCAAATTCCATCTCCTCGTCTAGGACTCCTGCTCTAGAATCCCTACTGTCCTTTCTTCTCAATGAGACAGTTCCAGAAGATGTTTGTTTCCATATGAAGTGAACCACATTCTACAAATGTCTCAATGTATTCAAAAGAACTACAAAGAGTTATTTATTCCTCCAATTGTATGTACACTCAAAGACAGACATGGGAAAGGAACACCAAAAATACAAACGTGTGCAGAAAGACCATTTCCAAAATCTTAATTCCAGAAGGTGTTTAAGAATGATCAGGGAGAAAACGGTGAGTAAAAATCATGCCAGTCATAGTATGAGAGAAAAGTGAAATATATAGCCAAGAGCCTCATTTTTTTCTCAATGTAAATGTTTCTAAATAACTTTATGTGAAAGTTTAATTTGCTTACAGACTGCTACAGTTTGTCTCCAGTACCACCATCTCGTGAAATGAATTGACTAATATGTCACATATCTGACCTTTCTCCATATTTTCCCAATATTCCCTAAGAACTAACCTACCTTTTTCTTGCAAGTTTTGCTTAATCCCGTGGTAAGTACAACTGAAGAATAATAGCGTTAACCATCGTTTGTATGAGCAGGCGCTGTGTAATCTTCTGGAGTCCTGACAATGTCCCTTCAGACTAATCTGGGAGATCCATGTTATTCCTGTTGCTCAGACAAGACTGTAGATCATGCCAAATCGTGTGCTCTGTTTATATTCTACCAATCAGTAAAAGTACTTGGATGGCAACCAAGTAGGACTGTTAAACCCTTTAAAGCATACAAAAAGTTAACTTCTAGACAACAGAGCACAATTCTTAATACATTCAGGGCTCCTCATTACAGGAAATAGAACTGTTCACGCGAATGGCTATATATACTTAGGTGTGTGTGTGTCTCCTTTTCATCTGTTTTAGGAAATTGAATATCAAATACATTAAAAATTTCTTACTAGATACTCTGATATGTAGCCTTGTTCAGATCAAAATGGAAAATCCTAGACATTTCTCAAAGACAGCTGCTTTGGAAAGTCATTATTTCATCTTTTATAAGCACCTTCTCACAAATCAATTTCCTTAACAGAATTGTGTGGACTCTTACGGTCCCACAAAGAATTTACATAGATTATTGTAACCATGACTATGCCTTGGATTACCGTACACAATCTCCTTCACAATACAAACAAGTAGAAAAACACACTTGTGCAGGCACATACGCACATGTGTGTGTGTATGCCCAGAGAATTCCTCAGGCCATGATGGCATAAGTAATGTGAAGGGAAATACTCTTCTGATCTTTAACATTTCCAAAGGAAAATATGGGTACTAAGCATTTGTTTGTTTCTTTGTTTGCTTTGGGGGAGTCAGGTATAGAACAGCAATAAGAGGAGCTAGTAAGCTGATAAGGTAAGGGGAACAAAGGAGAAAAAAAGTAAGGGTGAGGAAGGTAATGGACTGGCTGGAGGGAGAATGGAAAGCCAGAATGGTAGTGGTTCCTGATGTTTATGTAGCACCTTTTATAACTGGGGGTCAGATGAATGAGTTTATGAGGCTAAGATGGGAGCTGGTGTAGAAAGGACTGAGCAGGCAACAAGAGAGATCCAGCTGTTGGGGACCCAATGATCCACAGATTCTGACTACCCTTAACCTCACTACGCTGAAAAAAGGATTTGCACTGAATGGGAAATTCAGAAGTCCTTGCCCTTCCTTCTTCTTTTTGTTTTCTGCAGTATCTATATTCTTTATGGCTTTTTTTTTGGGGGGGGGGGCTACCCTTGAGTTCTTTGTTCACATGATTCCCAAATCCATATGCCCAAGTAAGTCTTCATACATCTTTGACATGCATAACCTAAATTAATTCTTAAGTATTCCCGTGTATTAAAAAATGCCTTAGGGCTTCCCTGGTGGCGCAGTGGTTGAGAGTCCGCCTGCCGATGCAGGGGACACGGGTTCGTGCCCCGGTCTGGGAGGATCCCACGTGCCGCGGAGCGGCCGGGCCCGTGGGCCATGGCCGCTCAGCCTGCGCGTCCGGGGCCTGTGCTCCACGGCGGGAGAGGCCAGAACAGTGAGAGGCCCGTGTACCGCCAAAAAAAAAAAAAAAAGCCTTAAACCCCAAATCAAATTGTTTGGGTGTATTGGGAGGGGTAATGGTGGAAATCAATGATTTTTACATACATACTATCTATATACATGATTTTGCATTACCATTTTGAAATTGTTGAAAAAAGCCATTTACAGAGACAGTTTATGATCATCAAATAGGGATAATGTACCCAGGGCTCCAATAAGAGGCCTGCTGTTAGGACACCCCCGTGCTCCAGCTTTGCTTCTTTGTCTGCCTGAGATGCCTTCCCCAAACTCGTGCTCCTCCTTCAAGAAGGAATCCCTGAATCTTTATCTTCCTAATGGATCACTATTCCTGGCACATGGGAAAGCACTCAGTAAGTATTTGTTGAGCAGATTGGAAGCGAGATTTTTATAAGCAGAGTAGTGGTTAAACAAGAACTGTGTACTGAAGCCAGGATATATCCTGAAAAGTTTTAAAAATGCTGTTATTGATTCTGCTATGACTAAAAGCAGAGTTCAAAGTAAAAGGAATATCCATTTGTTAATTTGATAATTTTAGGCTATAAAGTCCTTAAAATGAAAAAAAATTAAACATACACATTGTCTTGTTAAAAATAAGCATATGTTGAAGAAAATCACCCAGAACACATACTTTCTTAAGTAAAATAAAGGCGTCACTGACAGTGATGATGGATTGCTCTAAGGAAAAATCTCTGCTCTCACCTCAAATAATAATAATTTAACTGTTTAGTTGTCTCTCAACAACTTCCTAAGTATCTCCTTAAATTACATTTGGTAAATAAAATAGCCAAACTATCGTTAGAGTTTCTGATGTGTTTGTTTGATAAGTCTGCAAACTTATCAAAATAAAAATCTATTGAAAATGTACAGTGTTACTCAAAAGAAAAGTTAAGAATATGGCTCTACTGACTAAAAATTATATGCATATAAAGCTTTTCAAATAGTTTCACTGCTTTGTGGCATCAACTATAGAAGCAACACTACAAACTGTGCGTGAAGACAAAGTAATAAGCAATATTACAATCTTAATTTTTGTAAATTATGAACTATGTTGATAAGAGTAGATCATTTCTAATAATGTTTATCTATAATGGTTGAAAAACTTTTTAAAATAATAAGCACATCACATACCTAAGTCTCAAAAGCATGCCAGTTAAAGAAAGTCAACATTTCCTATGTTATACATTCTTTCAGTAATACCTACGTTTTTTACAAAAATCTGAGTTGCTGAAAGACCTTTAGAATAAGACATTTTCCTCAATATCCCAATTAAAATTAATGAAATAATGCTACTATCTTGAAAAAATCGTATTTATATCCTTTTATCTAAAGAGTTATTATAACATTCACATGCGCACCATAAATGTTACAGGCAAAACTGAGATCTAGGCGATTACCTAAGTCGTTCCACCTCTTCTCCCTGAGTATTTGTAAATCTTGGTTACAAATACTTAGGGTAATCACAATAATATTTTGCTAACCAGAAGCAAACACTTTCGTGAAAAGCTAATCCTAATGACTCACTGAGATTATACCACACTACTTAAATTTTCCATGAAAAAGGCCCTTTCTATGCAATTACTTTAATCTTGTTTTAAATATCTTAAAGTCCAAAAAAGGCTCAACTTCAAACTTGAACCTTGTGACCCACTGCCATAACATGGGGACCAATAGTTTCCTTAAAGGTATAATTTAGAGTTACGATATCTGCCTACTATGGTGGTATTAAAGAGACTTAGCAAACAGTTCAATACCTCTATTTTCATGAGTATTTTGAGAACCTTCTCATTCTCTAATTTAGAGTTCTTCTCATGGGTAATTTTAAATTCTAAAGTTTTTTTTTTTTTTTTTTGGCTGCGTCGCGTGGTTTGCGGGATCTCAGTTTCCAGACCAGGGTTGAACCTGGGCCACGGCAGTGAAAGCCCAGAATCCTAACAACTAGGCTACCAGGGAACTCCCTAAAGACTTTTTTCTTAAAAGAAAGGCAGGGAGGGAGGTATAGAAACATTTATACTGCAAGATGCCAAATATATGGTAGCAAGTCTAAATTACAGAAGCTAGTGTGCAATTAAAAATTGCTATGTCTCAAAAACATATTTAGCAATTATGAAAATCCTATGATGGAAGACATCATTAACTCATGTTATATAAAGTGTTCATGTGTTACAAACTAACAACAGCATTGTTTTAGATTTATGTCTAACTTCATTACTTGGATGCAATGGTTGTCCAGTGGGGGAAATCCTTTCTTTTCCTTTATCTCATGTTGTACTACTAAGTAAAGTAAATGTGATTCTGACATGAGGGAATGAAAAACAGAATTCATCTTCTAGGCTGACCCTAGGTTTTAGCTAGATGCAATTTAAATTTGGGGTTCCTGACTGCCTTCCTAAGTCTGTCTACTTCAACCAGTAGTTCAGAACCACTTCACGTCTTCAAAATCAAATATATGTTTTCAACAATCAGTTATTTCTCATGGAATTCTGAAGGTATACAACACTTGAGTAAAATACATCTTTAGCTAGCATATATTCATTCATTCATTCCTTATTCAGCTTGACCTAAGTCAGAGACACTGTTGAGCATTTTTATGTCTTCCACTACAGGGTCTGGCCACTTGGTTTGATGCTGTCCAGCCAGTAAACAAAAACATTTGTGTTTAGGGATTTCCAGAATCAACAGTTTTTGAGATTCAGATCTGTAAAGCACAGACCAACATAACTTGTATTCCAAAAAGGGTGAAGAAGCAGCAAGATGGAGCTTAAACTGATACTCTAAACAGGGAACAAGCATTAGCCAATTGATTAATTAGGACCACGTTTTCGCATTTGTCAACTAAAATGCATTTGTTTATACTGAGGCCTCTGTAGTATATTAGCCGTTCCTGACAGTGTAAGATAGGCTCCTTGAACTTCACAAACACCAAAATCAATCCACTCACTATGCCAAGACCAAAACCTGTAGAGAAGACGTGCGAGCTGAATTCGCTCAATCATCAGTGAGTACCGAGAAGTGATGACTTTGCTAGATGTTACAAGTATACAACAGAACACATGTTCCCCAGCCACAAATCCCTTAAAGTCTAATCGGGCCGACTGCGTATTCACATATGAAACATGAGTAAGCATAAATATATTGCTGCCGTTAAGCCTTAACCATCCAGAATCCTAGATAGCCTAGTGTTTTTAAAAATTAAATTGAAAACAACTGGGATAGGTTCACTCTTAAAAATATTAAAAGTCACTTGTTTTTCACCTTTTGGGGGCAATGTTTCTGCTCTTTATCTTCCTCGAGTCGAAAACGAACACAAACCTATTGAAAATACCTCGCAATCACCATAATGCACAACATCTATTGTGATATGCCTCCAACGGAGATATAGCAAGGTGTGCAAGCAACAGCTGTCATTCCTCACCCCTGCCTGACTCCCGCCCCCACAGGTCTCGACATGGAACTTGGATGCTACCAAGAGAAAAGGGGCTCTTCTTTACCTTCCGATGTATACCAAGAGAAAAGTCCTATACCTTTTTTTTTTTAAACGTCTTTATTGGAGTATAGTTGCTTTACAATGTTGTGTCAGCTTCTGCTGTATAACAAAGTGAATCAGCTATACATATACATACATCCGTCATATCCCCTCCCTCTTGCGTCTCCCTGTATCTATTTTACATTTGGTAGTGTACATGTGTCCACGCCACTCTCTCACTTCGTCCCAGCTTACCCTTCCCCCTCCCCGTGTTCTCAAGACCATTCTCTATGTCTGTGTCTTTATTCCTGTCCTGCCCCTAGGTTCTTCAGAACCTTTTTTTTTTAATTCTAGATTCCATATATATGCATTAATATACGATATTTTTCTCTTTCGGACTTACTTCACTCTGAATGACAGACTGTAGGTCCATCCGAAACGTCCTACACCTTGAAGCTCTCCAACTTTAGCATGCTTAAGAATCATCTGGGCTGAATACTGAACATGTACAAGTCTGGAAGTGAGAAGGGGTACTCTGTATGTTAAACAAGGAATCCAGCTGATTTGCATGCCTGGTCTACTCAACTTGGAGAAACCCTGCTTTAAAAGTCAAGGTGGCCCACCCCCACTCAGGATGACCCCGGTCAGAATGAGGTTCTGTTTTCTGTCTCAGTGCCTGGCCTTCCTCAGCGTATCAGCATTGGCTGCTCACCAATCGTTGTCTGTCCCCACTGTCCATGGCTATTATCTTGCCCTCCCACTCTCCAGACCCTTCCAGGTCTGGGAGAGTCTGAAAGCAAGGTCTCCAGCTGGCGGACAGATTTGGAGGCGGACAAACAGACACATGCAAAGTGGGAAACTGTGAAGTACAGCAATTAGGCAACAGAGGTAGTCTGAGTTACACTGATTGTGCAATACAGGGTAGAAGTTAAAGACTTGTTTTAAACTTTTTCAATGAGGAAGGGTGCCGAAGAGGACAGAGCTGGGCACGTGTGATCTGCTTGTAGCTCTGCCACAAACTTGTAACCTCTCGTGTTATCCTCCGTAAAACAGGGAAGATGCCAGACTCACAGCAGTGTGATGAGAACCAACTGAACTTGTGTTTGTGAAAGCACATTGGAAAATATAAAGCACAATACAATGATGTGTGGTATTGCTTTGATGAAATAATTTCTTTTTTTGTCTTAATAAACACAGTACCCTAGACGTTACTGAAAGTTTCTTTGATGACTGAATGGCTTCTAGTACCTCAGGGTCTTTTTTATGAAAATAAATTCTCATTGACAAAAAGGTAGAAGAAAATGCAGACCCTTAGACATACCCTGAAGTTGATTTTTTGAATATATCCTTGAAATCGGCTTGTTTTAAAGATAATTGCCTCCGTCTCCTGAAAGTGGAGTGCAAAAAAAAAAAAAATCTGGTTAATTGTGGCTTTACTGTATGCAGTTCAAAATTTTCAAAGCATACTCTGCAAATATTTTAGCTATAAATTAATAAACCATATTTATAAATCCTGAACAGTTAAGACTACACAGAACAATTTAAAAATATGTGAATTAACTTTAAAAAAAACCCTTAACTAGCAAACCATAAGATTCTATTTGTTTTTATCTACACTCTCTTAATGTTTCAGAAAGTCTGGAATAAAGATTGACATTGAATACAACATTTACTGGCAGCTGATCTAAAAGACTAAACTAGACAAATCTGGACGCAAGGAAACACTTTTCCAGTAAATATATACTCAGCCTTGGAATGCTTTGTCATTTTCTAGCTTTTTAAGCCTAAAGTTCAATTCTTTGCTGATATACTGTTTTGCCATAAAAACCAGAAAGCAAATGGCACAAGCTTTCAGAGAACAGATGGCTAATGTTCTTCTAGGTTCATTTACTACATTTTCTTATTTTCATACTGCTTGTAATTAATAAAAACATATAAATAGATGTATTGTTTCCTAACGAGAAGATTTTGTTTTTGTGAAGTTCTGTCATATACCTAACTCCTTTGGGCTAATACAAAAGGCAACGATGAACAGACATACTTCTGGTACTGCCTCAGGAATGCAGTTTTAAAAATAGAGACTACTACAGAAGCACTGCAGTATATGCTGTCAACACGCTGAAAACATTAAAGTATGCTGGCAGGTGTTTGAGGAGCTCTGACACAAAATTCAATTTATTTACATTTATTTCATTTATGTTGCTATTAGCTTAGAGAAAGTAAACATTACTAATCATTACCTTTGTCTAACTTTTTCTTCAAAATAAACAGATTTGGTATTTTTCTGGGTCATCTCACAAGCACTATTGCATTATTAAAGTCACAACTAAATCAGTC
Source organism: Aethalodelphis obliquidens (assembly GCF_003676395.1). Taxonomy (NCBI): domain Eukaryota; kingdom Metazoa; phylum Chordata; class Mammalia; order Artiodactyla; family Delphinidae; genus Aethalodelphis; species Aethalodelphis obliquidens. Next base: position 8,945,418 of record NW_020838010.1, read on the forward strand.
ATAGTCTAATAGTATCTTTAAAAAGACCTTGGCAGAAACCTTATCCAGAATGTTATTCTACATCTAATGACTTGCTATGCAAAAGGTAGGTAGCAAGTATTTTTGTTTTAAATGATAAATTCACAACAGCTTCTCCTTAATAGCAATACTATTTCAAAGTCTACTTTTACTATACACACAAAAATTATTTTTGAATCATAAAAAGCTACAATGGGTTAAATTCATATTTGTCATATCTTAGTAATAAACCTCACCAAGCAAATAACAATTATATATATTTTTGGCTTAAAAATACATTAAAGTATCTTTAAATACAGATTATTTTATATTCCTATTAATATTATTCCTTTCTTTTGTGTATTTAAGAAGAATCTGGTGTGCCACCTTCTGGTAACTGAGTGAAATTATGTATCTTCACACAAGTCACTATTCTTTATTTTAACTTTTAAAAAAATATATATTTCTTAACCTGTATTACATTTAAGCTATATAAATAAATCTATACCATAGTCTGAAATAAAGTAAAATTTCCCTAGTGATTTTTTTTTAAAAATCAAGCTTTACACATGCTTCCTATGATTTTTCCATGGTTACCAATATGTCTCCTGAATTCTACAATACATATAAAATTGATTTTTGAACACCGTTTCACAGCCACATATGAAAACAACAGGCTTGCCATTTTAATGAATAAGTAACAGCAGTAAATAAAGAAAAAGAAGTTCTCTTACCAATAAGCCCATTTTTCTCTTAAGGTTTGAACTCTCATCATTTGTCATGTTCTTGTGGATCCCTCTCTCATCAAATTCTCTGGAGTTTTAAAGTTGAGAGCTGTGATGCACAGCTAGGCTCCTCTACATAGTAGCGCACCCCAGTGCATCTGCCTGGTATAACACTTCACAGCTGTAGCTCCCAAAAGCAGAAACAAGCTTTATGTATTCAAAACCTATGCACCGCACACCTTCCCTCGGTAGGAAATTGTAGTCAGCGTGGTTGAACTATTTACATTTCTTATCTTAACTCCCGATCCGATATGAAGATCAGAACCACATGAATCTCGAGCTTAGTTACAGTAAACTGAACAAGAACAGTGCGTTCATCTTCAGAGCAGAGGTGGGGTGAGACAAATACTAACACCAGGAGATCTGACTGAGGAAAAAAAAAAACCAAACATGTTGATCTTATTTTTTCAAGGGTCATTGTCCTGATATTTGTCATATGACCTTAAATCTTTATTATCTTTAACTCTTCCCTCTCCCAGTCCCTAGTAGCCAACCAATAACTCCTATCCTTTATTCTTTATCAATTTTCCAGGAATCTAACCCCTACTGTTTCTTTGTTTTTTAACAAATGAACTATTTCCCAAAAAATGCATATAACTGGCCTCTCTGCATCTCCCATCTTTAATCTAGCAATCACATTGCTTCTAGATGACTCTCTTAAAATACAACTATACATGGCGTAAATTAAATGTGCCGAAAATATTTTATTCAACAAATATCTGTCAAGAACTTGCTACATGTTAGGCAGGTACTCTGTTAGGTGATATGGATGACATGGTGAATAAGACACAATCCCGTGCTTTCAGGAAGCTTCTAGTTGAGTGAGGGAAGCAAACATGTACTCTGACAGCACAAAATATGGTGTAGAAGTTTTAGCAGCATAAGCCCAGGATTCTACAGCAGCAGAGGAACAATGAAATTAGTGCTGCAACTGAGGCCTGAAGAATGAGGCATTCACCAGGTGGACTCCAGAAAAAAAGTCTGTGCAGAGACACACACAGGTTTGAGGATTACAACATGTTGGAGAATCAGGAAAGTCTTCAGTACAAATGGAAGGAGCTTCAGGTGCATGGTGTTGAGGGGCGTGGGTTTTAAGATACACAGAACCATATCACAGAAGACCTTACGTGCCAGCAAAGAGGTTTGGATTTTATCCTATGAGCTATGAGAAGCCATTTCTTGAAAGAGTGGATCACTCAAGGAATTAAACAACTACGCCCAACACGCAAAACTCAAGACAAGCCGGCCAACCTACTCTTCTAATTCACAGCCTAGTATCTCCTAACACCAACTTCCCATTCTATACCTCACAAGTCCGCTTTGTTCTTCCCCTCCTTTGCTCCAGAGGTCCTCCTGCAAGAAATCCCTTCCCCGGTCCACTTTTCTAAACTCCATTCATCCCTCTAGACCCAACTCAAATTGCATTCTTTTCTGTGATGTCTTCCATGGTAATCTGAGTCTACAGTTTATAAACGTTCCTCCATCACATGGACCATACTATGCATTCTTCCTAAAGCACATAATGCACACAACGTTCAAGGAACTTTTCTGACACTTTATAAAGTGAAGCAAGATGGCAAGGAAAAGACACTGAGGCAAAAGCCAGAGCATGAGAGTAAGTGGCCTAAGAAAGTAAACCTCCCCAGACTTCACGGTACACACTAATCTCACTAACTTTCTTCATCACTCTCAAGCCTAAAAAGCAAAGAATATGGATGTAAGAGAACTAGATCTGGATTGGGCAGCAACTCTGCATTACTACGCAACATTGTTGGCTGTATATATCACAGCTCTGGTTCAAAACCTCCAGAGAATTGATAAGAAATGGATACCAACAGAACAGCTAAAGGATGGAGCTGTGATCTTTGGAAGAAAAGAGTTGGGGGTGGGGGAGCTGTTATTGTTGCTTTACTACTTGCAGTAAAACAAGAGAATTCACCTGAAGGTCCATACCATAAACAAAAAGGATTCATGAAGACCACAGATATAGATGGGAGAGTGAGGACAGGGGATTGGATCCAGAAGGTTTAGAATCTCATGAAGAATTAAGGGAGAAAATCCAAGTGTAAGAAGGGGGTTGTTAAAAAAGGGATAATAGTGTTAGCTGGGAGATTAATCTAGGATAAGAAGCTTTACCAGAGAAACGTGTGCTGGGGCGTAAATATTTAGCGTTCTCTTGCTGTGGAACCACACCCCATTATGCTCAGTGTCAAACAGACAAGCTCTCGTTGAAGTTGGCATTTAGCATTCAGCTTTGTCTCATCCTTTTGATGTATACATAATTTCTTACATTTATGCAATGATGCAAAAACCATGGTGCTTTCTTTCATTTGCCAATAAAAAATCTTTCCATCTTCTTCAAGCACTTTATGTTAAAGTGGGTTAAGAGGATTCTGCCAATAATTTCAAAAAGTAGTTAATACTTTAAAATATTCTCTCAATGACTTAAAAATGCCCTAGATAAAATCTATCTACACCTTCTTGTTTATTGAGTGCAAAAACTGACCACTTTTCCTTTCCACTAACTTGTAAGGAAAAAAATTCAAATACAGAAAAAAATGGAAGAATGTGATTTTGGATGTGTGCCACACTTTTCTCAAGAAATCTTCAAAAAAGGGCAGTATTTAAGGGACATAAAATGATTTAATCCACTGGGTCTTTGGAAGAATGTTTTAAAACTATGTATCAATGGTACCATAGATTTTATTTATTTTTATTTATTTATTTTTGGCTGCATTGGGTCTTCGTTGTTGCTTGCGGGCTTTCTCTAGTTGCGGCGAGCAGGGGCTACTCTTCATTGCGGTGCACGGGCTTCTTATTGCGGTGGCTTCTCTTGTTGTGGAGCACGGGCTCTACGTGCGCGGGCTCCAGTAGTTGCAGCACACGGGCTCAGTAGTTGAGGCTCACGGGCCCTAGAGCGCGCAGGCTTCAGTAGTTGCGGCACATGGGCTCAGTAGTTGCAGCGTGCAGGCTCTAAGGTGTGTGGGCTTCAGTAGTTGTGGCACGCGGGCTCAGTAGTTGGGGCTCAGGGGCTCTAGAGCGCAGGCTCAGTAGTTGTGGCACACAGGCTTAGGTGCTCCGCGGCATGTGGGATCATCCCGGACCAGGGATCGAACCCGTGTCCCCTGCACTGGCAGGCGGATTCTTAACCACTGTGCCACCAGGGAAGTCCAATACCATACATTTTAAAACAAAGAGAGAATAAGCCAGACCATTTCAACATTTAGTTTTGTGGAAAACAAAACAATTGCTACAGTATTTCCCTCAGACCTGGCAGGAAAAAAAAGCAATAATCATTTTATATTAGCTTTGAACTAGAACAGGTGTTTTATTCAAATTCACATGAACTAGTTCATCTAGAAGTTGTAAAAGGCGAAAAGAGGGTAGTAACTACCTCCTGGTAGTCCACAGTAATTGGACATTATTTTTGATGATAGGGTCTATATTAATCAAGTATAAATAATTCACTTACATTCTATTTAAAATAGCATCATCATCGTGTCATCTCATGTATAGCAGTACTCTTCTCATTTCTTCTTTCATCCTCCTTCTTACAGCAGGATGAGTTGGATGGTTTATAGAGTTTTCTGTTGTGTGGAAATATTCTTAGATGGTATATTTTCAGAAACATTGATCTAAAGAAGGGATGGCCAGGGGTATTTATATTGGGAGCAGTTGTTCATATATCTATAGCCCAGAAGTGTATATTTCAGGTGAATTATCAGATTCCAGTAGTATGGCCACTCTATCTCATGGGAAAGGTGGGGTCAAAAGGAAGAAAATGAATGGAAGCCTCCTTTTCTGTTACTAATAACTCTGCCTGTACTGTCATTGGCTTGGGAAAAACGGCAAAGGGAGTAGAAGGCCACTGTTTCAAAACTTCCCATTCCTAGCTGAATGAGTCATAACCGTCTTATATATTCCTAAAATGTAACAAAACTCAGGTCATACCGCTATATGGTAACACAAATGATTGAGGCTAAGTCATGAGTAATTCAAACTACCTAAGAGATGTCAATTATTCAAGGTTGACGATAAAATATAACAACTCATAGCTTACCAACCTAAGTCTTAAGTTCATTACTATTTAATAGCTATAGTGAGAATTGGAAAGAAGCTAAGTTACACATGGTAGACGATTGGGAAGGAAGAAATGTTATCATGTTAAGTTTGGAAACATAGACACAAGCTAAATGACATTCCACAGTCAGAAGGGCAGACATACGGAGTTAATAAAGAAGTAAGAATATTTCCACTTGTCAATAACTTTTCAACCTAATTTTCCTATCTAGATACTCCACAAAGTATTTTACTTCTTTTAAGTGTTAAGTGATAGCCTCACCCAGCAGAATTCCAAGTTAAAAAGTTTATTATACTTGTTAATTTTTATTTTTATTTATTTATTTTTTTTTGCGGCACCGCGTGGCATGCAGGACGCGGGATCTTTGTTCCCTGACTAGGGATGGAACCCATGGCCCCTGCTGTGAAAGCACGGAGTCCTAACCACTGGACCGCCAGGGAAGTCCCAATACCTCTTAATTTTTAAGAGTCTCGTTTTCATTTTCACCCCGACCCTGAGGTAGGCAGTGCAGATGTTAACATCCCCATTTTCCTAGTGAAGAGACACTTATTAAATGACTTGGCTCAAGTGACATAGCTGCTAAGAGAACTGGGAAACAAGAATTTAGGTCCCCTGACATCTAATTCAGTATTCATTAGTCACCTCTGTATTGTACTAATATTTATTTTAGGGGGAAAAGAGACAAACGTGACTCCTAAACATCACCAAAAAGGGGAAAAAGGGGTCTTCTCAGACTGATCATGAGGAAGTAAATGGCCACAGGACGGAAAGAATAGGCCATGAAGGTATAGGATGCTATATGACTAAAGGTGCAGAACGATCCACGTACACCTATGGCAGAAATACCCTCCCAAAGCCAATTCGCAGAGCTCTCTTATGTCCCTCAATTAGCAATTTCTTGCAATAGACCTCAAATGCGCCATACTCTCTCACACCCCAGTGGCCTTACATATGACATTCTCTCCACTTGGAATTCCCTGCCCTCCTTGTCTTCCAAAGCCAATTTCTACTCATACTTAAGTGTCCAACCATACCTCCTTCCATGAAACCTTCCCTCACATCCCTTAGCAGATTCTGGTGCTAGGTTTTGTAAACTCCCATAGCACTTTGAATATTACAGCTCCTGTCACCTTGGATTATAACTGTTTCTATAAACAATACACTAGACTATAAACTCCTGAGAGTGGTGGTTGGGTCTTTCTTATGTTTTTATTACACTTTACTCAGGGCCTGTCACATATAGTAACCCAATTATAGGAGGCAATTTTAGTGAAATCAAGTCAGCAGAGGTAAGTTCTTCTCTCCTCTACAACTAAGCATTGTTTTCAGATGATAATTAAGCAAGAAATCATTAAAGAGTCTTATCCTTCTAAAGGTGTTCAGAACGAGCCTTCCCAAAATGTACCACTTTTGTATGAGGATTATTTTGAGCTAAAGGCAATCAAGATTCTGCAGGCTCAAGAGAAACGTTTGCCCCTCCCTTAACTACCTAGAAGAATTTAAATTGGGGGTCTTTTCCAGAATAAGTTATTACTTAGAGATAAATTTTATCTGAGTGGCCCAGTGTATGTCAGGGCAAACACCTAATTACCCAACATCTGCTCTTCTTATAGTTCTGTGAATTACCCTCCCATCCTTGGAAGCCCCAGGGCCCTATCCCATTCCCTAGCTCAGGATGGCATATATATGTCATTTTACCTTTCTATCTTTGAACCTCTCATGTATGTGGGGTTCTCATACATACAAAATTAAATTTGACTTTCTCCTATTAATCTGTCACATGTCAGTTTAATTCTTTTTTATTTTTAATTTATTTTTATTATTTTTTTTATTTTTGGCTGCGTTGGGTCTTCCTTGATGCGTGTGGGCTTTCTCTAGTCCCGGTGAGCGGGGGGTACTCTTCGTTGCGGTGCACGGGCTTCTCATTGCGGTGGCTTCTCTTGTTGCGGAGCACGGGCTCTGGGCGCTCGGGCTTCAGTACTTGTGGCACACAGGCTCCGTAGTTGTGGCTTGCAGGCTCAATAGTTGTGGCGTGCGGGCTTAGTTGCTCCGCGGCATGTGGGATCTTCCCAGACCAGGGCTTGAACCCATGTCTCCTGCATTGGCAGGCGATTCCCAACCACTCTACCACCAAGGAAGTCCTTCATTGTTGCTCTTTAAATGATACTGAGGTACTCTCTCTCTTCGGACTCAACAGAATATTGGTTTGATGGCATCCAAGGAATGTTGCCTTCCATCAAGCCATCAGCCGATGCGGGCACCCTGTCAGTGTACCCGGAGGGGAATTCAGGATGGATTAAGATACATATCTAAGGAATAATTTCAATGAGCCCAGACTCTTACATCTTCCCATACACAGAAAAGCACTAAAATCATTAACTTGAGATTTTTGTCTTCTGTGATTAGCAGTAATCTTCTGATGTCCAGCTACATGCTTTTTCTTTTTAAGCAAAAACTCCTGTATATCGTGGCTCCTCCCTTACCTCTTTGGAACAGTTCCTCAGAGCTCTCTGAGAGGCTGTCTCCCAGGCTACAGTCCTTAGTGAGGTCCCTGAATAAAACATAACTCATAACTTTTAGGTTGTGTATTTTTCTTCACTTGACAGATGGATGGAGACTTGAATGGCTCAATAACTGAACTGAGCAAAGGAAACAGCTACAATAAAGAAGGGAAATGTCAATTATCTTTTGCCTAAATCAAGACAGTATTTTTTTGAATTTGATTTTATTTGTTTTTTATACAGCAGGTTCTTATTAGTTATCCATTTTATACATATTAGTGTATATATTTCAATCCCAATCTCCCAATTCATCACACCACCCACTCCCAGCACTTTCTGCCGTTGGTGTCCATATGTTTGTCCTCTACATCTGTATCTCTATTTCTGCCCTGCAAACCGGTTCATCTGTACCGTTTTTCTAGGCTCCACATATATGCATTAATATACGATATTTGTGGGCTTCCCTGGTGGCGCAGTGGTTGAGAGTCCACCTGCCGATGCAGGAGACGCGGGTTCGTGCCCGGGTCCAGGAAGATTCCACATGCCGCAGAGCAGCTGGGCCCGTGAGCCATGGCGGCTGAGCCTGCCCGTCCAGAGCCTGTGCTCCACACGGGAGAGACCACAATAGTGAGAGGCCCGCGTACCGCAAAAAAAAAAAAAAAAAAA
>NW_020838010.1:8953547-9336508 GCF_003676395.1 Aethalodelphis obliquidens
TTTCTCTTTCTGACTTACTTCACTCTGTATGACAGTCTCTAGATCCAACCACGTCTCTACAAATGACCCAATTTTGTTCCTTTTTATGGGTGAGCAATATTCCATTGTATATAGGTACCACATCTTCTTTATCCATTTGTCTGTCGATGGGCATTTAGGTTGTTTCCATGACCTGGTTATAGTAAACAGTGCTGCAATGAACATTGGGGTGCATGGGTCTTTTTGAATTATGGTTTTCTCTGGGTATATGCCCAGTAGTGGGATTGCTGGTTCATATAGTAGTTCTATTTTTAGTTTTTTAAGGAACCTCCATACTGTTCTCCACAGTGGCTGTATCAATTTACATTCCCACCAACAGTGCAAGAGGGTTCCCTTTTCTCCACACCCTCTCCAGCATTTGTTGTTTGTAGATTTTCTGATGATGCCCATTCTAACTGCTGTGAGGTGATACCTCATTGTAGTTTTGATTTGCGTTTCTCTAATAATAGTGATGTTGAGCAGCTTGTCATGTGGCTCTTGGCCATCTGTATGTCTTCTTTGGAGAAATGTCTATTTAGGTCTTCTGCCCATTTTTTGATTGGGTTGTTTGTTTTTTTAATATTGAGCTGCATGACCTGTTTATATATTTTGGAGATTAATCCTTTGTCTATTGATTCATTTGCAAATATTTTCTCCCATCTGAGGGTTGTCTTTTCGTCTTCTTTGTAGTTTCCTTTGCTTTAAAAAAGCTTTTAAGTTTCATTAGGTCCCATTTGTTTATTTTTGTTTTTATTTCCATTTCTCTAGGAGGTGAGTCAAAAAAGATCTTGCTGTGATTTATGTCAAAGAGTGTTCTTCCTCTCTTTTCCTCTAAGAGTTTTACAGTGTCCAGTCTTACATTTAGGTCTCTAACCGATTTTGAGTTTATTTTTGTGTATGGTGTTAGGGAGTGTTCTAATTTCATTCTTTTACACGTAGCTGTCCAGTTTTCCCAGCACCACTTATTGAAGAGACTGTTTTTCTCCATTGTATATCCTTGCCTCCTTTGTCATAAATTAGTTGACCATAGTTGTGTGGGTTTATCTCTGGGCCTTCTATCCTGTTCCATTAATCTATGTCTCTGTTTTTGTGCCAGTACCATATTGTCTTCATTACTGTAGCTTTGTAGTAGAGTCTGAAGTCAGGGAGTCTGATTCCTCCAGCTCCATTTTTTTCCCTCAAGACTGCTTTGGCTATTCGGGGTCTTTTGTATCTCCATACAAATTTTAAGATTTTTTTTGTCCTAGTTCTGTAAAAAATGCCATTGGTAATTTGAAAGGGATTGCATTGAATCTGTAGCTTGCTTTGGGGAGTATAGTCATTTTCATAATATTGATTCTTCCAATCCAAGAACACGGTATATCTCTCCATCTGTTTGTATCATCTTTAATTTCTTTCATCAGTGTCTTATAGTTTTCTGCATATGCATCTTTTGTCTCCCTATGTAGGTTTACTCCTAGGTATTTTATTCTTTTTGTTGCAGTGGTAAATGGGAGTATTTCCTTAATTTCTCTTTCAGATTTTTCATCATTAGTGTATATGAATGCAACAGATTTCTGTGCGTTAATTTTGTATCCTGCTACTTTACCAAATTCATTGATTAGCTCTAGTAGTTTTCTGCTGGCATCTTTAGGATTCTCTACATATAGTATCATGTCATCTGCAAACAGTGACAGTTTTACTTCTTCTTTTCCAATTTGTATTGCTTTTATTTCTTTTTCTTCACTGATTGCTGTGGCTAGGACTTCCAAAACTATGTTGAATACCAGTGGTGAGAGTGGACATCCTTGTCTTGTTCCTCATCTTTAAGGAAATGCTTTAAGTTTTTCACCATTGAGAATGATGTTTGCTGTGGGTTTCTCATATATGGCCTTTATTATGTTGAGGTAGGTTCCCTCTATGGAGAGTTTTTATCAAAATGGGTGTTGAATTTTGTTAAAAGCTTTTTCTGCATCTAATGAGATGATCATATGGTTTTTATTCTTCAATTTATTAATATGGTATATCACATTGATTGACTTGCATATATTGAAGAATCCTTGCATCCCTGGGATAAATCCTACTTGATCATGGTGTATGATCCTTTTAATGTGTTGTTGGATTCTGTGTTGAGGATTTTTGCATCTATATTCATCAGTCATACTGGTCTATAATTTTCTTTTTTCGTAGTATCTTTGTCTGGTTTTGGTATCAGGGTGATGGTGGCCTCATAGAATGAGGTTGGGAGTGTTCCTTCCTCTGCAATTGTTTGGAAGAGTTTGAGAAGGATGGGTGTTAGCTCTTCTCTAAATGTTTGATAGAATTCACCTGTGAAGCCATCTGGTCCTGGACTTTTGTTTGTTGGAAGATTTTTAGTCACAGTTTCAATTTCAATACTTGTGATTGGTCTGTTCATATTTTCTATTTCTTCCTGGTTCAGTCTTGGAATGTTATACCTTCCAAGAATTTGTCCATTTCTAAGAATTTGTCCATTTCTTCCAGGTTGTTCATTTTACTGGCATAGAGTTGCTTGTAGTAGTCTCTTAGGATGCTTTGTATATCTGACGTGTCTTTTGTAACTTCTTTTTCATTTCCAATTTTCTTGATTTGAGTCCTCTCCCTCTTTTCCTTGATGAGTCTGGCTAATGGTTTATCAATTTTGTTTATCTTCTCAAAGAACCAGATTTTAGTTTTATTGATCTTTGCTATTGTTTTCTTTGTTTCTATTTCATTTATTTCTGCTCTGATCTTTATGATTTCTTTCCTTCTACTAACTTTGCATTTTGTTTGTTTTTCTTTCTCTAGTTCCTTTAGGTGTAACGCTAGATTGTTTATTTGAGATTTTTCTTGTTTCTTGAGGTAGGCTTGTATAGCTATAATCTTCCCTCTTAGAACTGCTTTTGCTGCATCCCATAGGTTTTGGATCATCGTGTTTTCGTTGTCGTTTGTTTCTAGGTATTTTTTGATTTCCTCTTTGATTTCTTCAGTGATCTCTTGGTTATTTAGTAACGTATTGTTTAGCCTACATGTGTTTGTGGTTTTTATGTTTTTTTCCCCTGTAATTTATTTCTAATCTCATAGCGCTGTGGTCAGAAAAGATGCTTGATATGATTTCAATTTTCTTAAATTTACTGAGGCTTGATTTGTGACCCAAGATGTGATCTTTCCTGGAGAATGTTCCATGTGCCCTTGAGAAGAAAGTGTAATCTGCTGTTTTTGGATGGAATGTCCTATAAATATCAATTAAATCTATCTGATCTATTGTGTCATTTAAAGCTTGTGTTTCCTTATTAATTTTCTGCTTGCATGATCTGTCCATTGGTGTAAGTGAGGTGTTAAAATCCCCCGCTATTATTGTGTTACTGTTGATTTCCTCTTTTACAGCTGTTAGCAGTTGCCTCATGTATTGAGGTGCTCCTATGTTGGGTGCATATATATTTATAATTGTTATATCTTCTTCTTGGATTGATCCCTTGATCATTACGTAGTGTCCTTCTTTGTCTCTTGTGACATTATTTTAAAGTCTATTTTATATGAGTATTGCTACTCCAGCTTTTTTTTGATTTCCATTTGCATGGAATATCTTTTTCCATCCCCTCACTTTCAGTCTGTATGTGTCCCTAGGTCTGAAGTGAGTCTCTTGTAGACAGCATATATATGGGTCTTGTTTTTTTATCCATTCGGCGAGCCTGTGTCTTTTCGTTGGAGCATTTAATCCATTCACATTTAAGGTGATTATCGATATGTATGTTCCTATGACCATTTTCTTAATTGTTATGGGTTTGTTTTTGTAGGTCCTTTTCTTCTCTTGTGTTTCCCACTTAGAGAAGTTCCTTTAGCATTTGTTGTAGAGCTGGTTTGGTGGTGCTGAATTCTCTTAGCTTTTGCTTGTCTGTAAAGCTTTTGATTTCTCCATTGAATCTGAATGAGATCCTTGCGGGTAGTGTAATCTTGGTTGTAGTTTCTTCCGTTTCATCACTTTAAGTATATCATGCCACTCCTTTCTGGCTTGTAGAGTTTCTGCTGAGAAATCAGCTGTTAACCTTATGAGAGTTCCCTTGTATGTTATTTGTCGTTTTTCCCTTGCTGCTTTCAATAATTTTTCTTTGTCTTTAATTTTTGCCAGTTTGCTTACTATGTGTCTTGGGTGTTTCTCCTTGGGTTTATCCTGTATGGGACTCTCTGCATTTCCTGGACTTGGGTGGCTATTTCCTTTCCCATGTTAGGGAAGTTTTTGACTATAATCTCTTCAAATATTTTCTCAGGTCCTTTTTCTCTGTCTTCTCCTTCTGGGACCCCTATAATTCGAATGTTGTTGTGTTTAATGTTGTCCCCGAGGTCTCTTAGGCTGTCTTCATCTCTTTTCATTCTTTTTTCTTTATTCTGTTCCACAGCAGTGAATTCCACCATTGTGTCTTCCAGGTCACTTATACGTTCTTCTGCCTCAGTTATTCTGCTACTGATTCCTTCCAGTGTATTTTTCATTTCAGTTATTGTATTGTTCATCTCTGTTTGTTCTTTAATTCTTCTAGGTCTTTGTTAAACATTTCTCGAATCTTCTTGATCTTTGCCTCCATTCTTTTTCCGAGGTCCTGGGTCATCTTCACTATCATTATTCTGAATTCTTTTTTCTGGGAGGTTGCCTATCTCCACTTCATTTAGTTGTTTTTCTGGGGTTTTATCTTGTTCCTTCACCTGGTACAAAGTCCTCTGCCTTCTCATTTTGTCTCTCTTTCTGTGAATGTGGTTTTCCTTCCACAGGCTTCAGAATTGTAGTTCTTGATTCTGCTGTCTGCCCTCTCAGTATTTGTAAAGCTAGAAACTGAAGAAATGCATTTCACTGGTTTATCACTACCTAGACCGGTGAACAGTGAAAAATGAAAGTGTCTCCTGAAACCAGTCATTTCTACAGACTGCTAATTGCAAAGGATAAAAGCATATTCTTTGGACTGTTACACCCTATTAAATTATCATAACCAGTGATGATGAAAGAGTGAATCACAAAATCCAATTTTGACAATAACTGCTTCACTAGATTGAACAAAAAAATAAAATATAAAACAGTGAATTCAACCAAGCAAGCCATTGCACATCACCAATACGCAGTAACTCAAAGGGTACGCTGAGCAGTCACTAGTAAAATACACAAATGAGGCACAGGAGGGCCCAATGCTAGCAAGCCCTTGTAACTTTCAAAATAGAGAAAAATATATGTATTTGATTAATGACCTATGAAACTTCCGTTCCAATATGGAAATTATAATTTAGCCTTAAGGAAATGTCTCAAATCCCTCTCTTACCCCATTTCCTGGCCTCCCCCCTTATGCAACTGGCTGGGTAGAAATGGCAAGGATATTAACGTAATGAACAATATAAGGAATAAAAGACAAAGCAGTTCCCCATAGGGAAGAGCCTATTCACAACACAGTCTAACACATGCATAGGGTTAGGGAGAGGGGTGGTGGTTTCTGCAGCTGTAAGGGCTCACTGATGCAGATCATTAACCACTATCTTCTGTGTATTCTCTGGTATGGTTAGAAAGGCTGGAGGTTTTTACTTAAACAAAATAATATGGTCTTATAAAAGGGAGCTGTGTTTTGCTACCACTAGATTTGAATTTTGCCATTGGGACACAGAAATATAGTGTATAAGTCCCTGTGGGCTAGTTGGAAATACAAGAGTCATAAAAGCCTCTAGGATCTTGAATCCTAAAGGAAAGATTGGCTCAGAAGACACAGAGAAGAATCAGCCATCCAGGGAAACAGACACTAACAGTTAAAGGAATCAGTCCCAGAACAATGAAAAATCGGTAGCAAAAGATAGGATTCTGTATTAACTAATCATGCGATAGCCAAGAGTAAACCTAACTCGCCATCTTTTTTAATCTGAAATTTAGAATTAATTATGGCTTCCTTATTGCTTTCATCATCTCAGCGTTCCATGACTCCTTATTTGTGTGGATGTAGACTCCACTTTCAAGGTCCCCTCAACCCCAGCCCCACCTTGTTTATTCAACCCTATTTCTCATTATAAGCCATCCCAGAGTTGCACATATCTGGAAAGCACAGACCCTTTTACCCAGAATTGCCATGGGAGTTACAGCTTTTTTAAAAGAAATTACAATTTATAGTTTCTATGAATTCAAGAGAATCCAGATGGAAGTGTTACACAGAAACAATTTTGGGGAGGGAGGTTAAGGGGAAAGGGAAATTAGCAGAGGTTTCCCTTGTCCCCAAATATCTTTTCCTACAGTACCAACTCCCCGTCCAATAAACTTTCTCTCCAACTCTTGTGTCTTCCTCTCCTCTCCTCTCCTCTCCCCTCTCTCTCTCTCTGACTCTCTCTCTCTCATTGTTTGCTCTGTACTACTGCCAGAAATTCCAGCAATTACAGGTTTATTTTATCATTTTAGCTAAATAGAAGTTTCCTGAAATTGTACCAAGTACAGTTGCCGGGATGAGGTCGCTATCAGTTTTTCACACCTTGGTGTGAATGAGTTCAGTCAAGTTTCTTCAAACCGCAGACAGCTGCTGCCCTCAGGGAATGGGGAAGGGTGGTAGTGAGAGGGAGCCTTCTGGAACCCTGGCAACCTAGGGTGGGGTGTTATTTGAAGGAAGTTGGCAGGGGGCCTTGCTGGATAGAGAAACTTGACTAGAGATGAAGAAAGAGAAGCTGAGACAGAGAAGGGTGCAGAAAGGGTCATAGGAGAACAACCAAGCTCAACTTCCAGTACCACTGTGTCTTCCAGCCCAGAATCCATCATGCCTTTCCAGACGCCCTGCTCCCAGGCCCTGGAAACCAAACTAGTACTGCCCATGGGATAGATCAGCTCCTTACGTAGGTTAAATACAATACGTGGGGCAGGGCCAGAAACCTCACCGTCATATATATGATGTATCATGTCCAAACAAATAATCTGTAAGTAAACCTTTAGAATTCATGGCATTGATAGGTTGGGAACTCCTTGTACTTTTCAGCATATAACTCCTCCCCCCCCCAGTACACACACCCTCAGCAGGTGGTCTCTTCTATTTTGGAGATGCTGGTTTTTTTCTGTCACTATCCATTCAATTCATAAAACATTTCCTTTGCCTGGATTGTGGCTGCTCCTCTGTTCTTAAGTTCCAAATCAAGCTCTACCTTTTTTTAAAAAAAAAAAAAAACCTGTTAGTCTTTTATTTATTTATTTATTTTCATGTGCGCTGCATGCGGGATCTTAGTTCCCCAACCAGGGATCGAACCTGTGCCCCCTACAGTGGAAGTGAGGAGCCCTAACCACTGGACCGCCAGGGAAGTCACAAGCTCTACCTTTCTGAAGCCTAATTGGATTCTCCAACCAAATGCCCCCTTTTCTAAACTCTTGCAGGACTCGCCTCAGCCTCTGAAATAAAGACTGAAAGCTAACTTTCTACAGGCAGAAAACGTTCATTCATCCCCCCAAACAATTAATAAGCACCTACTTTTGTTGTGTTTAGGCTGGAAGTTCAAACCTGAGTAAGCCCAGCTCCCCACAACCCTAAAGGTGGCCACAGCCCAGGGAGTATCAAATACAGTCACAATACGATGTGAGATGCATGACAGTGGAGGTGACAAGAATGCACATGGAGCGCCCTAACTGGGCAGGGAATGGGGCAAGTTCCACAGAGGTGACACCTGAGCTGAGTTTTTTAAGAATAAGCAGGGGTGGGTTAGGCAGTCAAGTGACACAGAGGGAATGGTGAGGAGAGAGGGAGGCAAACTAGTTAAGGGATAATTGCAATCGTGACAACATAAAGTCTTAAACTAAAGTAGTAGGGAGGGACATTCAAAAAAATTTTTAGGAGCTAGAATAGATAGGACTCACTGACCAGAGATGATGATAATGGCTAATATTTGTTGATCAACTGCCATGCGCTAAGTAGTGTTATAAATGCTTTACTCAGTAAACCATTTAACTTAACTTTACTATGACCTTATAATGTAGGTCCTATTAATATCCCCATTTTACAGAAGAGAAAAGTAAGGAATAGAAAAATCAAGTGCCATGAGGTATACAATGAGTAAACACTGGGACTGGAATTCAACTCCAGGCAGCCCAGCTCCAAAGACCACCACTAAGCCCTCTACACACTATCTTTAAAATGTAGGGTCATTGGGGAGAAGAGGAGCCCAGGACTGAGAGAGAAAACGGTCAGGAAAGGGCTTGAATATATTGTCTGTTGCCTTTATTAATTATTTCTGCTCCTTGTTCCTAAAGTCAAAAGCCAATTTCTCTGTTCATTTTCTCCCTATATGTTCTAGTGTTTTCTTCAATGTACTGGTAACCCAACAGGTACCTAGTCTTGACCTCAGCCTGTTCTCAGTTTTTGCACTTGGCACATTCAGCCTCTTCCTAAAATGATTTACCTTCATGGCTTATCTCCCCTATTAGGCTGACAGCATCCAAGGCCCAAAACACATCTTATTCACCTTTGATGAACGGCATCCAGTACCTAATATGTACTCAAAAACTAATTGGCTTGAACACAGAATAGCAATAATTCTTAAAGTTTCCTATTCCTCAGTCATCTGTAAATTGCCTTCATTTGTCATCTCACTCCTACATTTATTATTTGATTTTTCTTTAAATCAACCCTTTAAAAGTTTGCATTTATCTTAAAAGGAAAACGTTATACTTATTACTGCAAATGGAAAACTGCTATAACGTACTGCAGTGAAAAGGCAACTATGAAAACAGACACAACTCCTAAAACAAGAAATGTTTACTTGTACACAGACTAACACCATCCTATTCCTCATGTATTACCTCACACGCACTGTGGGGTAGGGTGGGGTTTTTTTCTATTCAAGTGAAATTCACATACCATAAAATTAACAATTTTATACTGAACAATTCAGTGGCAATTAGCGCATTCCGAACGGTGGGCAACCACAACTTCTGTCTCGTCCCCAGATATTTTCATCACCCCAAAATAAAAACCCATATCCATTAAGCAGCTGCTTGGTGTCCTCCCCGCTGCCTCCACTGGCAGCCACCAGTGTGCATTCTGTCTCAATGCATTTATCTATTTTGATATTTCACATAAGTGGAATCATACATTATGTGATCCTTTGTGCCAAAATTCTTTCACGAAGCATAATGTTTTGGAGGTTCATCCATAATGTATACAGTATCAATACTTCATTTCTATTTATGGCTAAATATTGCATTGTAAGCATATACCACAGTTTGTGTATCCATTCATCCATCGATGGACATTTGAGCTGTTTCCATATTTTGGCTCTTGTGACTAGCTGTGAACATGCATGTACATATATTTGTTTGACTACTTGTTTTCCTTTCTCTTGGGTATATACCTGGGAGTGGAATTTCTGGGTCATATGGTAATTCTATGTTTAACTTTTTGAGGAACCTCTGCCGTAGGTTTTGCACAGCACACTCTTTTTGTGTTTCAAAATAACATGTGGGATTAAAAGATTTCACACCAGAATGTGTGTCTCCAAACATATGACAGGTAAGGAAAGAGGTGCCTTCTTATCGTGCTTATGAAAATACAAATTTCAAATAATTTTCATCATATTTGTGTGCTAGTTGTTTTCTTTGCAGTTGGTCCTTTTACATCAGTAGCAGATGGTTCAGGCAATTACTAAATTAGGTCTTCGTATCTGAAGATACATGACTGATTTCATCAAAATCATGCCCAGGTGTGAGCATTTCCTTCACAGTCTAGCACTTTACATTTTAGAAATTCCATTTCATCTCCCGATCCATGTTAGTTCAGAACAAAATAGAAAAAAAAAAACCAACAAAATATAGAGCACAGGCTTGATTCCAATTCACAATTACATATCCTACAAATACTCTGTAGATTTAAAAATTGCCATTCTCTGGATGTAAAGTTTTGCTCTCTCCTCGAAAAGACTGCAGCCATGCATTGTCGAGTATGCCTGAGCACTGCACCACTAATGCAGTTGGCCTGGATGAGATGTTGTTACCTGCCCTAGTCTTCATTTCAGCAATAATATTCATGAAATCGCAAGTGTAATACACCAGGCTTTTTTAATTTTCCCTAATAAACGTTAAAACAAACAACAAACCTATTCAAATTGAAAGTGTAAGTCTGTGTACTGCCTGGAGTCTTTACGCTGCCAGTAGCACGCACACCATACTTCAGAAAACACTGCTCTGACAGGAGCTATTTTTTAAAACTGCACATGCTATACTCACATATTTTGTTTGCCAAACAAACAGGAAGT
Source organism: Aethalodelphis obliquidens (assembly GCF_003676395.1). Lineage (NCBI taxonomy): Eukaryota > Metazoa > Chordata > Mammalia > Artiodactyla > Delphinidae > Aethalodelphis > Aethalodelphis obliquidens. Next base: position 8,963,781 of record NW_020838010.1, read on the forward strand.
TACCATCTTGTCTGCAAACTGACAAAGAACAAATGTACAACTCAACACAAAGAAATTCAAAACTAAAGGAGTTTTTAATAAATCTGAAGACTTAGACCTGTTGACTTCCTAAGAGAAAGGTGAAGTATCTTTGGGCAGGCATCTCCTAGAATCCAAGCTGTGAGGACAAGTGCTTCCGGAAGGACTCACAGTCACTTGCACTTTGCAACATCTTCCACTGGGAGATGCACTCACCCTGTGATTTGACAGAATACTTTGTATTCAAAGAGCACCCACCCCTAATTTAAATAGAATGCTACATTTCTTCCTGCAGTCAACCGTGTCATCCCCTAGAATATACTACACCCGCTGACACACTATCTACTGGCCAATAAGAGAGAATAATTTTTAAACAAATCATTTCCTTTTTTCAATATAGAGATTATCACAGAGAATCTTTATTCTTATGCTAAGGTGAAAGCATTTAACCAATTTTTTCAAAGGCAGGTATCCGTGGATATATACAAAAACAGAATATACCTTAAAAGCTGCATAAAAAGTAGAATTTTCCATCTTGAAGACTTTCACTGCCACTGACTACTCACATATAACTGGAGGGGGGGTTCCATTAAAAACAAAACGAACAAAAATCTGTCTTCCAGCCAAATATTTTGAAAATAAATCTAAGACACAATAAAATAATTTAACAATATAGGAATAAATGTAAAGATTACACATGATCATGTACGTAAAGTGCCTAGCACAAGGCTCATTTGTGTCACAGCAATTTAACAAATGGCAGTTTAGGTCCTTCAAGATCAGGTGGCTCTCTTTGCTCCTTGGAACTAAACCGCAAATCCTCAGGCCACAACTAAATTGTAACTGTCAGGGTGCCCATAATCCTGGTGTTCCCCTATTTTAGCATGCAGCACATTCTACCTCATCTAATAATTACATGGATTTATATCTATTTTATCAGGTTGTAAGTACCCCTGAAGGCTCCTTAAAGCTCTTAAAAGAAAATGCAACTAAAAATTAAAAACATGGAAGAGAAAACCATGTAATAAATGCCAATAATATCACTTTACTTTTATATGATGCCCTACTAATTACAAAGCACTTTCATGTCCTTGATTTCATTAATTTATGATCTTTTATTATCTTTGCCTCACCAAGAAGGAAATTGAGACCCAGGGAGGTCAAGTGATAGCTTGTTAAAGGCAAAGCTGGGATTAGAAATGGAGTTTATAAAGGCGAATAGGAAGAGAAAGGGACAAGAGTAACTAACAGCAAAGGTGGGGGACGTGCAAAGAGAGGAGAGACAGATACACAGAGGCTCGGCGGGAAGAACATGTCCCCAAAGGATATGTGCAATGTGTGGTCTTAATTTTTTCAACTGCAGACACAACAGTATCATCTCTTAAAAATCACTTTGCAAGTGATACATGGTAGCTCACAGGGACCTTTAACTGGTTGCATCTGTCTAGGCCTAATCAGGAGAGAAACCAAACACTAATTTGAACTGGGAGTTTCACAAAAAGAATTATTAGCTTTGACAGGGGATTTGAATAACAGGGAACTAGAGTGATGAGCAACTGGCTAACGCTAAGCAAAGAGAATTCTAAAAAATACAGGAATGTCAGATGTCAGGAACAACTACTACCCGTAGGGCTGAAATAAAGCACCCACGTAAGAGATCCCTCCCCCAAGGCTAAAGGCCCAAGGGAGTGCCCCCAACCCAGGGCCAAGATCCAGACCTCATTTGGAGAGGGCATAGCTCACAGAAGGGCAGAGAAGTTGCTGTGGTCCTCATCTTTGGAATTTCTGGAAAGCTGAGCCAGCTTTGACATTTTCCAGAAATTTCAAAGATGAGCCTATCACTTGGAACATACCTCTGGGAAGTGCCTTACCAGAAGCACTCTTCCACAACACTGTCTAAGGCGGCGCCAGGAAAAGCTACTGACAATTGGGTGAAGAAACCGAGCACTAGAGAAGATGCCTGAGTTGCCTGAACAGTCTGCTGAGCAAGCCCACAGGAAGCTTGAAGCAAATCCCTCTCCTCGTGGTATGCCTTTCCAGAACCTTCTACTAACAAAACTTCAATGCCAAGTGGCAAAGGAAACAAATATTTCAAAGCCTCAGATCCATGTCCACAGAGCAGGCAAAAAGGGTGAATTTGAACCTGAGGGTCAACAAATCAATAACTAGCACATTGGTTAACTGAGATATACTGTTTGTAAGTAAGAGACAAATTTACAGCACAGCTGGGCACAATAATTGTTTTCCCAAGTCCACATTCTGGACAAATTTGCTAGAGTAAGGATTATGTAGTTGTGTTGCTTTGATTCTATTACTTCATACTATATATAAGACATGTGGATGTATACCAACTCATATCCACTTATGAGGTTATAATTAGGTAAATGTGCCTTCACAAAATTTTGAAGGCAAAGAGTATTAGATTTTACCTATGTAATCTATCCTGCCAGGGTACTGCAGAAAAGAACCTTAAAAGACCATGTAGTGGTATGAAAGGCAATATACTGCAGCTACGGAATTATTCCTAAAATAACAATTTTACATGTTAAAGTGGTCTTTATTGTCAAAGTGCTTTCACAGCTGCTAACTCATTTTAGACTTGTAAGTTCACATAGCTAATTGCCGTTGCCCTTCCTCAACAGAGACCTAGCTACAGGGTCTAAAGTTCACTTAGCTATTTGGCCAAACAAATGCATCGAAGAGGTTCTTTCAGGCTAGAACCAATCCCTATCAGAGAATCCCAACCTATCACTGGGAATTATGGGTGGTGTTCTGCTGCAACCTTCTCTCTTCTTCTAATCTCCTAAAAATGCTACAAAATAAACTTATTTTCAATTTACTTTGATTGAATGTATATTTGAGGAATCTTGCAACCTGCAGAGATTCCATTATCGTTGGCTAGAGATGAGTATAAAAGTAAAGCTATATTCACTTCAATAGTGTTCAGGGGAGCGTTTTCTCATGCTTTTTGGGTTTTGTGGACCAGTAAAATATCAAAAGCAGCCTGGGGTCCTACAAAGGGTAGCCAACTTTATTTTGCAAAGTAGGAATATTTTCAAAGGCAACTATTAATCCATGACCTCTTATCCGCAGTTTCAAAATCCAAACAATTGGAAATCAAATGTTTCTTTTTTTTCTGCCTGTAACTCAACTCATTTGGCAGCAAAATCTGAACTGACCTGAAGTCATCTGGCAGTAAAACCTGACCTGAACAAACGTGAGGCTATACACACGCTTTTTCTATCTCAGTGTAAATATGCTAATATGTGTAAATACATTTCACTGCAGAAATATTACTCTGATTACAGGGTGTCAGTTCAGCTCCTACTGGGGCTATTATGTAATATAGGAGACATGCACTCTATTACCTGTCTAAAAAACAAAAAGAACCTAAATTCTGAAACACATCTTGCCTTAAGGCTTTCAGATAATAGGGGTACACGACCTCTCATCGCTATCACTTCGTTAAAGAAAGGGCAAATGGGCATTTTAACAACCGAAAAGTAACAGACAATCTCAGAATAGAGGATGGTTCTTTATGATCAATAAATTCAACTTTCTGGGAGAAAAACATCACAAAATGGTTGTTTTTCTTATTTCACTTCAGACCTGTGACAATACCCACAACACACCAGCTTCCATGTGCTAACTAGCATCTGGGACCCGCCACCGGCGAAGACATTCTACCCAGGTGGTTCCATGCTCAAAAGATGGTCTCCGGAATCTTTCTGTAGTCTGGGGCAGGACTGTCATTCCGGGACAGGGCCAAGTTAAGCCATTCCGTGACTGCTGTAGGCCATAGATAAATGATACTTATGCAGCGAAAGAACCAGTGGTCATGTAGAATCCATCCAACAGAATTTTTAAACGTTTTTTTCATAGGGGCAGGACAGGAATAAAGACGCAGACGTAGAGAATGGACTTGAGGACACGGGGAGGGGGAAGCGTAAGCTGGGACGAAGTGAGAGAGTGGCATTGACACATATACACTACCAAACGTAAAACAGATAGCTAGTGGGAAGCAGCCGCATAGCACAGGGACATCAGCTCAGTGCTTTGTGACCACCTAGAGGGGTGGGATAGGGAGGGAGGGAGGGAGACGCAAGAGGGAGGGGATATGGGGATATATGTATATGTATAGCTGATTCATTTTGTTATACAGCTGAAACTAACACACCATTGTAAAGCAATTATACTCCAATAAAGATGTTAAAAAAGAAAAAAAAATGTTCTTTTCCCCCTAAACTGCCTCTAGTGAACAGATCAGAAGGTGTCTGCATCTCTGGTCCAAATCTAACTGAAAAGGTTCTTTGATTTTTAAATAACTAAGGTAACTGAGTGAACATGTATATACAAAAATAAATCTAGAAAAATCTAAATATATATCCTGATTGTGAGAACACTATACAAGCTGGGAGGAAAACCCACTAGTAAATCATCTTGTTGCATAAGAATCTTATGGCTTTTGTAGATCGCTTCTTTCTGAGCACCACCTATTCCCTGAACAGTATGATGTACTAAAAATACTAGACTACTCAAACATGTCAAGCTTAATCCCAGTAGATGCTACTGAATCAAGTGTCCTACAGTTTAAGAGAGATCGTTTAATCTCTCCTACAAGGGCCACCATCTGCATCTACAGACAGGACAATAAGTTGTTCAGTTCGACAACATTTAATGAATCTCTACTTTGCATAAGTCACTGGGTTAGATGCAGGAAATGGAAGGCTAGATAGGAAAACGCCATTTTCATCATGGACTTCATAGTCTAGTCGGGAGAGACTATTTAAAAAGTAATTATTACACAATGTGCTAAGTGATCTGATAGATGTGCAGTCAAACACAGTAGGATGGAATATCATATAATTCAGCTGGAGGCGGGGAGCAGAGTTAAGAGATCCAGCAAAAACAAAGGCACAGAGGGTCTGAATAAACTTAGAGAGGCCTTAATCACAGAAAAGACTACTGCATTTCCTCTTGCGTATTGTATCGCCTCTTTACATTCATCCTCGTATGTATTTCAAAATACACATAACTCTATACTGTAAATTAGGGGAAAGGAAATCAAAGATAAAGATGGGAATAAATCTTTGATGAGCATAAAACTGATGGTCATGAGATATCAAGTACTCTTTTTGCCCCCCATCGTTTGGCGCCTATGCCTGGTTGGTGCTCTGAGCACATGCTTAATTACCTATTGGGTAATCCAACACCATCACAGCAATACAAAAGAATGTGGCATATTTAACAAAGGAAAAATAATGCAGTACAGCAACAGCACAGGTTATAAAAATGGGAAGTGGCAAAAATGGGGTTAGAAAGATAGTTTGGGTGCCCAATATGAAGGGCTTTCTATGCCATGCTAAGGAAATGAGACTTTCTGAACTCATGTCTTTAACCTTAAATAACCAGGAAGCGGTTACTACATAATAGGTTTTAAAATTATCTCCATTCAAAAATGGCTATTATGAGAAAGAAGTCGTGATTCTATTAGTTATCTGAAAAATCATCTAATTCCCAGCTTCCTCATTTTCTGACATCATATTTCTATAATATCATTAAGTAATAATCAAATCAGAAATAATCATTAATTAGTAAGCTAATTAATATTAATCTGAAGAACTCAAGTTGACAAGCAAAAATACCATAAAATATAATGAAGAAAATGTGGATGCTGACTGCATGAAAACACTATTTATTTATAAGAATAACAAAAACAAAAAGTATGTGAGATAATTAAACATCCAACAGAAGGGTAGTAATCATTAAAAATTTTGTTTGTGGGCTTCCCTGGTGGCGCAGTGGTTGGGAGTCCGCCTGCCGATGCAGGGGGCACGGGTTCGTGCCCCGGTCCGGGAAGATCCCACGTGCCGCAGAGCAGCTGGGCCCGTGAGCCATGGCCGCTGAGCCTGCGCGTCCGGAGCCTGTGCTCCGCAACGGGAGAGGCCACAACAGTGAGAGGCCCGCGTACCGCAAAAAAAAAAAAAAAAAATTTGTTTGTGAGAAAAAAAGTGACAACAACTGAACCGTCAAAATAAAGAGAAAGTTCATGCCCTTCCCCTTCCTGAACAGTTTCATCAGAAAGCCCTAAGTGGCATCAAGCAAAGTAGGCATCCTATGGTGAGGGCAGGGGAGGGAGGGCATGGTGAAGGCCCTTTATGTGGCTGCAGAGGATGAGGAAGCAACATCAAGGATGGCCTGGCATGGCGAGTTGAACCCCAAACAAACTGATGGTGGTATTCATGCTGGGGGACAGCGGCCACAGCCAGACTGGGACCGTTGGAGGCCAACATCCGGGGACGGAGAGGGCAGAGTGCGTCAACAGGATACGGGCTGCATGTGGCCCTGGCCAAATAATGGGAAAGACACATTTCTTTTCTTTTCTTTTCTTTTCTTTTCATTTTTTTGGCCAAGCCGTGTAGCTTGTGGGATCTTAGTTCCCCAACTAGGGATTGAACCCGGGCCCTCGGCAGTGAAAGCACCGAGCCTAATCACTGGACCACCAGGGAATTCCCCAGGAGACACGTTTCTTAATATTAGAGATTGAGGGGTGAAAACATGGAAAGGCAGAAAGCTAGGATGTGCTCTATGGTGTTGTATTAGAATTTGAGGGTAAATCAACTACACTCCAATAAAAAATTTTTTAAAAAAAGGAATTTTAGGTATTGAGGGGAATTCATAGTTTTCAACATATTGAAATATAGATGTAAATGTGTATGTGTGTATGTGTGAAGAGGGTGTGGAGAAAAGGGAACCCTTGTACACTGTTGGTGGGAATGTAAATTGGTGCAGCCACTATGGAGAGCAGTATGGAGGTTCCTTAAAAAACTAAAAATAGAACTACGATACAACCCAGCAATCCCACTCCAGGGCATATAACCAGAAAGGATGAGAATTCTAATTTGAAAAGATACATGCACCCCAATGTTCATAGCAGCACTGTCTATAATAGCCAAGACATGGAAAAAAAGTGTCCATCAACAGGAGATTGGATTAAGAAGACATGGCATATTTATACAATGGAATATTACTCAGCCATGAAAAAGAATGAAATATTACCATCTGCAGCAATGTGAATTGACCTAGAGATTATCATACTAAGTGAAGTCAGACAAAGACAAATATTATATAACATATATGTGGAATCTAAAAAATAATACAGAATCAGACTCACAGACATAGAAAACAAACTTATGCTTACCAAAGGGGAAAGGAAGGGGGGAGGGATAAATCAGGAGTATGGAATTAACAGATACAAACTAGTATACATAAAATAGATAAGCAACAAGGATTTACTGTATAGCACAGGAACTATAGTCAATGTCTTATAATAACCTATAATGGAAAATAATCTGAAAAAAATATATATCTATAACTGAATAACTTTGCTGTATACCTGAAACTAACACAATACTGTAAATCAACTATACTTTAAGTAAAAAAAAAAGTTTGATGAGGAACAAGATATTTATAGAGTCTCAAGGTACTCCCACTACCTGCCCAGAAACACCATTAATTAGAAGGGAGAGAAAAAGTAATTTTACAATGGAGAAGCCTTACAGACAGCAGCTTAATCAAGTTAACATCACCAATACAGGACAAATTAAAATTACATGTCACCTGATAGGCTGCAATGAGAATACAGTATCATTTCTGTGCAATTCCTGCTAAAGAAGGAAAACCTGAATAGAATCATGACAAACCATTAGGACTAAGTCAAACTGAAGGACATTTTGCAAAATAATTGGCCTTTAGTCCTCAAAAGTGCCAAGGTCATGAAGGTCAAGGAAAGACTGAGGACATGTTCCATACGAAGAAAACTGAAGCGATATTACAATTAAATGCCATGCATGATTCTGAACTGGAACTTTTTGCTATCAAGAACATTTTGGGAATAATTGGAAATATCTGAATGGGCCTTGATTAGAATGTGGCAATGGATTAATGTTAATTTCCTGATTTTGATGGTTGAATTGAGGTTATATAGGAGAATGTTCTCATTTTTAGAAGTTATACACTAGAGAATTTGGGGCTAATGGGCATTGTGTCAGCAAGTGACTCTAAAATGGTTCAAGAAAAAGAAGAGCTCTGTGTACTGATATTATAGTTTTTCTGTAAATTTGAGATTGTTTCAAAATAAAAAGTATTACAAATTGGAAAACACTAATATAAATTTTGGTACATGCATACACTAAAATAATATTTATAATGAGGTTAATGATAACAACTTTAAGAGGAAATATTTTAGTGCTTATTATGTTCCAGACAGCATTTTATAAGCATATCACGTTCAGTGATGATGAAAAGGAATGAGGACACAGAACGATACTCTTGATATATTATGTGAAAAATACAAATTAATATCTATAATATGAGCCTATTTTTATAAAAATAATACATATACACACATTCTATATAAATATAGACCAACATATTAACCGAGTAGTTAAATAACTGAATGATATAAATTTTCTTTTCATAAAAGTACTTTCTAAGTTCTAAAAATAATGAGATATATTAATTTTGCAATACTATTTATTTTAATTATACCATTTAGAACAATATATAGTAGTAATATGGGGAAATGTTAAAACTGCATTATTAGAGAAAAACATGATATAAAGATATGTATAAGGTATGAGTCTAATTTTCCTTTATTTAAAAAAAGGGAGGCAAAAATGGCTGAGTGAAATATATTTAAATGTTAAAAGAGTAGTTAAATCTGAATAATGACACTAGAAATTATTTTTTATTTATACATTTCTGTATTTTCTAAATTTTCGACTATACGTAGATTAATTTTATTTTAAAAATGTTATTTTCTTCAATAGGTGATTATTAAGTAGATTATTAACAATATGGAAAGTGTTAATGGCATCACTTTGTAAAATACAAAATTGCACATACATGATGACCATGTAAAATGTATGCATGGAAAAACAGTTGAAAGGATGTACGACAACACAATAACTGGTTTACCTTAGATAAGGTGAAATAATGTGTGATTTATTTTGTTTTCTGCATTTTCCAAAACTTCTGTAATTTTCATATATGTATACACATTATTTCATCTGTAATGTGTAAAAATTCTCTTGATAAGGGAAGGAAGGGAATTCCCTGGCGGTCCAGTGGTTAGGACGTGGTGCTTTCACTGCTGAGGGCCCAGGTTCAATCCCTTGTCAGGGAGCTAAATCCTGCAAGCTGCGTGGCATGGCCAAATAAATAAATAAATAAAATATATTTTTTTGAAGAAAAGGGAAGGAAAGCACATGAGGGGCACTGGAATAAGAATTTGTGATAAATGTTTTAGAAAATAATTCTTAAAACTGAAAAAGAGCCATTATCTTAACACTCTCAGAAGGCAAACACACAGCATGGTAGTGTAGACGTGGATACTGAGTGTGGTGATCAAGGCGATGGCCTAATCCCCAGTACACTGCCTAATCCCCAAGACCTGTGAATATGTTACTTGACATGGCAAAAAAGACTTTGCAGATGTGATTAAACCGAGGGCTATGAAATGGGGGGATCATACTGGATTATTCAAGTAGGTTCAATATAATCGTAAGCATTCTTAAAATTGGAAGAAGGAAGCAGGAGAGGTCCAAGTGATGAGATGTGAAATGAACTCAACCCACTGTTGCTGGGTTTGAAGATGGAGGAAGAGAGCAAAGGAGTGCAGGCGGCCTCTGAAAGCTGAGAAAGGTAAGGAAGCAGATTCTCCCTTAAAGACTCCAAAAGGAACGCAGTCCTGCCTATACCTTGAATTTAGCCCCATGACCTCCAGAACTGCAAGATAATAAATCTGTGTTGTTTTAAGCACTGAGATTCTGGTTATTTGCTACAGCAGCAAGAGGAAACTAATACATGGGGCTATAGACAGCTGGAAAGAAATGGATGATTTTAGCAATCTGTTTTAGGGGGAACAAAATGACTGAGGCAGGAGAATGAGTTGAAATTGAATTAACAACGTTGTTAACAGCAAGAGCTGTGTCTGGACGCAGACGTGTCATTAAATATATGTTTATGGCCAAATACTACGCTAGAATAGTGCTCATAGTAACGTTTAGGACACCGACTGGGTTACGTTTCGATCTATTTTTATCTACCTCCCTACTTGCCACTGATTATTAGATTAAGACTTATTCCCTTATTGTAATTAATGTAAGCATTAATTCCCTTATCAATACTTATCCATCCCACAGAAAAGAAACTACTTGAACTACTTAGCCAAAAGTGTTTTACACATGTAAATAGTGATAGACTATATACCAATTTAACTGTAAATACAAAATTTATGCACCATACAATACCGAAAATCTGACAGAAAATGTTTAATTATAGAAACTACTTTTTTTGCTTTAAATGTGCAAAATGTAGGTTTCTGAGGTAAAAATGACACTTTATGTCAGAAAACCCGGGTACTCGTGTCTTGGGTCTTTTCCTTGCTATGCGAACTTGGAAAAGTTCTCTCACCTTTGCGTATCAGATTCCCTTTCGTTTTATATTTAAGAGGGTTGTACAACATCTCTACAATCTTTTTCTATCTCTAAAGAAATGCACTCTCTTTTTTGTGGAGCCACAACTATTCTTAGAAAAACAAATAGCCTTAACTCTGTTTTCAACTCCTTTCAAAAATCAACTTGACCTGCTGGAGGGTCTACCTTCCAGGGAGAACAAAGTAATTCAAGCATATCATCTCATTAATTTTCAAGACAGGAGAAAGAAAATATTTCTGTTTGGAAAAAAAGGAGAAAGAAAAAGAAAGAAATTGATAGCATATTAAATAAATTGCCACTGTTATGTTGGCAGAGCCAGGACCAGAAAACAGAGTTTTTCAAACTCAGGACTGCACTCTGCCTTTTCAACAGAAGGGTCTATCAGGTAATGAACTACCCTTAAAGGGAATGGGTAGGAGTATGGGATCAAAAGCTAGTATTTATGTACTTTCCCCTTCACGCCACACGGTCAACGGATAAAGGTAACGTGAAGGGGCAGACTGTAGGGTCTGGAGATCAAATAGCTATTCTCTCCCTAGAGGCCTTATTGGTTTTAGCACTGCCTCAGGGAACCTAGAGAGAAAAGTATGTTCTAGCCAGCTCTGGACAATGGCTGATCTCAGACAAGCTCAGGCGAAGTTACATAATACTATTTTCAATAATGTGCCAGGAAAAATAAAGGACACTGTCTATATCTAGGCACAGCTCCTGTCAAAAACAAGTTTAAGTCAAATGCACTCTGCTGCCTCTGTTATTTTGTTTCCCGAAAAGGAGATTGCTAAAATCACCAGAGGATTTCTTTCTAGCTATCTGGAGCTCGTATCTATGTCAGCTATGCCATGCTGTGCTGGTAAAGGAAAACGTCTCCACCTTTGGAAGAATTTATTGCATTATCTACCCGGTAAGGGTAGGAAGTGAGGGAGGAGGACACGTTCCCTTTCCCTCAATGGCAGATTAAGGCCTTGAGCTCTCAGAGGAGACCCATAATAGGGCTGCCTGAGGGTCACAAAGCTTGAGATTGCCATAGCTAAAACCCAAAGCCAGGCACAGAAACTACAATCCAAAGGAAGAGTAGAGCTTCCTTCCAGGAAAAAGAAAAGGTATTACTCTTTTTCTATTCATTTTAATCTAAAATGAAGCAATGGCAGAAAGAAAAGTATTAGGAGACAGGAAGTCAAAATATCACACAACACTGATAACCAAAAGGAAAACTTTGTTGTCTGACTGTATATTTTTAAAAAGCATCCACATCGCTAAGGCTGTGAATTATTTCATGGGTCCATGTCCCTAGTCCCATGTAACCCATGACCCAACTGTGGTTCAGGAGCCTTTGGAAATTTTACATAATCTTTCAACACTTTCCATGCAACTGCATTTGTTGGGAAGATGAAAAGGGGGAAAAACTGAAGGACTGGAAAAGGAGAGAAGAGAAAACTTTTTAAAGAAAAACTTACTTTTATCAGTTTCCAGGTTCCCAATTCATTTATAGCACTTAACCTATTAATGGTATGCACTTCCAAAATACAGCAGAAATGCCTTGGCCTTAGGGTCAACATCATGGGTAGTAGGTAAAAAGTCCTAAGGGAGTTCACAACCCAGGGAAGGAGACAGACAGGCATATGGTTAAATGCACAGACTGAGCTGAACTCCCTGGGTGTGAGCCCTGCATCCATGCTTATTAGCTCTGTGACCCTGGACAACTTACTTAAACTTTTCTGTGCCTCGATGTACTCACTTGTAGAATGAGAATAATGATAGTACCTTCTTCATGGGGTTATTATGAGAATAAGATAAATTTGGAATAAGGAATATAGAATTATATCTATGTGTGTGTGTGTGTATATATATATATGAGTTCGAACCTGGCACAAAGTAAATGCTATATGTGTCAGCTATTATAATGACTATTCAAATACAACTAGCACTACTATTGAGACTTTGATCACCACTACCACCACCATTGAAATAAGAGTTGATACTATGGGAGCCATAAGAAAAGAATACCTAATTCTGTTTGGAAGAGGATGGGGTACCTGTCAGTGAAAGTATCACAGAGGAGTTAATAATACCTTTGCTGGGTCTTGAAGGATAAACAGGAGTTGGTTAGGCCAACAACCAGGGAGAAGGCATACCAGCAAGAGGGATGGAAACAGGAGGAAACATATCACCTCCCAATTTTGAGGGAGGGCAACACGTGCTCTAGGCAGGCAGAGAGGAGCCAGTGAAGAAATCTAAACAAGGAAGCGATATGAACATACATATTTACATTCCAGAAAGATCATTATGGCTGTAACGGGAGGGATGGACTAGAGAGGGAAAAGGAGGTGGGAGGTAAAAGAGGTTTAAGACTGGAGGCCAAAAATCAGTTTAGAAGGATATTATAAAGATCTAGGTGACAAACTATGTGGGTCTGAAGTAAGAAGGAGGTAATCAGAATAAAGCAGCAGAGGGAGTGGATTGGAGAAATAATTAGGAAAGAGAAATGGGACTTGGTGACTGACTGAATATGGGGAATGAGAAAGAAAGAAGAGTCCTGGATGATGGCCAACTTTCTGAGTGAATGGCAGTGTCACTAAACAAGGCCAAGACCACAGATGAGGAGGCAGGTTCTGGGGACAGAGATGAGACAGGTTTGGACCCATCGTGTTTACAATACCAGGCAACGGTATTATTGAAATAAGAGTTGGTTTATTCAATGTTGAATAAACACTTGTATTTATGAGTTTTAAAATATTAACAGTGCTTTCAGTGCAGTAGAATTATACTTTTCCATATTTTTCCAAATACTTCACAGTGAGCATAAATTACACAATTGGGTAAGGAAAACTTTAAGATGAATACATGAGTGTCTAAATTTAAATAACAAATAGCTAATAGCCTCTGATCCCGCCAGCCCCAACTTACTGCCAAATATCTAACAGACACAAAAAGTGAGAAAATACAGCACAGGTATGGGAACAGACCTGGCAAAGGTGCTGTTCCCTTCCACTGTCCACCCTTGATACCTCTCTTGTGTTCATATCAAGTCAGAACTTACAAATATTGCTATATACTGGGAAGCCTGTGTGCCAGACTCTGGGTACATGGTATATTCATTTCTTATTACTGCTGTGACAAATAACTACAATCTTAACAGCTTTAAACAACACAAATTGACTATCTTAATGTTTTGGAGGTCAGAAGTCTAGAATCAAGGTATTGGCAGGGCTTGAGGGGAGAATTTGTTTCTTTGTCTTTTCCAGCTTCTAGAGGCCACCTGCATTCTACGGCTCATGACACCTTCCTCCACCTTCAAACAGCATGGCTCCAAACTCTCCCTCCATCATCACATCTCCCTTTTCTGACTCTGAATCCACCTGCATCCCTTTTATGAGGACCCTTGTGATTACACCGGGCTCTCCTGGATAATCCAGGCTAATTTCCCCACCTCAAGGTCCTTAACTTAATCACATCTGCAAAGTCTGTTTTTGCCACATACAGTATCAGTCACAGGTTCTGCAGACTAATATGTAGACATCTTTGGAGGGCCACTGTTAAGTCTACCACAGGTAGTATTTTCCACACTTCTTCACTATAAAGGTACTAGTTTTCCTTTCCATACTCTTTCCTTTGGAAAGCAAATCATTAAGTCCACACTCAAGGGGGGAGATAGATGAAGTTCCATCTGTCGAATGGGGGAAATATATACATACAAACACACACATTCGTACATATATAAAATTCGGAATTGTTCTGCAAGGAAGAATTGTCTCTTCTCCCTCATCTATTTATTTCAATCATTTATTTCTATCAGTATTGGCTCATGGGTAAAACTCCGAGGAAGGGGTTGGATTAGTACCCAAGAGCACATACAGGGGCAATGGTCAATTCATTCAGTAGGCAAATGCCTACTGAGCAACTAATATGTACAAGACATGGTGGTAGGTGCTAAAATTAAAGTACACACTGCTATATTTAAAATAGATAACCAACAAAGACCTACTACATAGCACAGGAAACAGTGCTCAATATTCTGTAATAATCTAAATGGGAAAAGAATTTGAAAAAGAAAAGATACATGTATATGTATAACTGAATCACTTTGCTGTACACCTGAAACTAACACAACATTGTTAACCAGCTCCACTCCAATATAAAATAAAAATTAAAAAAATAAAATAAAATAAACAAGGTCAGGAATCTTGGCTGGGGAAAAAGATAATCAAGATGGACAAGATCCCTGACCTCCTAGAGCTTCTATTTTAGCAAAAAGGGATAGATAATAAACAAAGAAGGAAAATATCTAATAGTGGTAGTGACGAGTCATGCAGAGAATGAAACTGGGGGGTGTGTGTGTGACACTAAACAAGTGACCACTTTAGAGTGGGTAGTCAAAGAAAACCTTTAAGTGGACATTTAAGTGGAGATCTGAAAAGAAGAACCAGTCACACAAAGACCATGGGGAAGAACGTTTCAGACAAAGGGAACAGCCAGTACAAAGGCCATTCAAGGAATCTTTCTTCCTTTGAGAATAAACAAACAGAAAAACAACTAGCATGGGAGCAATGAAAATGTATTGAAAAACAAGGACAAGGAGATTTGTCACTATAAAGACTCAGAGAAAGAGCAGAACTCTGCAAATGCTTTCATATAGGAGTCAGAAAACAATGTTGAAAGCCTTTGGCACATTCAGGAGAATGAGAAAACATGGCCTCAGTAAAGCGGGAAGAGGAAGCCAAATAAGATAACGTGATCAGATGAGGAAAGCAATAAATTGTATTTGCCAACTACCAGGAAACTAAACCAGAGTCACAACCAAAATGTATATCAGAGGGAGTAAAGAGAGAGTCTGATACAGTATAAAATAAATTAAGTAAAAGGAAAAAAGATAACAAATATTAAAGTGAGGAGAGAAAACATGATAGATATGGAAGACACTAAAACAAATAACACCCCAAAAGTGGATCCAACCTAAATATTTAAGAAATCATTTATACCGTGAAAGAGTTTATACTTTGCAGCTATTATATCTACTAGAAGTTTTTATTAACATGTGAAAATGTTCATGATACAACTAAGAAGAACAGCAGGATACAGACATGATATACAGTGTAATAAAACAGTAAGTGCTTCCATTTATTGAGAACTTATCATGTACCAGGAATGTGACTACTTTACAAAATTTTATTTTATTCTCAGAACAATCCCAAACGATGATACTCTTTTATTTTATAGATGAGGAAACAGACTCAGAGAGGTTAAGAAACTTTCCAAAGTTCACACAGCAAGAAGCAAAGCTTGATCTGAACCTGTATTTGGAAGACTTCAAAGCCTCTGCTCTTAAGTACAACACTAGAATCATATCATGTTCAATAATTACAACTACAGTTACATTTCAAAATGCACCAAAAGACTAGAGTGAAAATGCAATAAGGGGTTACCAGAGTTACTTTCGGTGATTATTTTCCCTGCATATCTGTATATAATTTGTTATTTTTAACTGTTCTATAATAAATATGTATTACTCGTAAAGTCAAAACAAATGAACAAACTGGTAGAGAGAGGAATACAGCACTTTTTAGTTGGGGACTCATGAAAAAGATTTAAATGTTAAATACATAGAAATGTTAAGGTCTTCACATATAGTTTGGGATTCAACTAATGGCAGTAGATGAGATGTCCCAGAAAGAATGTGTAGAACATGTACAGAATTTTGAACAGGAACATTTAAGACACAGAAAGGGGAATCAGGGTAGTAATTCCTCTCCCCAGAAGCAGGAACACTTTCTATGGCCTGGAAAATTCTCTAGAAAGATCAAACAGGCAACATTACTAACAAGTTTACGTCCTTTGTATAAAGACATGCAACTGTTCGGTAAGAGGAACAAATATGCTGATAAACGTGCACCTACAGCAACGTATTATGACAATTATAGTGGGTAACCAAGACTTACAGAATTTCTGGGCCAAAATAAAAGTCCACTGTATAAAATTTAACTGGCCTCAGAAATTCGTGCATTACCCTCATATTATAATGCTTATAGGCATCTTCTAGCCTAAGATTTAACCTTATTATAATCACTGACTCAATTTAGCAAAGGTAAAACTAGATCTTCATAAATTTTTAATCTTGAAAGAGCATAAATAACCATACCTTCATGGAAGTTTATAAAGTCAAATTGTGAAAACAGTAATAAAAAGGACATCTTCAATGACTGAGCATCCTCAAGGTTAATCAAAGATGTGTTTATTTATCACCTACTGTGTGCTTAGGTTTAAAGATATAATTCCAGACTTTTAAAACTAAGAGGAAGGTCGGGATCTTCCAATCCTTAAATGTTACAGGTGAGGTCAGCGCTTGACAAACAGTAAAGGCTCAATATTTTAAAATATCAAATGACCTGAAAAGCCCTGTGTTCCCTTGGCATCATATACTATTAAGAAATGATTATATAGTAAGCCAGTGAAAGAAGTCAGAGCTTATTCCTAGAATCTGTAGTAAATTTCATTAGTCTATTTTACAACTTAAAGATTGTCGCTTAATATTCAATTGCTTAACTATTAGTAAGAGTTGACTGTGGGAAACAAAACGACCCTAAACAATTTAACCAAATGAAATCATCGGCAACAAATAATTATTGATAAATGTTATAACTTCTCTAAATATTTAATGAATGCCTATTATGTACAAAATCCTGCATTATATGCAATGTGATATAAATATACATTAGATACAGGTAGTCACGCTCTGAAAGAGCTCTCTTAATGATGCTGTAAGGAAAGATGCTCAAATTAACTTCAACGCAGAGCCAAATGTGATAAAATTCACTACAGGGAAGAAAACCAGTTCAGAGGCAAAAGAGACCCTCCTGATCATCTGCTTGGATTGATCAGGGAAGGTTGATACATAGGGCACTGAATTTGATCTGGGTCTTGGAGAACAGGTAGGATTTCAATAGTCAGGGACAGGAAAGGGCAATCTGGACCACATTATCAGATAATCCATTTTAAAAGATCATGCTGACTAGAGTGTGAAGAATCTAGTTGAACGCCAAGTATTGTTAAAGTTACCCCTAAGTATTTCACAACTCCCTCCCCTCCCCTCTTCCTCATTTCCACTGCCATCACCTCTGTTCAGACTCTCCTCATTTCTTATTTTGACTACTACAATAGCCACCAAACTGGCAGGGAACCACGTATTATCATTCACTGCCATATCCCTAACACCGTGCACAGTAAGTGGTGCATAATATTTGTTAAAGGGATGAAAATCCAATTATACAGTGTTTGGCACTCTTTTTCCTTACTGCAAACATCAGACAATATTATATACTGTGTTTTATTTATCAAAGAGTACTTTTAGAAAACTGGAACACTGTTAGAGCTTTACATGTCACTGCAGAAATCCTTATTACGGCTAGGAACCCCATCAGTACACACCACCACCATAACACCAACTGGGTGACTCTTAACCAAATGTCTCCCTGACATTACTGTAATGTGTACATGAGGACGATACTCACACTTGCTGTTTGCAACAAGGCAAGACACATATGGCTGACCTCTCCCTGTACTAAATGAATCACTGGAATAAAAGTCCTAATAGGGTAGAACATATGCTGAATGGTAGATTGCAAGACTAAAACCATCTAAGACTAATAACAGGTTGATGCTATTCTGCACTGCTACCCTCCACCCTTAATTCTTTATCTTCCTACCTTGTTTACTAATTTTCGACGTTAACTTTCTGCAATAGAACAAAGATTCATCACTTTTAATATTCATCATCATAGTTTAGCACCTGAAAATGTTTAGCACTTAGCAATTACACAATAAATGTTTGTTGAATTATAAATAGAAAAATTAGATTTTTTTGACCAGCGATTACTACATGGCAGACATTGTATTAAGCAATGGGGATACATTTCTTTCATACATTCATTATCTTATTGAATAATCACCTTGACAAAATTTTAAATTTCCCATTAAATTCGTGTTAAATCTATATAACAATTTGGGAAGAGCTCTTTCCAAAATTTAGCCTTTTTTTTTTTTGCGGTACGCAGGCCTCTCACTGTTGTGGCCTCTCCCGTTGCGGAGCACAGGCTCCGGACGCGCAGGCTCAGCGGCCATGGCTCACGGGCCCAGCTGCTCCGCGGCATGTGGGATCTTCCCGCACCGGGACACGAACCCGCGTCCCTTACATCAGCAGGCGGACTCTCAACCACTGTGCCACCAGGGAAGCCCCAAAATTTAGCCTTTTAATCGAGGACCATCGCATGTCTCTCCATTTTTTTTTTTTTTGTCTCTCCATTTTAAAAAAATATCTTCTTTCCTATCTCTCAGTTGAATTTTTAAATTTTCTTTATATAGGTCCTAGAAATTTTTGTTGGGGTTATTACTAAATATTTACATTTTATGGCTTTTGTAAATGGAATATTTTCCATTATATATTTTAAATGACTATTTGTAATATAGATTAAAGGTACTGGTTTTTATTTTTATCTTATATCCAACTATATTTAGAACTTATATTAAAACTGTCAATTAAGAACTTGTTTTTATGTCTTAGCTTTTGCAGGCACATGAGTCTATCTTCTAAAACTTGATCATTTTTTTGTCTCCTCCTTCCTGTTAAGTATGCCTCTTTATTGACACTGGCCATAGTTTATAGATACATATTTTAATGTGGTGATTAGAGGGCATCTTTGTTTTGTTGCTGCTTAAGGAACAACTCTTACATTTATCATTAAGTGCGATGCTTGTTTCTTGGTTTCAGAGAGATAATTATTTTTCTTGTTAAGAGTGCAACTTTCTATCACTAATTCTTTATTCTTATGGGCAATGAATTTTTTTCAAACACCTTCAGCATTTACCGTACCTTTTATTTCTTATGAGATCTATTGACAGGATGCGTCGTATGAGTAGCTTTCATGGTATTAAGGAATCCACACTCTGGGGTAAAACTTTCCTAGTCACAAAGGGTTAATACTTTTCATACATTCCTAAATGTGTTTGGTTTGTATTTTATTTAGAATATGAAACTGACCCATAATTTGTGTATACAAACAGTTCGTAAGTTCATTTATTTAAGTTGCTGGTCAAGAATGCACTTATAATGTGAGGGCTAAAACCATAAACCATCAGGAAGAAAGCCTGAAATTTGGGAGGGTAAAGATTTCTTAGAAAGATGCAAAACTTACTGAGCATAAAAGAAAAAAAATGATAAATTGAACTTCATCAAAATGAAACAAAAATAAAACTGCTCACCAAAAGACACAAACAAGAAAATGGGATGGCCAGCTACAGATTGGAAGAAAATATTCATAAGACATACATCTAAATATCAAGAAAAAATTTAAAAACTCTTAAAACTCAAAGAGAAAAAAAACCCAATTTTTTAAATGGGCAAAAGATTTGAACAGATACTTCTAAAACACAAATAGTTAATAAACACGTGAGGAAAATGCAAAGTGAAAACCATAGTGGGAAACACCTACATACCCAAGAGAATAGCTAAAATTAAATACCAAGAGCTTGTGAGGATTCTCACTTATTACTGGTCAGAAAAGAAAATGGTAAAAAGTGCTTGGCAGTTTCTACGAATGTTAAATAAATTAAATAAATATATGTATACATCTCCTATGACCCACCAATTCTACTTCTAGGTATATATCCAAAGGAAATGAGTGTATATGGCCACAAAAAGATTTGTTAAAAAATGTCAACAACAGCTTAATTCATAAGAGCCAAATAATGGGTATAACTTAAGTGACTCTCAACAAGAAATGGATAAACAAACTGTGGCATAGTTAAACAATGGAACACTACAGAGCAATAAAAAAAGAAGAAACTACAGATACCTGCAAGGATGGTGGATTTCAAAAACATTATTTTGAACAACAGAAGCCACACGCAAAAGAACACACAGTGTTTGACTCCATTTACATGAAGTTCGAGAACAAGCAACACTAACCTAAAATATGTAAGTCAGTAGGAAGGGAGGGGACATGAACTGGAAAGGGGAACGAGGGAATTCTCTGGAGGGATGGCATTGTTTTCTATCTTGACCTGGGTTGTGGTTACCTGGATGTCTGCATGTATAAAAATCAAGATGTATATTTAAATGTTTGTGTATTTTACTATATGCAATTATATCTCAATAATAATAATGGAAACAAATTCAATTATGCTATAACCACCACAGTTATCAACTTGAGCTTAGGAAATCCTGCCATCCTACTAGTTCCTCTTCCAAATGTGTGATATAGAATCCCTGCTTCAGCAGTGCTTGAACTCTACAGACTCAGTTTACCATTAGGTATTCGGCACAACGTCCCCCGTCCAACTGGCCCAGCAATCTACTCTTCTATCTTTTCACCCAACATGGCAACACGTGATTCCTGCCGTGATTTCCTGGCTCTCGGTATCTCTGAACAAGTCTACCTTACAGCCCCTTGCCCACATTCCAACAAGCATGTACCTTTCATTCAATATTTCCTTGATGGGAATATTATGTACAATTCCTACCATGGTATCTTTCAAATAACAATAACGTTATATGTGTCCCCTTTATACTTCAGCCTTTCCCCACTTTCCATATTCTTTGAAGACACACCTATTTTTAAAGTACTTTAGAATTTAGTAACACAAATATTGTATTTTCAAAATAGTTAAAATCCCACATTTATATTTCAACACAAGCACTGATATACCGTGAATTACTTGCCAAGCTCTCTCTCTCCACACAAACACACACACCCAATAGACCCGTTTTTAACCCTCAAAACAACCTTGAGATATAGGTATTATTATTATCCCCAATTCACAGACGAGAAAGTTAAGGCCCAGAGCAATTAAAAAACTTAACCGGGCTTCCCTGGTGGCACAGTGGTTGAGAGTCCGCCTGCCGATGCAGGGGACACGGGTTCGTGCCCCGGTCCAGGAAGATCCCACATGCCGCGGAGTGGCTGGGCCCGTGCGCCGCAACTACCGAGCCTGCGCTCTAGAGCCCACGCGCCACAGCTACTGAAGCCCGTGCGCCTGGAGCCCATGCTCTGCAACAAGAAAAGCCAGCGCACTGCAACAAAGAGTAGCCCCCGCTAGCCACAATTAGAGAGGGCCCGCTTGTAGCAACAAAGACCCAACACAGCCAAAAATAATAAATAAATAAATAAATTTATAAAAACAAAACAAAAAAAACTTAACCAAGACTACACTAGTAACTGTCAGAACCATGATACAGACAACTCCAGCGTATTATTTCAAATATTTCACCCAAACCATACAATTAAACTATTGGGAATAAGGGATACTCTTTCACTGCTGCAAAGTAAAGTCTATGTTTCTTTAAACCACGAATTTAAAATCCTAAATTGACAGAGGAAGCTCTCAACTTCTCAGAACTCCCTAAAAAAGTTTTAACTGGAATTTTAAATAACAGAAAGGTACACACAATCACAGGGCAATGCTATTTAAAAAAATACTTCGTTGAGACATCTATTCGTAAGCAACAGATACCAGTATTTATTCATTGGTATGCTTTAAAACTAAAAATTCAAATCAATAGCTCCACTGACTGAATTCCAGGTGTTCACAATGTACACCGATTTTGATTTCTGATTATATTTTCTATGTTTTTCATTAGCTCAGAACACACAGTTATTAACATGTTCTTCATTCCATTTCTTTGTCACCCAGGCATTCTTTTATTCACTCATATAGCAAATACTTTTATTTTATGCCAGGTATTCAACAAATATTTATTGAGCACCAACTATGTTAGGTAAATAAATAAGCAGAAGAGACATTATATAACTTATAAGGTAAATTGCTTCCATAAATATACCGGTTACGGAGTATTGCAGCAACTGATTCCCCTCTATGCAGATGATCCATCACCTCTAAAAGCTGGAGAATGACCTGTTCAGGAGGAAAAGAAGTCAATATTTACTATGAAAATCAACACTAGAATTTTCACATTATGCTACCTTTGTAATATTTTACATATTTTGCGATAGGCAAAATGTATGTCCATGTACCTAATATCTATATTACAGCTTATGAAAATCAAGAAACTGAATCTGCAATAGTCCAAATACCTATGAAATTCAACACTGAAATCATTAAAGAGTACTGACTAATTTCATGTGAAATCATTAGCCAACAATGATCTATGGAAAAACCACCGTGTATAAAGGAAGATGGATTAAATGAGAGTCAGAAGACCTGGGGTGTATGTGTGAAGTTGGGTGAGACAGAGAAGTTAAGGAGCGAAGAGTTACCAGCGGGACTTGAGGCCTGTGGGGCCCATATGCAGGGCCCACGATTTTCGAAGTGGTTGGTCAAAATTAAGGATAGAAAGATTGTTTAAAGATTTTTAAACCTTAAAGATATAAAATAGGTAACAGAGGTAGGAACATTGTTTTTACGGGAAAGGAGCAGGCGAGGTGGTAGTAAACTATAGTATATATTTGTTTTTAGTAATGTGGATGCTTTGCATTGGCAATAGAGAGTATATTTAATGTATTCTATTAATTTCAAATATATTGGGAAGCAAAAATGTATAATTTACATAAATGTTTCTTGTTAATAAAATCAATTTATTGCATTGGGAAGATAAAAACGTATAGTATCCAGTTTAGTTTGTTCATATAATTGTTTGTTATAAAACTACTTGAAAACCTAAAATAATTAAGCTAGAGGAAAAAAGATTTTCTTCATTGTTCCCTGCCTTCACCTGCCCCTTAATTTAGGGGCAAAAGGAAAAGAAGTAGAAAGGGAAGAAGTACAGTTGACCATGAACAAAACAGGTTTGAACTGTGCAGGTCCACTTACATATTTTTCTCAATAAATATAGTACCTGCATTTCCATTTTACAAATCTTTAAATTAACTAAGTATGGGGAAAAGCTTGTGTTCAATTAGAGATCATAACATGTGGAATCAAAAGAACTAGGGTTTCAGTCCTGATTCTATCCAAACTGTTTCAACTTCCTGCCCTTGGGTGCACGATTTATCAATTCTTTTTTTTTTTAACAGCAGAGATAGCAGTACGAGGATTTTCAGCTGTTTAGGGGTTGGCGCCCCTAACTCCTGTGCTGTTTCAGGGTCAACTGTACTCTGTTTCTTGGGTCTTCAAAACTCTAAAAAAGAAACAAATCAAATGACAACATAGCATTCATAATTATTTGCACAATCGCATTTCTCTGCTTATATTCTCTGTTATTACAAGTAAAGAAACTGAGTAGTCTAAACAAAATAAATTTTTTAAGCACCTCAAAATCAACTGACTTTTGACTTACCTTTTCTAAAAGTGTTTAACCAGTGAGAGAATTCTGAGAGGTTGAGAAATTTTAATTTTGTTTAGGCTACATGATTTTTTAGAAGACGTGCCAAGAGAAAACCAGCTGTATCTAGATTACTATCAGGAATCTGGGAATGTGAAAATAATTAATTCATGAAACTTTTTACCAACTACATCTAGGGTAGAACATACAGGTCCCAAAATTAGGTATGCAAACTTTCACTTAATCCCATCGTTTTAAGCAATCCACTTGCTGCACCTGGATCTCTGAGTCTGGGGCTCTCCTGTCAAATTCTCCACATAATAAACCTCTGATCTCCAGAGGAGCAGAGAGGGGGTGATGGTACAGGAGACTTCAGCGACTTATTTTAGACTTTCAAAGAACAGCCCATGCTTTCAATCACATGACTCATTCCTGCCTTCTACAGACCAGGTGCCTCCAAGTCTTGAAATATTAGGAATTCTATGGGAAGAATGAGTTGCTTTCTCTCGAAAGTTCACATAGGGGAAGATATTGGAGTTGTAACTTCCTTTGCTCTAAGTAAAAAAATAGTTCCAACCTTACATCTGTCAGTGTTTCCATTCCTGTTCTCTTTGTCCTTTTGAATTTTTCCATTTCTTTATTCTCATTTTAATGGAGTTAGGAAGAGAGAGGAAGTAAGTGCATGTGATCAACTTATGCAGGATATAAATGAAACCAACCATTTTTAACCATGGAGTTTGTATGATCAAACTTATGTATTAGAAAATTAACACTGCCTGCAATGTGGTGGTGGATCAGAGAGAGAGACCAGAAGTATGGAGACCAATAAGAACTACTTCCAAAATCAAAGCATGAGATGAGAGCACAGACAAGGACTATGAGGGCAGGCAGGAAGATCTAGGACTTATGACAGATCACTGGCAGATTTTAAAGGGATAAGGGGACATAGCAAAGACAAAATCTATTTAAGTAACAAGGGGAAATGGTGATGATATCAAGTGAGGTAGGGTATAGAAAGGAGGAAAAACACTAAAAACAACAATGGTTTGTATAGACATATAGAAGTAACCCAGGGCCCAACATATAGTATCTAACAGAAAATTGGAAATATAGGTCTAGATTTAGGTTGGAAGTAGAAAGGAAAACACAGGAATATTTAGCCAGTTAAGTGATGAGACTGGAAAATATTACTCATGCCAGGAGAAAGTGCAAACTCAATGAACACTTTTGTGCAATAAACAGAGGAAGACAAGCTAGCAAAGAAAAGAGACAATAGGTAGGAGGGAAACTAAGAGAATTGTGAAAAGAAGAAGGATAGTTCAGAAGAACAGTGGTTAGAGGGTATTCAACTGTTTCATGTTCTGCCCAAAGTAAGATACAGCTAAATGATTTGACAGCTATAAAGTCCACGATGACCTTTTTTCAAGAGTAGTTCGATGAGTGGGGAGAATCCCACTGCAGTGTTTGAAAAATAAAACAGAAATAAATAAATTCTTTTAATAACTCGTGAGGAATTTAAATACATCAGGGAATTACTCTACAGTGAAGGTAGTCTCCAAACGAGTAAGAGAAATAGAGATGATTAAACGATTGGGGGACGATCAGGTAGTCACTTAGAAAAATAAATAGGTTGTACGCTACTTCACTTCATACACTAAATAAATTCCAGAAGGACCAAAGATTTAAAGGTAAGAAAGGAAGCTTTGAAGCAGTACTAAAGAAAACCCTAGTGAAATTATTTATAATGATTCAGTGGAGAAGGTACGCAGCAGCCAGAACCCAGGAACCATAAAGGAAAAAACTGTTAAATCTGATTGTAGCAAAAAATTAGAACTCTGTACTTCAAAAATACCACAAAGTCAAATGGCATTTGATAAAGCAGGAAAAATAATTCACAATAAGTGGTACTGGGAAAACTGGACAGCTACATGTAAAAGAATGAAATTAGAGCACTCCCTAACACCATACACAAAAATAAACTCAAAATGGGGCTTCCCTGGTGGCGCAGTGGTTGAGAGTCCGCCTGCCGACGCAGGGGACACGGGTTCGTGCCCCGGTCCGGGAAGATCCCACATGCCGCGGAGCGGCTAGGCCCGTGAGCCATGGCCGCCGAGCCTGCGCGTACGGAACCTGTGCTCAGCAATGGGAGAGGCCACAGCAGTGAGAGGCCCACGTACCGCAAATAAGTAAATAAATAAATAAACTCAAAATGGATTAGAGACCTAAATGTAAGACTGGACACTATAAAACTCTTAGAGGAAAACGTAGGAAGAACACTCTTTGGCATAAATCACAGCAAGATCTTTTTTGACCCACCTCCTAGAGTAATGGAAATAAAAACAAAAATAAACAGATGGGACCTAATGAAACTTAAAAGCTTTTGCACAGCAAAGGAAACTACAAAGAAGACAAAAAGACGACCCTCAGAATGGGAGAAAATATTTGCAAACGAATCAACGGACAAAGGATTAAGCTCCAAAATATACAAACAGGTCATGCAGCTCAATATTAAAGAAACAAACAACCCAATCCAAAAATGGGCAGAAGACCTAAATAGACATTTCTCCAAAGAAGACATACAGATGGCCAAGAAGCACATGAAAAGCTGCTCAACATCACTAATTATTAGAGAAATGTAGATCAAAACTACAATGAGGTATCACCTCACACCTGTTAGAATGGGCATCATCAGAAAATCTACAAACAACAAATGCTGGAGAGGGTGGGGAGAAAAGGGAACCCTTTTGCACTGTTGGTGGGAATGTAAATGGATACGGCCACTATTGAGAACAGTATGGAGGTTCCTTAAAAAACTAAGAATAGAATTACCATATGACCCAGCAATCCCACTACTGGACATATACCCAGAGAAAACCATAATTCAAAAAGACACATGCACCTCAATGTTCACTGCAGCACTATTTACAATAGCCAGGTCATGGAAGCAACCTAAATGCCCGTCAACAGACGAATGGATAAAGAAGATGTGGTACATATATACAATGGAATATTACTCAGCCATAAAAAGGAATGTAATTGGGTCATTTGTAGAGATGTGGATGGATCTAGAGACTGTCATACAGAGTGAAGTAAGTCAGAAAGAGAAAAACAAATATCGTATATTAACACATGTATGTGGAGCCAAGAAAAATGGTACAGATGAACTGGTTTGCAGGGCAGAAATAGAGACACAGATGTAGAGAACAAACGTATGGACACCAAGGGGAGAAAGCAGTGGGGGTGGTGGTGGTGGTGGGATGAATTGGGAGATTGGGATTGACATGTATACACTGATGTCTGTCAAATGGATAACTAATAAGAACCTGCTGTATAAAAAAATAAATAAAATTCAAAAAAAATTCACAATACACATGACAGACAACAGAGTTAATGATATTAATTTACACACACACACACGAACACTTAATCAATAAAACCAATAAAACACTATAGTAAAAGTGAGCAAATAATATAAACAGAAAGTGTACAGTAAATAAAAATAATTAAGAAACAAATAATTGTAATTTAAAATGAGGCACTGTTTCCACCTATGAAATTTATAGACACATGCACACACAAATGAAGCTTGTTTATATTTTTTATTAGTGAGAGGGAATATGGGTTTTGGGGGGGCAGGGAGAGATGTTCCATTTTCAGTCTATACTTTTCCGTTCAATTTATTTCAAATTAAAAACTAATGAGAATGTGGCAAAAAGAGTAAGAAGGAGTAGACATGAGGTAGGAGGAAAACCAGGGAGATGCAGTAATCTAAAAGGTAAACTAAAGTGTTACATGAAGAAAGGGATAACCAAGTGTGTCAGATGCTGTTGAAAGGTTAAGCGAAGAATGGAGAAATAACAACTCGGTGTGGTAACCCAGAGGTCACTGGTCACCTTGATAAGAACTGTTTACATGGAATGGTGGTGAAAAGTTTCATTATTGTGGGTTCAAGAGAGAACAAAGAGAGGAAACAGGCACACACAACACTCACTTAGGAAGAGATATAAATAGGTGGTAGAGCGTTTCCCTGGTGGCACAGTGGTTGAGAGTCCGCCTGCCGATGCAGGGGACACGGGTTCGTGCCCTGGTCCGGGAAGATCCCACATGCCACGGAGCAGCTGGGCCCATGAGCCATGGCCACTGAGCCTGTGCGTCCGGAGCCTGTGCTCCGCAACAGGAGAGGCCACAACAGTGAGAGGCCCGCGTACCGAAAAAAAAAAAAAAAAAAAAAATAGGTGGTAGATGGAGAGGGATATAGGATAGAAGTAGATAATGTTTTGTTTTACTTTGTTTTCATAACGGAAGATACTAGAGCAGGTAAATATGAAAAGCATTATGCTAAAAAACTCCTAGAGGAAAACAGAGGCAGGACATTCTTTGACATAAATCATAGCAAGATCTTTTTGGATCTGTCTCCTAGACTAATGCAAATAAAATCAAAAATAAACAAATGGGACCTAATTAAACTCAAAAGCTTTTGCACAGCAAAGGAAACCTCAAACAAAACAAAAAGAAAACCTATAGAATGTGAGAAAATATTTGCAAACGATGCAAACAACGAGGGATTAATCTCCAAAATATACAAACATCTCATACAGTTCACTATCAAAAAACCACAAACAACTCAATCAAAAATTGGGAAGAAGATCTAAATAGACATTTCTCCAAAGAAGATATACAGATGGCCAAAAGGCACATGAAAAGATGCTCAACATCACTAATTATTAGAGAAATGCAAATCAAAACTACAGTGAGGTATCACCTCACACCAGTCAGAATGGCCATCATCAAAAGTCTACAAATAATAAATGCTGGAGACGGTGTGGAGAAAAGGGAACCCTCCTGCACTGTTGGTGGGAACATTAAGTTGGTGCAGCCACTATGGAGAGCAGTATGGAGGTTCCTTAGAAAACTAAAAATAGAGCTAACATATGATCCTGCAATCCCACTCCTGGGCATATATCTAGAGAAAACCATAATACAAAAAGATACATGCACCCCAATGTTCAAAGCAGCACTATTTACAATAGCCAAGACATATGTGGAAGCAACCTAAATGTCCATCAACAGATGAACAAATAAAGACGTGATGTCTGTGTGTGTGTCTGTGTACATGTGTGTATACACACACACACACACCCATACACGATGGAATACTACTCAGCCATAAAAAATGAAATAATGTCATTTGCAGCAATATGGATGGACCTAGAGATTATCATACTAAGTGAAGTAAGCCAGACAAAGACAAATATCATGATATCACTTATGTGTGGAATCTAAAAAAAAATGATACAAATGAACTTATATACAAAACAAAAATAGACCCACAGACATAGAAAACAAACCTATGGTTACCAAAGGGGAAAGGGGAGGGAGGGATAAATTAGGAGTTTGGGGTTAACAGGTACACACTGCCACATGTAAAATAGATAACCAACAAGGTCCTACCGTATCGCACCAGAAACTATAGTCAATATTTTGTAATAAGCTATAAGGGGAAAGAATCTGAAAAAGAATATATATATATATGTGTGTGTGCGTGTGTGTATATGTATAACTGAATCACTTTGCTGTACACTTGAAACTAACATAACAATGTGAGTCAACTATACTTCAGTAAAAAAAAATGTAAACTAAAAGTAGTACAATACTATGGAATAAATTTCAAAAGCACATAGGATAATACCAGATTGACATACAGACACATACGTACATATGTAGGAAAAGCATAAAAATATTCATAGGAACGATGAGAAAATTTGGCATAGTCGTTACCTCCAGAGAGGAAGGGAGAGGAATGCAACTGGGGAGAGATACGCCAAGGAGCTGCGCCTGTATCTAGCATTTTGCTAAGGATCTGAAACAAAAATGGCAAAATGTTAAGGTATTACATAGCTAAATGGGGGTTATATGAGTGTTTGTTATATTGGTCTCTGTACTTTTCCCTATGCTTGAAATATTTTAATAAAAAAGAAGTAAAAATGTACAATATATTATCTCTGCCCTAAAGTAAGGACTGTGTAGATAAAGCAGATAAGACAAATGCCAGCATTTAAGAAAAAAAAAAGAAAGGACAAATATATACCCAGACACACCATGTAATTAAAAAGACACAGTTCTCCATGGCCATAAATACTCTGATGAATAAAAGGGAAACTAGTCGTTACTCAGAGCACACACCTGACAAAGACCTAATTGTCGCTTTGCCTTTAAAATATTCTACTTAGATCACAAGAAATAAAACTGACAAGACTGTTTTTGATGGCTGAGATATCTTGCCTAAGTTCAACCAATTTTACTCTTAAGAATTTTTAAGTAATTCACAAACCTAGTAATTCTCAATCACCTGTCATATAGTTAGATAATATTTCAAATAGAGATTCTAGTTTATGACTTAGCATTTAATTAAAACCCACAGTCTCACTTTCCTACCCTATCTAAGAACCAACAGCCTTAAAAATAATGAGATTCGAGATATGCCTAACCAATTTCACACCATGTAAGGAAAGCCCTGCTTATGAACTAAGTCGAAGTTATATAAAAGAAATTTTAAGTGTTTCTATAATCATTTGTCTTCAATTAAAATTCTGATAAATACAGAAAATAAAAGCTGACAGAAAATATCAGTGAAAAGTGCTTAACACTACAAAATCGAAAAACTGCAAAATGTAGAAAAATTGTACATAATTGCCTTTTGCTAAATCAAGTTATATGTAGCTGCATCACGAAAAAATCAAAATCATTTTGAAATTGCAAAATGTGGAATTTAAGAAACAGGCATAGTTTGCCATATAAAAGTTAATTTTTTAAATGTCATAGACTATCGAATCATTCAGTTTTCACACATGACAGACACCATGCTCCCCTCCCACCTGTGGTACTGAGAGGTCCTACCCTAAAACAATCGAGCGTCAGATTTGAGCTGGGTGGTGATTTTCCCTAGAGAAAATCTAAAACCAGCTAGGACTATGTAGAATGTTCCCACATATGCACCCCTAACAAAATGTGCAATGCTATGAAGGATGACAATTGCACTGTACAAACGGTTGCAGTGACAGCTGATTTCAGAACACACCTTTTATGTAAGAGATCAGCCTGCCTGGCTTCCTCTGACCAAATAGACTGGATCCCTATGTTGCATAAGTTTCTTCCTGCCCCAGGCCGTATGCCAAAGTGACTGACCCACTCTTCTCCATAATTTCACTTTTCTTTCTACAGTCATGGGGGCAACCTGCCCCATGTGGTCACTACCATCTTGCTCTTTATCGATACAGGTATACACCATACACCCACACCATGCAGTTCCACTGCTTTTTGCAATACTACTACTCCTTCCTTCTGTGATATGATCCACTGGAAGTCCCTTTTCATGTTGACACTCATAACAGGCTTTAGGAATGCCTTTGGGATATACTGTTGGTTAATGCTGTCATTCGTCTTTTTACCAACGTTGAAGTTATTACCCTTGTATTAATGCAATTCTATCTGATTTTCTAATAGTTACTGTCCTCATATAATAAGGGCCAAACTTCATCTAACTAACATTTATTAAGTGTCAATAGACAAACTTAGCTGGCTTCATTTCTTGCAACTTCATGTTTACAACTCTTATCTATAGGAGTGACATTATAGTATGTCTCCCTCTGCCACCCACCAAAATTCTTAACCTAAATTATATATTTAATCTCTCTCACTTAATCAACCTCTGTCTGAGGTTAAGTCCACCCCACCCCCCGCCATTTACCTGGTTAAGGAAGAATTAATTTCTCGTCATTCCCCTTCCCAGTCTTACTCTGGAAAGTTAGCATTTGTCTTCCTCTGTCTAATTTACTTCATTTAGTATGATAATCTAGGTCCATCCATGTGGCTGCAAATGGCATTATTTCATTCTTTTTTATGGCTGAGTAATATTCCATTGTATATACATCTTTATCCATTCATCTGTTGATGGACACTCAGGTTGCTTCCATATCTTGGCTATTGTGAATAGTGCTGCTATGAACATTGGGGTGCATGTATCTTTTCAAATTAGTATTTTCATTTTCTTCGGATAAATGCCTAGGAATGGACTGGATCATATGGTAGTTCTACTTTCAATTTTTTGAAGAACCTCCATAGTGTTTTCCACTGTGGCTGCACCAATTTAATTCCCACCAAAGTACACAAGGGTTCCCTTTTCTCCACATCCTTGCCAACACTTATTATTTCTTGTTGTTTTGACGATGGCCATCCTAATAGGTGTAATGTGCTATCTCACTGTGGTTTTGATTTGCATTTCCCTGATGATTAGTGATGTTGAGCATCGTTTCATGTGCCTGTTGGCAGTCTGTATGTCTTCTCTGGAAAAATGCCTATTCAAATCCCCTGCCCATTTTTTAATCAAGTTATTTATTTTTTTAAATTGAGCTGTATAAGTTCTTTATATATTTTGGACATTAAACCATAAAACTCCTAGAAAAAAGCAAAGGCAGTAGACTCTTTGACCTTGGTCTTAGAGATATGTTTTTGGATCTGTCTCCATGGATAGGGGAAACAAAAGCAAAAATAAACAAATGGGACCCAATCAAACTTAAAAGCTTTTTCACAGCAAAGGAAACTATCAAGAAAACAGAAAGGTAACCTACTGAATGGGAGAGAATATCTTTTTAATATGACATAAATAAAATCTTTCCAAGGGCCAACACAAAACACAGAAGCCATAAAGAAAATAAAAGTGGTCTGTAAGTTTGTTAGTTAAAAAAAAGGTTACAATTTTATGTGGTGCAACACACCGTAACAAACTTAAAAGACAAGGGGCGGGCTTCCCTGGTGGCGCAGTGGTTGAGAGTCCGTCTGCCGATGCAGGGGACACGGGTTCGTGCCCTGGTCCGGGAACATCCCACATGCCGCTGAGCGGCTGGGCCCGTGAGCCATGGCCGCTGAACCTGCGCATCGGAGCCTGTGCTCCGCAACGGGAGAGGCCACAACAGTGAGAGGCCCGCGTACCGCAAAAAAAAAAAAAAAAAAAAGACAAGGGGAAGTGGAGAGACATACAACAGGCAAAAGTTTAAGGCTCATCGTACGTAAAGTATTCCCCCCAAAATCATTAATAAAGATGAGCAACACAGTGGGCAAGTATTTGAACAGGGTTTTCATAGAAGAAGAGTAAAAACAAAGAGAAGAAGCATAAGAAAAGATGTTCAACCTCAATTTGTGTGTGTGCTTGAGTGTGGCAGAAACCAAGAGAAAATCTACAGCATGTTAAAGACACATTACTGTTTGTCTCCACATTTAAAAAAAAATTGTATTGATGTGTAGTTGATATTATGTAAGTTCAGGTATACAACAAAGTGATTCACAATTTTTAAAGGCTATACTCCATTTATAGTTATTGTAAAATATTGGCTATATTCCCTGTGCTGTGCAATATATCCTTGAATCATCTTTATTTTATACATAGTAGTTTGAATCTCTTAATCCTCTACTCCTATCTTTCCCCTACCCCCTTCCCTCTCCCCACTGATAACCACTAGTTTGTTCTTTATATCTGTGAGTATGTTTCTTTTTTGTTATATTCACTAGCTTGTTTTATTTTTTAGATTCTACATATAAGTGAGATCATACAGTAATTGTCTTTCTGTCTGACTTATTTCACTAAGCATAATACCCTCCAAGTCCATCCATGTTGTTGCAAATGGCAAAATTTTCATTCTTTTTTTATGGCTAAGCAGTATCCCATTATGTGTGTGTGCACGTGTGCATGCATGTGTGTGTGTGTATCACATCTTCTTTATCCATTCATCTGTTGGTGGACACTTAGGTTGCTTCCATATCTTGGCTATTATAAATAATGCTGTTATGAACACTGGGGTGCATGTATCTTTTCAAATTAGTGTTTTCTTTTTTTTTCAGCTATATACCCAGGAGTGGAACTGCTGGATCATATGGTAGTTCTAGTTTCAAACTATAATTTGAAAAGATACATGCACCCTAATGTTCATTACAGCACTATTTACAACAGCCAAGACATGGAAGCAACCTAAATGTCCATCAATAAATGAATGGATAAAGAAGATGTGGTACATATACCCAATGGAATATTACTCAGCCATTAAAAGGGAATGAAGTAATGCCATTTGCAGCAACATGGATGGACCTAGAGATTATCATATTAAGTGAACTAAGTCAGACAGAGAAAGACAAACATCATATGATATCATTATATGTGGAATCTAAAAAAAATGATACAAGTGAACTTATTTACAAAACAGAAATAGACTCACAGACACAGAAAACAAACTTATGGTTACCAAAGGGGAAAAGTGGGAGGAGGGATAGATTAGGAGTTTGGGCTTAAAATATATACATTACTGTATATAAAATAGATAACCAACAAGGACCTACTGTATAGCACAGGGAACTCTACTCAGTATCTTGTAATAACCTATAACAGAAAATAATATAAAAAAGCATACATATATACATATATATATAACTGAATCATTTTGCTATACACCTGAAACTAAGACAATATTGTAAATCAACTATATTTCAATGAAAATTTTAAAAACCCTAGGTACAATAAAATATTATACTTTAAAAAAAGAAAATGACAAAGTAATGTACAGCAAGTTGACTGTAGTTATTAATACTGTATTGCATTTGGAATTTGTTAAGAGAGTAAATCTTAAAAGTTCCCATCACAAGAAAAAAAGTTGTATCTATGTACAGTGACAGATGTTAACTAGACTTACTGAGGTGATCATTTTACAATATATACAAATATTGATTCATTATGTTGCATAACTGAAATTAACACAATGTTATACGTCAATTATACCTCAATTAAAAAAAGAGAGGGCTTCCCTGGTGGCGCAGTGGTTGAGAGTCTGCTTGCCGATGCAGGGGACACGTGTTCGTGCCCCGGTCCGGGAAGATCCCACATGCCGCGGAGTGGCTGGGCCCGTGAGCCATGGCCGCTGAGCCTGCGCGTCCGGAGCCTGTGCTCCGCAACGGGAGAGGCCACAACAGTGAGAGGCCCGCGTACCGCAAAAAAAAAAAAAAAAAAGAGAGAGAGAGGGAGAAAGACAATGAAGGTGAAGAAAAAGGCTTACAAAAAAACCTTTTTAATGAAATCTATACAGAAAATCAGGGAAGAGAAACAAAAACTTATTGTGCATTTTACTGGGGAAGACAATTAAGTGGGTTCATCTATTAAAGCTTCCAGTTTGGGGTTAGTTTAAGCAAGCAGGTGAAGGTTGTTTATTTCCCATCCCCATGCTAGCAGGCCAAAATTCAATTTGTCCTCCATGTTCCAAAGGGTAACATTCTTAAGTGCTTTTATATTACAGTAATCACTTTACCAGAAAGCTGTTTATCCGAGCAAAATGAGATTCATAAGCTATCTTAAAACAAAAACGCTTTTATCTCCAATATAATGGAATAACCAAGCTCCAAGAGACTCTCAAAAAATCTAGATGCAATGCAGTGTTTTATTACATTATATTTTTCTAGTATTATAAAAATAAAGAATGAATCATTTTATTGTCTCTGCACCAGAGGCCTTTAAGCTGAAGGAGTCTAGTTTTCAAATCAATCTATAGCTGAAATCTGAAGTCCACGCTCTAAACACTAAGCAAAATCTAAATAATAGCAAAAGAAATGAAAGTATTTCTTTCCCAGTGATAAAATCAGTATAACATTTCTTTAAAAAGTATCAGTCATTCCCCCAAATAACTTAGGGCAATATGAATAGAAGGTGCTTATCTTTTGGACAAAATTTTTATGTGGAAAATTTGAAAAATTCAAACAGATTTTGAAAAGTCTACTCATTTATATATATTATATAATTTATATTATAATTTATATAATACATATTATACACATATATTTGTTATTTTGACCAAGAAGAATATATTGAATTCTACCCACATGATCAGCTAATTATATTAAGAACTCTCTTTAATTAAGATCACTGTAATTTATATACCACAATCAATCTTAGCAAAAAATGTGAGTATTTAATTGTAATCTGTCTCTTAAAGGTTTATCATATTCTTCAATGTTAAATTAAAAAGACAAAGAATTTCCTTTTAAAAAGATACAATACTGTTTTAACACCCCATTCAGTCATAATCAACATGAGTCAATTAAATGAAAAACAATCAAAGCCTGGTCTGTCTGACCACAGTGAGTACAGTCCATTTACTAGAGTTTTCTCTCTTTTTAGTGAGTGACTTTCAAATATGGTAAAAACCTTTAAATGACAATTCACTAATCAGAACTCCATAGAAAGCCAACATTCCACACAAAAACTTTTCCAAAATAAATCTCCACTTTACTAATTAGGTCACTCAACTTTTACTGTGCAAGGAATTCAAGGGAGTACACAGAACATGCAGGTCTGGATAAAGATAACAGTTTTTCTGGGTCCCTACCAGGTAAATTTAGCAAACTTAACAAAATGAAAGAAGGAAGGAAGGGAAGTTCAGGTAGCTCTATACTTTGTACAATCTTTCACATCCATAGTATGAGTCATATTATGAGATATATACAGGCCTGAAGTTTGTTGATTAATCAAAAAATTTGAAATAAGAATCATTTGTGACTTGCCTTATCATTTGATCTAGAGACAAGGCTTTTTCTTTGTATATCGGCCTGCTAATTGGATCTTATTCCATAAGTTAACCTCACCCAAAACAATGAATGCATGAACTGTGATTTATAGATTTGTTTTCTTCAAAACAGAAAGAGAAGATAAAGCCACTTGCACAGCAGTATGAATTCAGAATCCTTAGGAGTTGTTACAATTTCCTCCAAATCTTTTAAAACTGCAGGTCCGGGACTGAGGTGAACTGAGTGACATCTCAGGCTGAAAATTTTGAGGGTTTTCCCAAACTCAGTAATCAAGATAAGAGCTAATTTAATGCAATACTTAATGGTGAAAGATTGGATGCTTGCCCTGTACAATCAAGAACAACACAAGGGTAACTGCTCTCACTATTTCTATTCAACAATGGGCTCAAAGTAGTAGCCAGGGCAATTGGTCAAGAAAAAAAATAAAAGGCATCCAGGTTGGAAAGGAGGCAATGAAACTTTCTCTTTTAGCAGATGACATGAACTTACATATAGAAAATCCTAAGGAATTGGGTAAAAGACTATTAGAATTAATAAATGAGTTCAGCAAGGTTACAGGATACAATTTCAATATATAGAATTCAATTGTACTTCTATACACTTGCAATAAACAATATAAAATGGAATTAAGAGAACAATTTCATTAATAATAGCATGCAAAAGGAAAGAACACTTCGGAATAAATTTAAGAAGCACAAAACTTATATCCTGAAAACTACAAAACACTGCTGAAAAAAAAAGTTCAATAAGATCTAAATAAATGGGAAAACATCCCACATTCATGGATTGAATTAATAATGTTAAGATGGCAATTCTCCCCAAACTGATCTGAAGATTTAACATAGACCCTATCAGAATCTCAACTGACTTCTTTGTAGAAACTTTCTAGCTGATTCTAAAATTCCTATATAATTGCAAGGGGCCTAGCACAGTCAGAACAATATTGAAAAACAAGAACAAAGTGGGAAGACTCAAATTTCCTAATTTCAAAACTTACTACAAAGCAATGGTAATCAAAACTGTGTGGTGCTGGCACAAGAACAGACATAGAGATCAATAGAATGGAATTGATAATCCAGAAATAAAGCCATGTATCTGTGGCTTTATTTGTTGAAAATCAACTGATTTTCAACAAGGGTGCCAAGATCATTCAGTAGGGAAAAGACAGTCCCTTCAACAAATGGCACTAAGCACAACTGGATAGCCACATGCAAAAGAATGAAGTTGGACCCTTACTTCATACAATATACAAAAATAACTAAAATGAATCAAAAACCTAAATGTTAGAGCTGAATGATAAAATTCTTAGAAGAAAACACAGAGGCAAATCCTTATGCCCTCAGGTTTGGCAAACAGTTCTTAAATATGACACCATAAGCACAAACAACAAAAGAAAATATAGATAATTTGAACTTCATCAAATTAAAAACTTTTGTGTACCAAAGTATATTATCAAGAAAAGTGAAAAGACAACCTACAGAATGGGGGAAAATATCTGCAAATATATGTCTGACAAGGGATTAATATACAGAACTCCAACTCAACAACAACAAAAAACTCAATTAAGAAATGAACAAAGATCACAAAGAGACATTTCTGTAAAGAAGATATGCAAATGACCAAAAAACACATGAAAAGATGCTCAACATCACTAATCCTTAGCAAAAAACAGATCAAATTCACATTGAAATACTACTTCTCACCTATGAGGATGGGTATTAGGAAAAACAAAACAAAACCAGGTAATAATGAATGTTGACTAGGGAATGGAGAAACTGGAACTCTTGTGCACTGTTGGTGGGAATTTTTGCAAAATGGTGCAATTTCTGTGGAATACAGTTTGGCAGTTCCTAAATAAGTTGAACATAGAATTACCATATGACTTGCACATCCACTTCTAGGAATATACTCAAAAGATTTGAAAACAGCTTATCAAACTAAAACTTTTACATGCGTGTTCATAGCAGCACTGTTCAAAATAGCCCAAAATAGGAAACAACACCAATGACCATCAATTCATGAGTGAATAAAATGTGTTATAGCCATATCATGGAATACCATTCAGCCACAAAAAGGAATGAAGTGCTGATTCATGCTACAACATGGATGACCACTGAGAACATTACACTAACTTAAAGAAGCCAGTCAAAAAAGGTAACATTTTGTATGATTCCATTCACATGCAATGTGCAGAATAAGGCAAACCATAGAGACAGGAAGTAGATTAGTAGTTGCTTAGGGCTGAAGGAGATAGAGGGTGGGAGGGGAGTTATCTAAAGAGCAGGGGTTTATTTTTCTGGTGATAAAAATATACCAAAATTGACTGTGGTAATATTTGCACATATCTGTGAATTTACTAAAAATTATGGAATTGCACATTATAGCTGATTTGCAATGTTGTATTAGTTTCAGGTATACAGCAAAGTGATTCACTTATATATATATATATATATATACACACACACATATATACTCTTTTTCAGATTACTTTTCATTATAGTTAATTATAAGATACTGAATATAGTTCCCTGTGCTATACAGTAGGCCCTTGTTGGTTATCTATTTTATGTATAATAGTTTGTATCTGCTAATCCCAAACTCCTAATTCACCCCTCCCCTACCTCTCCCCTTTGGTAACCATAAGTTTGTTTTCTTATGTCTGTGAGTCTGTTTCTGTTTTGTAAATAAGTGCATTTGTATCATTTTTTCAGATTCCACATATAAGTGATATCATATGATACTTGTCTTTGTGTGACTTACTTCACTTAATATGATAATCTCTAGGTCCATCCATGTTGCTGTAAATGGCATTATTTCATCATTTTT
The DNA here is from genome assembly GCF_003676395.1 of Aethalodelphis obliquidens. Taxonomy (NCBI): domain Eukaryota; kingdom Metazoa; phylum Chordata; class Mammalia; order Artiodactyla; family Delphinidae; genus Aethalodelphis; species Aethalodelphis obliquidens. The sequence goes on from NW_020838010.1 coordinate 9,003,009, forward strand.
TATGGCTGAGTAATACTCCATTATATATATGTACCACATCTTCTTTATCCATTCATCTGTCAATGAACATTTAGGTTGTTTCCATGCCTTGGCTATTATAAATAGGAATTGCACCTTTTTTTTTTTTTTTTTTTTTTTGCGGTACGCGGGCCTCTCACTGTTGTGGCTTCTCCCGTTGCAGAGCACAGGCTCCGGATGCGCAGGCTCAGCGACCATGGCTCACGGGCCCAGCCGCTCCGCGGCACGTGGGATCCTCCCGGACCAGGGCACGAACCCACGTCCCCTGCATCGGCAGGCGGACTCTCAACCACTGCGCCACCAGGGAAGCCCTAGGAATTGCATATTTTAAATGAATGAATCCTATGGTATGTGAATTAAAACTCAATAAACCTGTTTTTTAAAAAATCTAAGTTAACACAGAAAACCCATGATGAACAAAATCAGTACTTTAAATAAAGATAGCATCAGTATTACTGATTTTTTTTAAAAATTTCCTCAGGCTTCTGTATGGCTCAGCAGGGCACTGCAGCTATCTCACCCATAACCCAATGACAGCTTTTTAAATTTTAAGCATTTAAGTGGAGCCCTGAAATTTCAAGAGTCACCCCAATACATTCAACTCTCTTTTCTTAGAAACAGCTCTCTTTTCACACTCACATTTGAATGGTGACTGTAATACTTTAAATAATGTAATCGCAGTAACCAGCACAAATGGCATAAAGAGGTTTGTTTCATACCGAACCACTGACATGATGACATAAGCAGTGCAAGCAAAACTGGAAGGACAACTAGTGAAGAGACTCCTAGTCAAGAGAATTCAATGCATGGTGGCATCAATTAATATCACTTAAAGGCCCCTGACTTGTTAAATGAGGCTCCTAACGTACTTGGTTTGGAAGAGGGTTGCCAGGTAAAATAGAGGATATCCAGCCGAACTCAAATTTTAGACAAACAGTGGGTACGTTTGTAGTACAAAAATGTCAACAATATTGCACAGAGCTTCCTTATACTAAAAATATTAGTTGTTGTTTACCTGAAATTCAAATTATCTGAGCATCCTGTATTTTTATTTGCTAAATCTGACAGCCCTAATTTGAGGAAATAATTGCTAGTAGGGCAAACCATGGGAATTGAAGATGGCCAGTGAGGGTTGCTGTGGATTTTGAGTCTGCCCTATGAACTATAGCTTCGTGGATTTTTTAATAAGAGTGAAGAAAGAAAGATCATTGGAAAAAAACAAGACTTCACTCTGTGAAATATTTTTATTACTTACCATTTCCAACCACTATTCCATCTACCCCAGTAGACTAGAAAACATAACTTTTACAATTGTCTACATATTTACTTACAGAAACACATACAAATTTTTTTCTAATATTTCTAATTAAAATATTTCTCCCTTCTTTCCTGAATTTCATATTACTAACAATAAAAGACAGGTGTAAGGCTTTGGTTTCAGTTAGTATTTAAAAGAGAAAGAACAAAGTTCAATTGCAAGTGTCCAGAACACCAAGGCTAGGCGTATATTTAGAACTTCCATCTCCCTTCAAAGTTCAGGACTCATGCCTGAAAACCTCGTTTCCTCTAGACTTCATACAGAAAGATGGCCAGCAGTCCAGCTGAGAGACCTATAGCCACCCCCAGTACAGAGGCCCAACCTCCCATCACTCACCTGGGCAAGAGCTCAGAGGCACTTGTATTTAATCCTTTATCTGCTTTATCAAGGACAAAAAACAGTTTGCTTAAAAGAGCTTTAACCAAAGTGCTTAGAAATTATGAGAGAAAAAAAAAGATGGGAAAAGGAAAAAGGGATACAGCAAGGGGTCATGAAAATACGTTGTTTTTAATAAGTTCATGTCAGTCTTACACTGCTGCTACGTTAAGACTATGTGATCTTCACAATATCTCATTGAAGCAGAGAGGTGCAAGTTATAGCCAATTACAAGTGAGGGAATTGAATAAAAACCTTGAGCAAACCATCTGCTATTACAATAACCTATATCACCACGAAAAGGCCAATTAACTAACGACCTGGTACTTCACATTTTCATTACCACACTGCGCTGGATGTCTTTAAGTTTCATTAAGGTAGAAATCGTCTTAAAGATCCAACTTAAGATCTTCTTATTATATATACAAGGCCATTCACTGCAGCACTATTTGCAAATCCAAATATCCAAATATCCATCAGTAAGGGACTGACTGAATAAACTACTGTACATATACACAATGGAGCACTAAGCAGCTATAGAACAGAATGAGGAATATCTCCATATACTACTGCAAGGTTATCTCCAGAATATATTCCTAAGCAAAGCAAAACAAAACAAAAATCAACAAACAAACAAAAAAGCCCTCAGTGTGTACAGTGTGCTACTGTTTATCCAAGAAAGGATGAGGGATGGTTACCTATATGAGAAGGAGAGAAAGGGAATAGTTGGACTTCTTTGAATATGTCTTCTTCTGTAGACTTGACTTTTGAACTGTGTAAACATCATACCTAATTCAAAATTATATTTAAAAACCAATATTAAAAATCAAAAGTAAAATTAAGTAAATGGCCCAAACTGTGTATCCTGTTGGTTGTATGACTGTAGAAATTATAATTCAAGTGACTTTATTTTATTTATTTATTTATTTTAACATCTTTATTGGAGTATAATTGCTTTACAATGGTGTGTTAGTTTCTGCTTTATAACAAGTCAAGTGACTTTAAAACACAACTTAAGTGCAGATTTCTAGTGGGATATACTGTAAGGACAAAAAAGGCCTGCCCAAAAGTGCAACTGTGCACACTTGCAAACACACATATTGTAAATTGCTTCCAATAATCACATTGTTGACGGTTGTGCTGTATTGTTATTCTGAGGCCGTTGTGTATATACGGTGGGATAAACAAAATGACAGTTATGTAGGTATCACTGAATATTTGTATTTGTCGAAAGGGGATACATATCTTTATCAATAAGAACTCATGATATAGTTTATCTTAAAGGAAAATTATAGTTGTGTATCCAGGAAAGGCTTTAAAACAATGACCCATCTAGTAGCAATAATACTCCTAATAATTATACTGTGATATCTAAGTAACATTCCCCTCCAAAAGAAGAAACAAGGGCTCCATTTTTTAAATGGCTGATGGTGGGGTCTACAGCAGAAATGTACAAGAGGACCCTGGAATATCTTATACTGAAAAGTAAGGAAGCCATCAAAAACTCCTAGGGCATGTCAAAAGGACTCTGAAGCCAATATAAATAAGCTTCCATTGCCCAAATATGGGATCATTTGAGGATCAATAAGGGTAATAACTACAGGGATTGAAGCACATCATATATGTTTAAATTCAAGGTTCATAATCATGCTAAAAATGATTAGTGATCATCTTTGGAAGGTGCTGAAGAACAGCCCATTAATTTGAAAACTGGAAAATAAATAAAGGGAAAGTATCAGTCACTCATCCTCCCTTTTCCATGTGATTTCTACATCAGGATAAATGTACCAGAAAAGCGGTAAGTGCAAAAAACTTGGGAAACAGTGAGGACAGTGTCAAAATCAGGAGAGAGGAATTGTGGGGCACCAACCACAGTGTGGAAAACCAGTGGGTAACTGGAGAGGGTGACGGCAAGAACAGGTTGCAAACTGTCGTGATGGTCTAAAAAGAGTGACAGGGAGGCCTGGGGACAAAACAGTGGTAATGAAGAGTGGACAGATTTAATTAACTAATTGGATGGATGAGAGGAGTGAAAATTATCAGTAAAGTTTTTATATATTGGGTGATTGATGGATGGTAGTGCCATTAACCAAATTGATGATTCTAAGGAAAAGCAATACTCTTATTGAATTCCAACAAAGTTCAAAATTATCCTTAGAAAAAAATGCACACTGGCCAATTAGGGAATAAGGGAAAAAGAGGAAAAGTGCTGGTATTCTTCCTAGAATCTTTACTTTTCCCATAAGATCCATTTTTACTTCCGATGTATACTTTTTTACATGTTGACTTTTACTATGTTCATTTCTGGCTCTCTTTCATTGGAAGACACTTCCAGTAAGTGATCTATACTCAAGGCTTCCAGGACGAGTCCAAAGTCCTCGCTCAACCGATTTCTAGCTGTGTGACTTTGGGCCATTTACCTTTCAAAGCCTCAACAATCTTATCTGTAAAAACAGATAATAATATTTATCCTACTTTTTTCCATGCTGTCCATTCATTCACCTAATAAACTACAAGGACAGCAGTGAAAGCAGTGGCAGCAGCAAAAATATAATTTAATGCTGCTATGAGTACTGTAAAGCAGGAGGATAAAGTGAGATGATGCAAAAAGTGGCATGTACGTTTTTAATTATGATATTATTTCCTCAACTTATAATTACTTATCAAGAGTTGCTAGATGCACAACATGGTGGAGGATTAACCGTACATTATTGGGCATTTGATAAAAACCAACTACTTGCCAAGTACTCTCCTAAGTAACTAGTGTGCACATTTCCAGCAATTCTCAATACCCGTGAAGGCAGACATAATTATCTGAAATTCACCAATGAGGATCCTGAGACCCAGAGATTAAATAACGTGTCCAGTGTCAAAACAGCCAGGAATCTAACCCAGGAATCTCTCCTGGATCAAGTGCAAGGTGCCTAAAATGAATGCTGGTCACAAAACTACCACTGAAAATATTTGGGGACTTTTCCCCACTTTTTAACAGGATAAATTAGAGCACCATTTCTTTCAGTAAAGCAGAAAGAATTTTACTTTCCAATAATATCCCATCACAAAATGTCACTGAAACAATCTATAGCAAAATTACCTGAATATAAAGCCAAGCAATCCTTATTAACACATAAAATGAAAGTGTACAATATCTTACAATATAATGCCTAGAATGAACCAATTCGGGGGGAACTTCATCTATGCAAAGTGTAGCAAAGAAATAAGTAACTAAAAGGCCTCAGAGCCAAAACAGATGTCACAAAGTTCAAGCACAAATGCACATTCATGTTAGTAACTAACATGTCCCTTAGTCCTTCGAGTACAATTCCTAAGAAGCTTGGCAAACTGGTTTTAAGCCTGCAACAAATCATTAGGGAGGCAAGAAGGGAGCCACAGGAAGGCATAGTGACAACTGCAACGTATGACATCTGACAGCAATAGAAAGGAGAAAATCATAAAAACCAGTTCAAGGAGGGTAAGGAGAGCACCACACTCTGGGATCATATATGATAGAAGCAAACAGTTTTACAAGTCTCAACAGATCCTAAGGGCATCTCTAAGAGACTCAGTAATAGCTGTAAAGATGGCTGCGAGTCAGCAAGAACTATATTTAACTGAAGTATTTAAAATGAAAAATACATTGGTGTTAAGGGGGTAAATTGTTATTTAAAAAGTCTAGAATGGTTCATTTCCCAAGGAATCAAGAAATCTGAGGTTTTAACTGTCATGAGCAGCACCTTCACTTTTTATCACCTTATTTTCAATCAACATATAGCAAATTCCCTAAAGCTGTATCAACCATTTTAACCCTGCTATTCAGATAAATCTTACAATGTATAAAGAATCAGGGGGTAAAGATAACATGCATATTAAGAGATTTGGGAGCTTATAGCAAGAAAAGTTCACTCCTCATCACTATACAAATACATTTATTAATGAAAATGCACATGAGAGATATTATTGTTTACTGTCTGCACCTCCATTACTAGTAGAAATAATACAGAAAAAAGTGTGTACATGAGAGTAAAACTTCCTTTCCAAGCCTCAGGACACATACACACCCCAATCTGCCTCCATATTAGGTGTGCTTCAGGCCCTTGATCCTCCCAATGAAATGCTCTACACTACCTCCGGGCAACGCTCCCATACAGTACCCCACATACAACCCTTCCATTCTCATGGTTAAGAACATGGACTCTGCAAATAGCCAGCCTGTGTTCAGATTCTAGCTCTGACCACTGAATTGTGTGACCCTGGGCACTTAATTCTCATCTGTAAAATGGACAGTAAAAGTACCTAGCACTTAACATCACTGAAAAAAGGTTAGTGATATGTAATTCAGAGCACACCGACAAAGAACCAGGCACTGTGTAGGGCATTAGGGATACTGAGATGAATAAGGAACAGTCACCACCTTCAAAGAACTCAATCTCATGGGGAAAACAGACTATTAAAATAGATGTGCTATGAATAAAGGTATGTACACTATGGGGCAACAGAACACAGAAAAGGAAGACTTAACCCTATGGATTCCCAGAGGACGGGTCTCCTGTGTCTTAAAAGAAGTTAGACAAGCAAAACAAAGGCTACAGGGCTTCCCTGGTGGCGCAGTGGTTGGGAGTCTGCCTGCCGATGCAGGGGACACGGGTTCGTGCCCCGGTCCGGGAGGATCCCACATGCCGCGGAGCGGCTGGGCCCGTGAGCCATGGCCGCTGAGCCTGCGCGTCCGGAGCCTGTGCTCCGCAACGAGAGAGGCCACAACAGTGAGAGGCCCGCGTACCGAAAAAAAATTTCAGATTATTGTCACACTATATATTTTTGAAATTTTTCATAACACTAAAAAATTCTGCTGTGAAAGATGATATTGAAGGTAGTTGGGGGCTGCCTGTTGTCTTTCAGTCTTATCTGTGTAGAGACATCTGTTGCACAACTTCTGCAAAGCTTCTTGTTTTATTGTTTCTCTTTTTAACCCATCCTCTATTCCTCATCACCTAGAGAAGGATATGGTCTTTGAGGTCTTTTGAAGTACTGGGAACCCAAAATATGCCTCAACAGGTGAGAGCATATTTCAAAATACAAGATATGCTTTCTGTGATACCTCGTCAGTACCCTGTCCCATATCACAACATAAGGAATTATTTTGTCACTAGACCTACAAATATGGCCCGGGTCATTTGTGAGAATATCATACTTCCTCATTTTCTCCATGTTGACAGTCTATAATTTGCCCTGGCATGCTTTCCTCTACTTCAAGTATTTCCTTCTTTCTCTTATCATACACAAACAAGTCTTGTCGGTTATCACTTATTCTAACATTTTTATTACAGTCCACGTGCATCACTGATTTTTCATTTCCCTAAACTTCTTATACAGAATTATTATCTTACTTCTAACAAACACAAACTTACTCTGTAGAAGCAGGTACAAGCATCAGTTACTTCATTCCATCCCCTAGTACAAGTGCCCTCACAATTACACCACCAAACACAGACTGTGTTATGTGTTATACTCATTTATCCTTCATATTATTATCCTGGTGTTATATGTTTTATAATAGGTATAGGCACGTTATATTACCTATGAACTTTATTTCTTACACCACAAAAAATTTATTTAAAAGGGGGAGTTCGGGGAAGATAGGGTTGAGGGCCACATAGAGTGACTTACAGAGACCTGAAGCAGGAGAACTCGGAAACAGGACCTGAATCTAGTCAAGATGAAAAGGAAAATGTTCTACGTTACTGGTGCTTTCATAGCTCCGCAAACAGAACTAAGAAACAGTAGCCCAGAAATTGGAAGCAACAAAGTTGAAGAAAGAGTAAAGGGGTTAAACCCAACAGTTAAGTGTGAATATGCAAAACTGACTCTTGGTAATGGTGCTTAGACCAATTCTAGCAGCAGCCATATCATCAGGGTTGATTAAGGAAGCTAAGATAGAAGATGTGAAGAAAAAGTAGAACTTCAATCCTGAAAGAGTAGCAAGAAGCTGAACTTCCCTAAATAGCTCAATTCTTTAAATAAAGTCTATGGCCCACGTAACATGCTCACCACTAGAGTAAAAGCTTAGTTGTACTACAACTGGCCTGTTGTGTGGTATTATGGGCTGGACTTCAGAGGTATAAGAAAATGGGCTCAAGGAGTCAGAAAAAAGAACAGGTCACAAGGCCACCATACCAAGGGTTTAGCTTCAGGAGAAGAAAATTCTGTCACTAATAAACTCGCATCCCTGCTTCTAGGCATGACAATGAGAAAAAACATTAGTGGCAACTGAAAAGAACAATGGGGGACAATTGGTTCAACCAATTAACTCTAAGTGGGCTTCATTCTCCCTAAACCTGGGCCAACATCTGAGTCAGTAACTCACGGTTACTTTTAATTAGGTACCTCTAGAAGAGAAATGCTGAAACCAGTTTGGTCAAGACTCTGATGGTTAAAGCATGTCATGGTTTATTAGTTTGTCACTTCACTAGAAAAGATAGCTTCTAAAGGAACAAACAAGAATTAAAACAATAATTTGAATTCCTCCTTTCATGTCCTGAAATATAGCAGCAATATAAATTCTGGAACGTCAAACTCATCTGCACCTCCCGTCCCTCTATTTTAAAAAGGTCATTGTGAATTCCTAATAAATACAGTATTAAGCTAGATTTAATTCATATCAACATAATCTTAAGTGATAAACCAGGGAGACCACATGTGATCGGATTACCTACAAGAGAGCACATTCTTATCTTTTGCTAGAACTTTAATGAATATTCTTCACATCCAAACACAAAAACTAGTTATTTTAGGAATTATACCCTAGCCGTGGCTTTAAAGTTTTTCAGACTAGTCTGAAATTACAGACTCATAAATTAGAAGGTAAACTATCATTAACCCTTTGGTAAAAATCATGAATGTTTGCCTCTATCCAGTAGACATCATCAAGAACAAACAATTTAAATTTGTTTCACCTAACTAAAATGTAAAGAATTTAAGTCATAAATATTTGTCTTCAACAAAATTTCTAAAATATATATTTCTTCTGATTTTTCACATTAAAAGGCGAAAGCTTAAAATACTGTCTTGTAGTGCTTAGCCAGTCTTTGCTTTCCTCTTCCTGTTTATTCAGACTAACAAAGAAGGGTCAGCTTTCCCTTTTTCACCCCCAATTCCCAATTTAGCTTGCATTAATCTTTAGAATATAAGGTTAAAAAACATTGTTTTTTTTGGCAAACTGAAGAAGCTACAGCTATTTTTAAACATTGATTTATCAGTTGAATGACCTCTGAAAAATCCAGATGCTCAAGCGACTAACGTTACATAACTGATAGGACTCTCTTCACTCCAGATATTGGAGAAATGGCTGCCACACGTTTGATATTGAAACTGAGATTTAAGTACATAGACAAGAAAAGGAGCTGGGTGGCTCCTATATAGTCCTACCTATAGCCTCCCCTGGAAAGGGTGTACATAAATTTTTCATGCTCCCGAAGGGTAGGGTGGGGAGAGAAGAGACTTGCAAGTCCTGCAGACCTGAGCTTAAATCTTAGCCCAGCCACATATTGGCAAGCTATTTCCCCCAGGTTTTAATTTCTTCATTGGCCATGGGATAAGGATACCTACTTCTCAAAGGGCAGTTATAAGGACTGAATGGAATAACGTTAGTGCCTAACTAAGCAGAGTTGTAATAAATGTTACTTTCCTATCTTCCCTTCCCTATTTGATGATAATTGTGAATTTTAATATATTTAAATGAAAACTCGACAAATAAAGTGCTTTCATTCAAACCATGAGGAAAAATTTACTGCAATTTAAATCTGTATTACATGTTTAATACTTTAAATATCTATTTGCTTTAACCTCCAACTCCCCCATTTGTTGGATCCACAGATATTCTGTATGTAAATGACTGCCACTTTTTAAAATACGGAGCACTCTGTGGTCAGTACATTTAACTAAATTTCTATGTGTTATGTAATTATATAAAAAATGAAGGAAATAAAAAGAAAAGTCATTCTTGGATGATAGTGTGACTTTTTCTGGTTTTGCAATCCCTAATTTTAGTTTTGTTTTTTTTAATATCCTACAAAGTTTTTATGAACTTCTATATTCTGAAAACTAAATAATTTTAAATACATTTGAAAAGATAAACGTATGTCAACCAGCACTTAGTGAACTTTTAAGAGACCCAACACCCTTCTCAGTCTGTGAGAACTGTATATCTTTGATGTACAACAATAGACATGGGTTCTATTTTCTGGTCCCACCCTCTTTGGGCAAAGCTGATTGCAGCAGGGGTGGAACGTGTCCTAAACTAAACTAATTATCCTGTTTAATCTTAGTCTGGCCAAAATTAAACTCAAGGTCTTGGGGCAGCCATGTGCAAAGAGAGTCAGAGAAAGCCAATCTTCAGAGAGAGAGAGAGAGAGAGAGGAATGAATGACTCTCATAGAAAGAAGCAAAAATGAAGCCAATGTAGCCCAAAACACAAATGCTACCAGAGCATGAGAATAACAGCCAAGGTTACTGAGCCCTTGCCCCTTTCCCTCATACTCATCCCTCACCAGTGCTGTGTTTCCGTTACAAGTAAAAGAAACCTGGAGATGGGGGAAATGGGGAGATGTTGGTCAAAGGGTACAAAATGCCAGTTATAAGAAAAATAAGGTTTGGGAATCTAATGTACAGCATTGTGATTAATAATACTTACTTGAAATTAATAATACTCTATACTTGAAAGTTGCTAAGACAGTAGATCTTAAATGTTCTCACGACAAAAAGAACTGGTAATTATGTAACATGATGGAAGTATTAACTAACTGTGGTGGTAATCATTTTGCAATATGTAAGGGTATCAAATCAACACCATAGACTTACACAATATTATGTGTCAATCATACCCTAATAAAGCTAGAAAAAATGCTCTACTTACTGTTATTTTCTGACAACATGGCTGGCAGTATTACGTAAAAAATGTCCAAGTTATACCAAAAATTAAATTGTGATTAGAGAAAAAAATGAGGAGGATTATTACTTAACAGAAAGAAAAGGGCAACAAGTTATGTTTTTAAGTGGAGATAGTGATGGCTGTGAGTTCCAACTAAGGTAGTTAAGTCAGTGTTTTTCAACTGACCTGGACCCATTAGTGGGACATGAAATCTGTTTAATGGGTCAGGACAAGCATTTGTTTTTAATGAAACAGAACTGCTGGGGAAAAAGTAGTAAGGATAAATACTGGTATTTAGGATAAATATGTTTTCGTGAAACTTGTTTTAGGTACACTCACTTTTGAGTAACTAAGTCACAAAGTCTCCTATATTTCTTCTGGCTGGGCAAGGTCAAAAGAGCTTAAAAGTCACTGACAAAGCCATGTTTCCAAAATACCAACCAGAGACAATAGCTCCTACAATTGTACTCCTATAGCATATTTATTCTCTGAGTTAAAACAAATGAAATTATTCCTAGGAAATAAAACTTTAAGTCAACTCAAAATGGATCACAGAACTAAATATAAAAGGCAAATCTATAAAACTTCTGGAAGAAAGGATAGGAGGAAATCTTCAGGATCTTGGGTTAGGCAAAGATTTTATACCTATGCCATGAAAAGCATAGTCCAAGAGAGAAAAAAATTGATAAATTGGTCTTTATTAAAATTACAATCGGGCTTCCCTGGTGGCGCAGTGGGTGACAGTCCGCCTGCCGATGCAGGGGACGCGGGTTCGTGCCCCGGTCCGGGAAGATCCCACATGCCGCAGAGCGGCTAGGCCCGTGAGCCATGGCCGCTGAGCCTGCGCGTCCGGAGCCTGTGCTCCGCAACAGGAGAGGCCACAACAGTGAGAGGCCCACATACCACCAAAAAAAAGATTTTCGAGGGCTTCCCTGGTGGCGCAGTGGTTGAGAGTCCACCTGCCGATGCAGGGGACATGGGTTCGTGCCCCGGTCTGGGAAGATCCCACATGCCGCGGAGCGGCTGGGCCCGTGAGCCATGGCCGCTGAGCCTGCGCGTCCGGGGCTTGTGCTCCGCAGCGGGAGAGGCCACAAGAGTGAGAGGCCCGCGTACCGCAAAAAAAAAAAAAAAAAAATTACGATCTCTTGTTCTGAGAAAGCTACCATCAAGAGAATGAAAACAAGAAGAAACTAAGAAAAAAACTGAAGAATCTAAGAAAAAAATATTTGCAGACCACATATCTGATAAAGCATTTGCATCCAGAATCTATAAAGAATAATTACAATTCAACAATAAAGACAATCCAATCTTCAATGAGCAAAAGATCTGAACAGATACTTAACCAAAAGATATAAGACAAACCAAGAAGCACATGAAAAGATGCTCAAAATCATGAGTCATTAGGTACATGCAAATGAATGCAATAAAATAATTCTTTACCCATTCTCCCACTGGCGCATACTTCGGAAGTTTCCAATAGTTCCTCATTACAAGTAATATTATAGGGACCTCCCTGGTGGTCCAGCGGTTGAGAATCCACCTTCCAGTGCAGGGTACATGGGTTAGATCCCCGGTCGGGGAACTAAGATCCCACATGCCTTGAGGCAACTAAGGCTGCGCGCCACAACTCTTGAGCCCGTGCGCTCGGGAGCCTGCATGCCACAACTAGAGAGAAGCCCGCAAGCCACAACTAAGCAGCCAAATAAATAAATAAATAAAATATTTTTTTAGAACACAAGTAATGTTATATAAACATTCTGAGTCATATGTGGAAAGGAAATGTTGCCTGCCATTCCAACAAACAAAGAACATTGCCTACCATCAAGCCATCAGCCACTGTAGCCAGTCACCCGAAGGTGTGCCCTGAGAGGAATCCAGGAAGAAAGAAAAAAAAAAACCCAGAAAACATTCTGTGCTCTGGATATTGGCCCTACATAGTTAGGATGCATACCTATGGAATAATTTCAATGAGCCCAGATTCTTGCATCATCCCATAGAGAAGCAGTAGAATCATTAACTTGAGATGTCTGTTCTTTGTGATTAGCAGTAATCTTTTACCAAGATTGACTACATGTATTCCCCAACCCCTAAAATTCATATATACCCTGGCTACTCCCCTACCTCTTCAGAGCAGTTCCTCAGAGCTATCTGAGAGGCTGTCCCAGACCACAGTCCTCAGTAAGGTCCCCAAAGAAAATTTAACTTTAGGTTGTGCATTTTTCTTCAGTTGAGACATACACCTGTGCACACATGTGAAAGACTTTCTATTAGATCCACTCTTCAAAGCAGAATCACTGGAACGAAGGGTATTTGTATTGTTTTTATAGATAATAGAAACTGTTCCAGAGGCCATACTAACTGACATTCCCAGGAAGAGTGAGTTTAATTACCTGCCCACCCCCTGGACTTATCTGATGTAATTTTTTTAAAAAGTCTCATTGAATTTCCTGATAGTTCACTAGTGAGGCTGAGTCTTATACTTACTAGTTATTCACATGTCTTTTTCTGTGAATTTACCATTTCAATCACTTGCCCTGTTTGTGTTTTGCTTTCTTTTCTTAAAAATTTATTTTATTGAAGTATAGTTGAGTCAGGCTTTTCTTTTTAAATTTATGAATTATTTTTCTACTTTAGATATGCATCCTTAGTCACTTTTATATGTAACTACTGTTTTCTCCTACTTTGTTACTGGTACTTTTAAAAAATGATCAATTATTGGGGTATGATTTACATATTAAAAATTCATTCATTAAAAAAATATAATGAGATAACATTAAAAAAAAACTAACACCAAGGTGCTAGCAGGGAATAATTTACATACAGTAAAACTCATTCACTTAAGAAAATAAACACAATGAGATACCAACACATACCTACTAGAATGGCTAAAATTAAAAAAAAAAAAAAGGATGTTGGCAAAGACGCTGAGCAACTGAAATTCTCATAAATTGCGGGTAGAAATAGAAAATGGTACCCACCCTGGAAAACAGCTTCGCACTTTCTTATAAAAAGTTAAACATACATTTACCATATGATCCATCAATCCTACCCCAAGATATTTACCCTAAGAAATGAAAACTTATCTTCAAGCGAAAATCTGTAAACAAATATTTCTGGCAGCTTTATTTATTCACCCCAAACCGAAAACAGCCCAAGTATTCTTCAACAAACAAATGGCGGTACTTTCACACCAAAAAAATATTACTCAGCAATAAAAAGGAAAAAATTATTGATACATGTAACAATTTGGATGAATCTCAAAGGTATTATGCTATCTAAGTAAAAGAGCCAGACTCATAAGACTAAATAGTGTCTGATTACATTTCTATGACATTCTGGAAAAGGCGAACAAAACCTCTTATAAAAGCTATTATAGGGCTTCCCTGGTGGCGCAGTGGTCGAGAGTCCGCCTGCCGATGCAGAGGATACGGGTTCATGCCCCAGTCCGGGAAGATCCCACATGCCGCGGAGCGGCTGGACCCGTGAGCCATGGCCGCTGAGCCTGCGCGTCCGGAGCCTGTGCTCTGCAACTGGAGAGGCCACAACAGTGAGAGGCCCGCGTACCGCAAAAAAAAAAAAAAAAAAAAAAGCTATTATACCAATATTCCATTGCAGAAAGTTAGAGCAAGGCCCTCACTCAAAAACTTAAATATGACACTAACAGCATTCACTGTTTCTGGAAAAAACAACAACCACCTTATGATAATGCCTGCATCTATCCATTCAGTACTTTAGAGTTTATAAAGCACATTCACAAATGTCATCTCACTTGAGTTATTACAAAATACCTCACAAGCAAAGAAAAAATACCCTCACAGCATTCCAGCAGCCATGTTCACAGGAAGCTGCAAACCCTAATGACCACTATGAGATAAGCCCTGAGCACAATTAAGAAGTAGAGATTGTCAAACCCCAAGCTACATTTTCTTTCCTTCCCCTGAGTGACACTTAACCCAAAGGTAAAATTAAGTCAGTCCCAGATAGTACAACAGACCAGATTCAACGATAAGGCTGTGGTGTCCCCAAGCAGAAGCACCTCTGGAGGAAGAAAACGGAGAGGTGTATACAAGCATTTGCACACATTCGCATTCATTCCAACCCACAGCTGCTGAGAGGAAACAGCAGGCTGTCTCTTTTCTAAGGTCCATTTGATTCTGAAGATGTCTCCGTAGAGAATGCTCCTCACAGAATAACAGTAACCTTTTTCTACTATTCCCAATGCGGCCCCTTCTTCCTTAGTACTGGGCCTTTGTTCCTTGCATCCCCTCTTTCTGGGATATGCTTTGATTAATAAAACCCCACTTGGTCCACCACAAGGCAGAAGTTTAAGCCCCATCCATCCTTAAGGACCAGCCCAAAATTTCCCCAATTGCCCAAGCATAAGTCATCACTCCCTGCTGATTCCCACTGCATGCTGCTTAGCTTTCTCTTATAGAATTGCTCTCAATCTGCCTTATCTCATAGATGTCTTAAACACCTCAAGAGCAAAGGCCTAGCCTTGTTCATCTGGGAGCCGTCACAATAGCTAGCAGTTTACCTTGCTCTTCAGTTGGCCCTTGGTATCCTCTGATGTGAACCCCACGGAAACAGAGGAGAGACTGTATTCACTGCACTAGGCCATTTTGTATAAGGGGCTCGAGCATCCAAGGATTTGGGTATCTGTGGGGGGTCCTGGAACCAATCTCTTGCAGATCTGAGGGACGACCGTACACACAGTAAGCTCTCAGCACTTTCGCGGAACTGCATCTGTGTACGAGTGTGTCACATGATTCCAAAAAGCGCCAGATAAAAAGGAAACACAGAGGTAGATCTGAAAAGCAAAATACTCAAAATAATAAAGCACAAATATTTTTTCCTGTATTAGTCGGGGGTCTCCAGAGAAAAGAAGCAATAAGATATATATATCTATAGGTATATTGATACATATACCTTTATAAGATATAGTATATATAAAATACATAGTATAATATAGAGAGAAGTAAAATAGTATGTTATATATCTATACATTATAAAGATATGCTATATATTATAAAATATACATTTATAGATTTCGTATTATATATAAATATATAACATATCTATACTTTTAAAATATATTTTATTATTATTATTTTGTGTGTGTGTGTGTGTGGTATGCGGGCCTCTCACTGTTGTGGCCTCTACCATTGAGGAGCACAGGCTCCGGACGCGCAGGCTCAGCGGCCGTGGCTCACGGGCCCAGCCGCTCTGCGGCATGTGGGATCTTCCCGGACAGGGGCACGAACCTGTGTCCCCTGCATCGGCAGGCGGACTCTCAACCACTGCGCCACTGGGAAGCCCCTATTTTATTATTTTTTAATACACATACACACACACACACACACACACACATTTTAAGGAACTGGCTCACAATTGTGAAGGCTGGCAGGCTGGAGACCCAGAGAAGAGATGATATTGAAGCTTGGGCTGGAAGGTAGTCTCGGGGAGGGGGTGGGGGGTGGGGGGTGGGGGGGAGCAGAATTCTCCTTTCTTAGGGGTAGAACAATCTTTTTTTTTCTTTTTTAACTTTTTATTTTATATTGGCGTATAGCCGATTAACAATGTTGTGATAGTTTCAGGTGCACAGCAAAGGAACTCAGCCATACAGATACATGTATCCATTCTCCCCCCCCACAAACTCCCCTCCCATCCAGGCTGGCACATGACATTGAGCAGAGTTCCCTGTGCTATACAGTAGGTCCTTGTTGGTTATCAGGGGTAGATCAATCTTTTTCTATTTAGACCTTCAAATGATTGGATAAGAGCCACCCACATGTAATCTGCTTTACTCAGAGTCTACTGACTTGCATGTTAATCTCGTCTAAATAATACCTCCAAAGAAACACCTAGAATATAATGTTTGACCAAACGGCCAAACTGACACATAAAATTAACTATAGCATCTCCTTTTCTCTACACACTACTCCACACTTCTTTCCTGCCAGCCCTTCTCCCCAGTGCTACCACTATAGTATGAGCCACATCCTTTAAAGAGAAAGTTTTCTCTAAGGCAAGCTATACAAGCTCAGGCTAAGTTCTAACTAAATGATAACAGTCCAGAAGCCCAAGTGACACCATATAAACCAAACAAATTATCCAATGATGAAAATGTTCAAAAGCTCTTTTAAAGGTTGCTGATAAACCCAAATTGTATATAACAATTTAGATCGCAATATATGTTAATTTTGCTACATTGCAGCACATTAAAAAAAAAAAAACACAGAAGAGTTCGTTTCAAAATAACCTTACTCCTAGAACACACCACAACATTCTCTTCCTATGCTGCTCTTTCTAAATAAGGTACAAGTGACCTCAACTGAAACTGAGATTTCCACATATCAAGAAGAAACAGAAGAGAGAAAAACTGTTTCGAAATGAACTGTATTAATAATCTTAAATGCTAAAATATTCTAATGCTCCAATAAAACAGAAAATTAGAAACTGTCAACTATTTCAACTAAGAATTTTTATGCCTTTTTCCACAAATGTCTTATGACACAGAGGCAGCACCTAGCAGACTCTTACTCTCTCCACCAAATTCTGAACTTTTAGCAAAGCACGTCCAGTCTTCAGTTAGTATTTCTCCTAATAGTAAGGAAGATCACATTCAAATTTATTAATTCAACATATATTCATTGAGTGCTTACTACATGTGAGGTACTGTGGACAATGCAAAGATGTCTCCAGTGGAGAAGACTGGCAAAAGCATCATTTCAAAATAGTGCAGTGCATGAAACTGCTCTCAGCAACCAACGTCACTAAGAAGTTCTAGCAGGTACATTCAAGTCAGTGAGCATGTTCACTCCTTTTTGACCCGGCATCTCTGCAGCATGACGCTGAAGACCACTCTGAACAACTCTTTCTTCCTAAGTCCACTCACTCTTCATCTTCTGGTTTTCCTCACGCCACTATTTTAGATCTCCACTTCTTCTGCCCAGTTCTATCTACAATGTTGGTGGTTCCGTTAATCTGGTCTCATATTTCTGCCCTTCTCCCTTTATATACCCTCCTTAGGCAATCAATCTCATGCATCCCCTTGGCTTCAAGAAGCACCTGTTTGCTGACGACTTCTAAAATAAGTTTTTTAAAACATTGGTTTTATTTTTAAATTATTTTGTATTGTGGTATAAAACACATCATATAAAATTATTGTATTTTTTTTTAATACAACACCTCTTCTGAGAGCCAGAGCCACATATCCAACTGTCTACTAGGTAACTTGGATGGCACAAAAGTGCCTTGATTTTAACATGCTTAGAATTTAACTCCTCATCCTATCGACATGATTTGACCCACGCCCCCCGCTTTGTATTCTCTGGCACTAGGGATGGCATATCTTCTGCCAAGCAAGTACAAGCCAGAAATCTGGGCTGCAGCCTTTATTCCTTCCCACTTTCTCACTCCTTCATGCATTCAAGCTGTGAAGCCTTCAGCTGGCTTTTAAATCCATCCCTCCTCCTCTATCTTTATTCTATTAGACCTTAGATTTGACACTTATCTATAGCTTAGATTACAGTATCGCTTTCTAACTAATCTAATCTCTGGGCTTTCCTTCCTTCAATTCTTTCCACAAATGGTAGCCTCAGTAATATTGCTAAAAGGCTATTCTGAAGGCACTTTTCTGCTAAACAATACTTCAGTGGCTCTCCACCGTCTTCAAGTATAAAATCTAAACTCTTTGGAGTTATATATAAGCCTTTCAGTGAGGACCTGGTCACTTGCGAATTCTCATCACTCTTCACCCCCAGCACACAAACTGAGTTCCTTGCCCTAGTTCATGTTTTATCTCCCTTATATGGCTCCCTCAGCCCAGAATGACCCCTCCTTCCCCCACTTTGCCTAGTTAACTCCTACACATTGTCTAATAAAGTCTAAAATCAGTCTTTATCGCCTCTGAGAAGCTTTAAGGACACAAACACATCAACTAGAGTGTACTGCGCTTGGGAGAAAAGCAAGGATCTGAGACACTGGAACAATAAACTACATACACCATCTAAACAGTTCACCAATCCAACGGAAGGGACCAGTAGCTCTCAAAGCATTATCTTCTCCCATACTGTTCGTATGTGTAGTGCATTGCATCAATAACTCTCAATACATGGAGAGGCTCTCTAGAAGGGAAGGGGAAGCTTAGATAGAGAAAATTAAAAGTATACGTGGTAGGGCAGGGGAGCAGAAAGGAAAGAAAGAGAACCAGCCACACAAACCCAAGTATATCTTACCAAACTTTTATGCTGAGAGTTGGCGGAGGCAAGGGGGTGAATAAAAATGAATTTACTAGAATCCAGTCTTCATACATATATAATAATTATGGGCATAAAGCTTTTACATGGTGTTTACAAATTGATGATAAGTTCTTAAAAAATCACCAGTGGAAAATGTTTGCCATGGTCGTAAATTCAATGGCCTGCTTGAAGTACACTTACCATAATGGTAAGGCCATCAGCCCCAATGAGTTCATATACCAAGCACTAGCATAAACCAAAGGAGTAGAACATCCATGGAAAACATCCTGGCGGTCTGCATGATGAGTGAAGAAAAAGCAATTTATTAAGAACAATACAGTGGAACTGTTACAGCAGAACGATGTCAGCAAATTTATTTCACTAGGTGAAGTACGTATGAACACCTGATGCCAGGTCAGACTCATAAATATGCATTTGAAGAGGTTCTGGATCCTTTGAGAACCAGTTTTTTCTCAACCTACAAGGGTGGCTAAACTGAAAAGAGCTGACAGATTTATGGTTGAGATTTCACTCCGCAAACAAACCTTTAGGTAGAACCAACATTTCAGCTAAGGTCATAGTGTCCTTTTGCATCAAAGACAGTCCAAAGAAGAAACTGCTTGTAGCAGTTTATATAGGTAGAACATTCCAGTAATTCAGCAGATTGCCAGGTCTGTGACTTTAATGAGAACCTCAAGTGGAAAAAATCAGGAAATATAGGACCGGGGGGCCAGAGAGGTGGCTTTGTTTCTAATCTCCACTCTGCTAAAAGGTATAATGCTGAAAAAGTTACTTCACCTATCAGGAACTCCGTTTCCTTATCTATAAAGTGTACTGAGGGTGGGAAGGGACAACTTAAAACATCTTGTAAGTTCCCTTGTGACTTTGAAACTATATGATTTGATCTACAGTGACCTCCCTGATAGATACACAATGGGGTGGCACAGAAACAGGCAAATATGAAAATTATCAACAAGAATGAGGAACAGGCAGTGATGGCTGGCAGAAGGGAGTAAAAATTATATAGGGAAGGTGGACACACTGTCTGAGCAGCCAACTTAATATCGATAGTTAGGAAGCCATGACCATTGTTTTCCAAACACCCCTTCCCCCAACTTTCAGAATTACTTCCTCCATTCTTTTAAGACTTTCTTATGGTTAGAGGCATTTGGGGAATTGCAAATACTGTGGTTGCTACCCCCAACAGATGGGGTTGAACTTCCAGTCAATCTACTGTCATTTTCACAGCCAGGTGTGTGAAGGGAGGATGCTATTGTGGGAGAAAAGAGAAAGAAGAAGCAGAGTAAATAGAGGTTTCTTCTCCTTCTGACCACATCATGATAAAAGTTTCAATTCACCAGGAAAGTAAAACAATCCTAAACTCTTATGCACTTAATACATAGCCTGAAGATACATAAAGCAAAACTAACTGAATAGCAGTAGGAAACTGAAAAATTCACCTATTACAATGGAACATTTGAAACCATCTCTCTCAGTAACTGACAGAACAAGCAGACAAAAATAACCTAGTAAGGTTATACATAATTTGAATAAAATTATCAAGTTTAATTTACTGGGCATACATAGAACATTATTTCAGCAAATGGCGAGAACACCTTTTCACAACCACAGACACAACATTTTCAAAACTAGACCACGAACCGGGCTATAAAGTAGGTCTCAGCAAATATTCAAAGGACTGAAATCACAGTATATTCTCTAATCAATATGCAATTATGCTAAAAATCAGTAATAAGTGATAACCAAGAATATCTATTTGAATATTAAGAAAAACTTCTAAACAACATATACGGTCAAAGGAAAACAAAACAACAGAAGATCAAGAAAATTGAAAGCTGATTTGTTGCGTTGTGGGGTTTTTTAGCCAAATAATAGTGACAAACTTCTGGCAAAAAGAGTGAGATAACATGAACATGTTCGGAATAAAAGCAAACATTACAAATGTTGCAGAGATTAAAAACATAACGAGAAAGGTTATGAAGAAACAGATACTGATGAAATCATAAATGGATGAAATCTCTTTGGGGTCAATGAAGCAATATATAAATCAAAATGAAAAATTACACATACTTTTTTTTTAACATCTTTATTGGAGTATAATTGCTTTACAATGGTGTTAGTTTCTGCTTTATAACAAAGTGAATCAGCTATACATATACATATATCCCCATATCTCCTCCCTCTTGAGTCTCCCTCCCACCCTCCCTATCCACCCCTCTAGGTGGTCACAAAGCACCGAGCTGATCTCCCTGTGCTATGCGGCTGCTTCCCGCTAGCTATTTTACATTCGGTAGTGTATATAAGTCCATGCCACTCTCTCAATTTTTTCCCAGCTTACCCTTCCCCCTCCCCGTGTCCTCAAGTCCATTCTTTACATCTGTGTCTTTATTCCTGTCCTGCCTCTAGGTTCTAAAGAAACATTTTTTTTTTTACTCCATACACGTGTTAGCATACAGTATTTACTCTTCTCTTTCTGACTTGCTTCACTCTGTATGACAGTCTCTATGTCCATCCACCTCACTACAAATAACTCAATTTCGTTTCTTTATATGGCTGAGTACTATTCCATTGCATATATGTACCGCATCTTTATCCATTCATCTGTCGTTGGACACTTAGGTTGCTTCCATGTCCTGGCTATTGTAAACAGAGCTGCAATGAATATTGTGGTCCATGACTCTTTTTGAATTATGGTGTTCTCAAGGTATATGCCCAGTAGTGGGGTTGCTGGATCATATGGTAGTTCTACTTTTAGTTTTTTAAGGAACCTCCATACTGTTCTCCATAGTGGTTGTATCAATTTACATTCCCACCAACAGTGCAAGAGGGTTCCCTTTTCTCCACACCCTCTCCAGCATTTATTGTTTGTAGATTTTTTGATGATGGCCATTCTGCCTGATGTGAGGTGATACCTCATTGCAGCTTTGATTTGCATTTCTCTAATGATTAGTGATGTTGAGCATCCTTTCATGTGTTTGTTGGCAGTCTGTATATCTTCTTTGGAGAAATGTCTATTTAGGTCTTCTGCCCATTTTTGGATTGGGTTGTTTGTTTTTTTGATATTGAGCTAAATGAGCTGCTTGTAAATTTTGGAGATTAATCCTTTGTCAGTTGCTTCATGTGCAAATATTTTCACCCATTCTGTGGGTTGTCTTTTCGTCTTGTTTATGGTTTCCTTTGCTGTGCAAAAGCTTCTAAGTTTCATTAGCTCCCACTTGTTTATTTTTGTTTTTATTTCCATTTCTCTAGGAGGTGGGTCAAAAAGAATCTTGCTATGATTTATGTCATATAGTGTTCTGCCTGTTTTCCTCTAAGAGTTTTATAGTGTCTGGCCTTAGATTTAGATCTTTAATCCATTTTCAGTTCATTTTTGTGTATGGTGTTAGGGAGTGTTCTAACTTCATTCTTTTACATGTAGCTCTCCAGTTTTCCCAGCACCACTTATTGAAGAGGCTGTCTCTTCTCCATTGTACATTCTTGCCTCCTTTGTCAAAAATAAGGTGACCATATGTGCGTGGGTTTATCTCTGGGCTTTCTACCCTGTTCCATTGATCTATACTTTGGTTTTTGTGCCAGAACCATACTGTCTTGATGACTGTAGCTTTGTAGTATAGTCTGAAGTCTGGGAGCCTGATTCCTCCAGCTCCATTTTTCTTTCTCAAGATTGCTTTGGCTATTCGGGGTCTTTTGTGTTTCCACACAAATGGCGAAATTTTTTGTTCTAATTCTGTGAAAAATGCCATTGGTAGTTTGATAGGGATTGCACTGAATCTGTAGATTGCTTTGGGTAGTACAGTCATTTTCACAATGTTGACTCTTCCAATCCAAGAACATGGTATATCTCTCCATCTATTTGTAACATCTTTAATTTCTTTCATCAGTATCTTATAGTTTTCAGCATACAGGTCTTTTGACTCCTTAGGTAGGTTTATTCCTAGATATTTTATTCTTTGTGTTGCAGTGGTAAATGGGAGTATTTCCTTAATTTCTCTTTCACATTTTTAAGCATTAGTGTATAGGAATGCAAGAGACTTCTGTGCATTAATTTTGTATTCTGAAACTTTACCACATTCATTGATTAGCTCTAGTAGTTTTCTGGTAGCATCTTTAGGATTCTCTATGTATAGTATCACGTCATCTGCAAACAGTGACAGCTTTACTTCTTTTCCAATTTGGATTCCTTTTATTTCTTTTTCTTCTCTGATTGCTGTGGCTAAAACTTCCAAAACTATGTTGAATAATAGTGTTGAGAGTGGACAACCTTGCCTTTTTCCTGATCTTAGAGAAAATGGTTCCAGTTTTTCACCACTGAGAACGATGTTGGCTGTGGGTTTGTCATATATGGCCTTTATTATGTTGAGGAAAGTTCCCACTATTTCTACTCTCTGGAGTGTTTTTATCATAAATGGGTGTTCAATTTTGTTGAAAGCTTTTACTGCATCTATTGAGATGATCATATGGTTTTCTCCCTCAATTTGTTAATATGGTTTATCACATTGACTGATTTGCATATATTGAAGAACCCTTGCATTCCTGGGATGATCCTTTAAATGTGTTGTTGGATTCTGTGTGCTAGTATTTTGCTGAGGATTTTTGCATCTATGTTCATCAGTAATATTGGCCTGTAGTTTTCTTTCTTTGTGACATCTTTGTCTGGTTTTCGTATCAGGATGACGGTGGCCTCTTAGAATGAGTTTGGGAGTGTTCTTCCCTCTGCTATATTTTAGAAGAGTTTGAGAAGGATGGGTGTTAGCTCTTCTCTAAATGTTTGATAGAATTCACCTGTGAAGCCATCTGGTCCTGGGCTTTTGGTTGTTGGAAGATTTTTAATGACAGTCTCAATTTCAGTGCTGGTGATTGGTCTGTTCATATTTTCTATTTCTTCCTGGTTCAGTCTTGCAAGTTTGAGCTTTTCTAAGGATTTGTCCATTTCTTCCAGATTGTCCATTTTATTGGCATAGAGTTGCTTGTAATAATCTCTCATGATCTTTAGTATTTCTGCAGTGTCAGTTGTTACTTCTTCTTTTTCATTTCTAATTCTATTGATTTGAGTCTTCTCCCTTTTTTTCTTGATGAGCCTGGCTAATTGTTTATCAATTTTGTTTATCTTCTCAAAGAACCAGGTTTTAGTTTTATTGATCTTTGCTACTGTTTCCTTCATTTCTTTTTCATTTATTTCTGATCTGATCTTTATGATTTCTTTCCTTCTGTTAACTTTAGGGTTTTTTTGTTCTTCTTTCTCTAATTGCTTTAGGTGTAAGGTTAAGTTGTTTATTTGAGATGTTTCTTCTTTCTTGAAGCAGGATTGTATTGCTATAAACTTCCCTCTTAGAACTGCTTTTGTTGTATCCCATAGGTTTTGGGTCATCGTGTTTTCATTGTCATTTGTTTCTAGGTAATTTTTGAATTCCTCTTTGATTTCTTCAGTGACCTCTTGGTTATTAAGTAGTGTAATGTTTAGCCTCCATGTGTTTGTACTTTTTACAGATTTTTTCCTGTAATGGATATCTAGTCTCATAGCATTGTGGTCAGAAAAGATACTTGATACAATTTCAATTTTCTTAAATTTACCAAGGCTTGATTTGTGACCCAAGATATGATCTATCCTGGAGAATGTTCCATGAGCACTTGAGAAGAAAGTGTATTCTGTTGTTTTTGGATGGAATGTCCTACAGATATCAATTAAGTCTATCCTGTTTAATGTATAATTTAAAGCTTGTGTTTCCTTATTTATTTGCATTTTGGATGATCCGTCCATTGGTGAAAGTGGGGTGTTAAAGTCCCCCACTATGATTGTGTTACTGTTAATTTCCCCTTTTACGGCTATTAGCATTTGCCTTTTGTATTGAGGTTGCTCCTATGTTGGGTGCATAAATATTTACAATTGTTATATCTTCTTCTTGGATTGACCCCTTGATCATTATGTACTGTCTTTCTTTGTCCCTTGTAATAATCTTTATTTTAAAGTCATTTTGTCTGATATGAGAATTGTTACTCCAGCTTTTTTTTGATTTCCATTTGCATGGAATATCTTTTTCCATCCCCTCACTTTCAGTCTGTATGTGTCTCTAGGTCTGAAGTGGGTCTCTTGTGGACAGCATATATACGGGTCTTGTTTTTATATCCATTCAGCCAGTCTATGTCTTTTGGTGGGAGCATTTAATCCATTTACGTTTAAGGTAATTATCAATATGTATGTTCCTATTACCATTTTCTTAATTGTTTTGGGTTTGCTATTGTAGGTCTTTTCCTTCTCTTGTGTTTCCTGCCTAGAGAAGTTCCTTTAGCATTTGTTGTAAAGCTGGTTTGGTGGTGCTGAATTCTCTTAGCTTTTTTTGTCTGTAAAGGTTTTAATTTCTCCGTCGAATCTGAATGAGATCCTTGCTGGGTAATCTTGGTTATAGGTTTTTCCCTTTCATCACTTTAAATATGTCTTGCCACTCCCTTCTGGCTTGCAGAGTTTCTCCTGAAAGATCAGCTGTTAACTTTATGGGGATTCCTTTCTTTGTTATTTGTTGTTTTTCCCTTGCTGCTTTTAATATTTTTCTTTGTATTTAATTTTTGATAGTTTGATTAATATGTGTCTTGGTGTGTTTCTCCTTGGATTTATCCTGTATGGGACTCTCTGTGCTTCCTGGACTTGATTAACTATTTCCTTTCCCATATTAGGGAAGTTTTCAACTATAATCTCTTCAAATATTTTCTCAGTCCCTTTCTTTTTCTCTTCTTCTTCTGGGACCCCTATAATTTGAATGTTGGTGCATTTAATGTTGTCCCAGAGGTCTCTGAGACTGTCCTCAATTCTTTTCATTCTTTTTCCTTTATTCTGCTCTGTGGTAGTTATTTGCACTATTTTATCTTCCAGGTCACTTATCTGTTCTTCTGCCTCAGTTATTCTGCTATTGATTCCTTCTAGAGAATTTTTAATTTCATTTATTGTGTTGTTCTTCATTGTTTGCTTGCTCTTTAGTTCTTCTAGATCCTTGTTAAACGTTTCTTGTATTTTCTCCATTCTATTTCCAAGATTTTGGATCATCTTTACTATCATTACTCTGAATTCTTTTTCAGGTAGACTGCCTATTTCCTCTTCATGTGTTTGGTCTGGTGGGTTTTTACCTTGCTCCTTCATCTGCTGTGTGTTTCTCTGTCTTCTCATTTTGCTTAACTTACTGTGTTTGGGGTCTCCTTTTTGCAGGCTGCAGGTTTGTAGTTCCCGTTGTTTTTGGTGTCTGCCCCCAGTGGGTAAGGTTGGTTCAGTGGGGTGTATAGGCTTCCTGGTGGAGGGGACTAGTGCCTGTGTTCTGGTGGGTGAGGCTGGATCTTGTCTTTCTGGTAGGCAGGACCACATCAGTGGTGTGTTTTGGGGTGTCTGTGACCTTATTATGATTTTAGGCTGCCTCTCTGCTAATGGGTGTGGTTGTGTTCCTGTCTTGCTAGTTGTTTGGCATAGGGTGTCCAGCACTGTAGCTTGCTGGTCATTGAGTGGAGCTGAGTCTTAGCCTTGAGATGGAGATCTCTGGGAGAGCTTTCGTCATTTGATATTACATGGAGCTGGGAGGTCTCTGGCAGACCAATGTCCTGAACTCAGCTCTCCCACCTTAGAGACACAGCCCTGACACCCAGCCAGAGCACCAAGAACCTATCAGCTACACGCCTGAGAGATGTGGCTAGATAAAACTGTACTTCCAATTTTCTCCAAACAGTTTTGACCTATGCTTCCATCTCATGAATTCCAAGACAGTATTAAACCGATGCATATTTTCATAAATCCGGACCCTGGGGAACTCATCCTGCCATCAGATGCCCTTGCCATCTCCCCCACTAGACTCTCCAAGGGCAGCCTCCAGGTGTGATGGAAAACACAGTGGCCCCAGGATCAGGGAATCCAAGTTCAAGCCCCAGTTCATTCTAAGTAATTTGTTACCTTTCTTGGGTCTCTCAACATCTCTAGGCTTCAGTTTCTTCTCCAAACTGAAAGGGTTGATATATATGGTCACATTCAACTCTGAATACTTTAGTATCTGAAGTTAAATTTTATCTCTGTTGCCATCAATGGACCTTTCTACACCTTTATCAGTGGACCTCAACTGAGCAGGAAGGGAAGCTTTGCCCCTGCTATTATTTTCAAGCCATGCTCTCTAGCTCCCTTAAGAGGAATACAACAGAAAAGATAAAGTAAAATCACAGTAAGACACTAAAGTACTGACGAAATTTACTGTTAAGGCAGAAAGCCTTTGAATCAATCAAATCTATATTTATTGTTTTAAGGCACGTAAAACAATAATGTGTGCCGATATTATACGTCTCCAAAGGATTTTAACAAGAGCTATGTGCTTGCTACTTAACTGATGCTGTAATAACATGCAAGTTTAATTACTACTTAAGCATTATAATCACATTACTTAATTCAGTATAACACTGAGTCCTGCATCCTGACTCCAAGATTTTATTCTCTGTGAAATCTATGTCATCTATACATCCCTCCACTTTTACTGCCCTTCTCTCAAACTGTTTTTTTTTTTTTTTTTGAAGGTAAGTAAATTCTTAAAGGTATAACAGATTTTTGTCTGTGTGGTAAATGTTTCTTAGACTTAGCACTTTGCCTTACAAACTAAAGAGATTTTGCCTATATAAAGATACCTTTATGCAATATTACTACCAAAGTAGCAAAGGTGGCATAGAAAGCCCTCCAAATTCTCTGTTATGCTAAGTCCCCAATTTCAAGTTTTGAGATGTAATTAAACCTTAATAACTAACAAGAATTCAGAAAGGCCAAAAATAAGTCAAACTTCTGCTGCTGGAACGATAAAGTACATGTGCTTTTCCCTATTACTCCTACAAAGCACAGCTAAAAACCATTATATATAAAACATTATATATATGGACATTATATATAAAACAAATACAAGAAAACTCTAAAAGGCGGAGAGAAGAGGCAAACTGGCTAGGGATCTCAAGACTAAAGCAACAACACAGTAGTGAGTTCCCTGAGTTTTCTTTTGACCTCATATATTCCAGACGTGAAGCTGAAGAAACTGGCAACCTCAAAATGAGAATGAGCTCAGAGAATAAAGAAGCCCTAAGAAAGGCCTGCTCTCTCTAGCCAAGGGACCAGGAAAGGGGCAGCTCAGCAGTACAGAACACTTATAGCCAATAACCGCTCTACTTCAGCCAAACACCACAGAAAACAATGTGACTATACCCACATCATCAAAGGCTTAAGGGAGCCTAAACTTGCACCCTCACCCAGTTGCAATGAGGCATACCTCTCCCCCCCGGCTGGCATGCTGTCAGAGGAGGACTTTCACCACTGCCCAGTGGTCATATGGCCATCCCCCTTCACGGTGTCAGTGAAAGCCATGTAGGGAGCAATACCAAGGCATTCCTACCCCTCTCAGTCAGGGAGGTATCACTGGAGGTCTAGTGGGGAACCAGTATTCCCACCCTCACCCATCAGTAATGAGGAACCACCCCCTCAAGTGTCAACAGAGATCAACTGGGGAATCTGGTCAACTACGCCCACCTGGCAGTAATGAGGCAGCATCCTCTCAACCCCTGACAGAGTGGAGTCAGAAGAAGCCAGCTAAAATAAAAAGTTTCAATAAGATCCAAAATCTCATGACATAATGCCCAAAATGTCCAGGTCTCCATCAAAAAAGAATCACTTGTCATACCAACAATCAGAAAGGCTCAAGGTGCGTGACAAAGAAATCAATAGAAGTCAACATCAAGATGACAGAGATGTTAAAATTATCTGACAAAGATTTTTTTTAATTTATTTTTTGAATTAATTAATTTACTTATTTTTGGTGGGCGGGCTTTCTCTAATTGCGGCAAGCGGGGGTTACTCTTCATTGCGGTGCACGGGCTTCTCATTGTGGTGGCTTCTCTAGTTTGCAGAGCACAGGCTCTAGGTGTGCGGGCTTCAGTAGTTCTGGCTCACGGGCTCTAGAGCACAGGCTCAGTAGTTGTGGCGCATGGCCTTAGTTGCTCCGTGGCATGTGGGATCTTCCCGGACCAGGGCTCGAACCTGTGTCCCCTGCATTGGCAGTTGGATTCTTAACCACTGTGCCACCAGGGAAGTGCTGACAAAGATTTTAAAGCAGGCATCATAAAAATGCTGCAAGGAGCAATTATGAACATGCTTGAAACAAATGAAAAACTAGACAGCCTCAGCAAAGAAATAAAAAGACTCAGTAAAGAAACAGAAGATATATAGAACCAAATGGAACTTTTTTTTTTTTTGCGGTACGCGGGCCTCTCACTGTTGTGGCCTCTCTCGCTGCGGAGCACAGGCTCCGGACGCGCAGGCTCAGCGGCCATGGCTCACGGGCCCAGCCGCTCCACGGCATGTGGGATCCTCCCAGACTGGGGCACGAACCCGTGTCCCCTGCATCGGCAGGTGGACTTTCAACCACTGCGCCACCAGGGAAGCCCCAAATGGAACTTTTGAAACTGACAAATACAATAACCAAAATAAAATACTCACTTCACAGAGAGGCTCATCAGCAGAATAGAAGGGATAGAGGAAACAATCAGTGAACTCAAAGATAGAAAAATGTCCAACCTGAACAACAGGGAGAGAAAAACAAGCAAAAAATGAACAGAGCAATCAGGAACTTGAGGAACTATAACAGGAGATCTCACATTCATGTCCTCAGGGTCCCAGGAGGAGAGAAAAAGGGGGTGTGACTAAAAACATACTCAAAGAAATAATGGTCAAGAACTTCCCAAATTTGGCAAAAGAAATATAGCTATGGGGCTTCCCTGGTGGCGCAGTGGTTGAGAGTCCGCCCGCCAATGCAGGGGACACGGGTTCGTGCCACGGTCCGGGAAGATCCCACATGCCGCGGAGCAGCTGGGCCCGTGAGCCATGGCCGCTGAGGCTGCGCGTCCGGAGCCTGTGCTCCGCAGCGGGAGAGGCCACAACAATGAGAGGCCCACGTACAGCAAAAAAAAAAAAAAAAAAGAAATAAAGCTACGGCTTCAAGAGGCTGTGTGAACCCCATACAGGATAAATCTGAAGAAATCTAATCTAACATACGTCATAGTCAAACTTTTGACAAAGGAAGAAATCAGAGACAGAGAAATGACACCTTACCTATAGGGGAAAACAATTCACAGGACAGCAGATTTTTCATCAGAAGCCATTTAGGCCATAAGGCAGGGGCACACAAGATTTTCCAAGTGCTGAAAGAAAGAACTGTCAACCCAGAATCCTATGTCCAGTGAAAATATCCTTCAGGAATGAAGGGGAAATTAAGACATTCTCAGATGAGGAAAACTAAGAATTGGTTACCAGCAGACCTACTCTAAAAGAATGGCAAAAGGAAGACCTCTAAACTGAAAGGAAATGATTAAAGAAGGAATCTTGTAACGTGAGAAAGAAGAAAAGAACATGGTAAGAAAAGTATGGATAAATACAATAGATTTTCTTTCCTTCCTTCTCTTGAACTGTCTAATTTATGTTTGTGGTGATGGAATAGTTCTATATCTTGATGTAGAGGTGGTTACATGAATCTATAATGTGATAAATGGTGTAGACCTATATGCATACATTGTACCAATGTCACTTGCTGGGCTTTGATAATGTACTACAGTTACATTGGGGAAAACTGAGTGAAGGGTACATGATACCTCTCTGTACTATATCTTTGCAAGTTCCTTCAGATCTGTAATTATTTCAAAGTTTTTTAAAAGTCTCATCAAAACCAAGCTATTTCCTAATACTGAGGTAATTTAAAACAAAGCCTATCAATGAGAGTCAAAGGCAAAGTCATTCATAGTCTGATGGTTATTTTTTGTCATTTTCTTTCATTATTTTTCCAAATAATTGACAACAATAACAAGTAATTTACCTGCTAAAAACGCCACCTATTACTTGATAACTATTAAACTGATGATGTTGTCATTTACCTTATTCTTTTGATATTTCTTCTTCTGGAGAGGTTTGCTTTAAATAAAATAGCTGGAAAAATAAATTGAAACTAACAGCCAAAGTTCTTTTGAAAATCAAATGACACTATATAAAATAACAACACTCAGCGTTCATTGAATCTTGCGATATTCTAGGTACCGTGCTAAACACTCACATATGTTATTTTATTTAATTCCTATAAAATCCCTTGCTTTTTCCATTTGAGATGAGGCAACCATGACTCAATGAAATTAAGTAACTTGCTTAATTACACACAGATAGCAAGTGGCAGAGTCTGATTTTAAGCCAGGCTTAGAGCCTTAACACTGTTAACCACTACTATACTATTAAGTCCACAATGTTCAAGTACTATGTTATGTAATAGATAGAAGGGATGTGTGCCGATGTCTAGTGAATGATTCCTATTAAATCACACATTGCTAATGATTTTAAGTATTTCAATTAGGATTTCAATCAGAAACTCAAAGAAATAAATGTTTTTCAATAGATTATAGCTAGGAAATCATAAGAACTGATTTTATGTCTTAAAGGTAATGTTCAATAGCATGACTTCCCTACAAGATTATGACAATAAGTCTTATAATGGTGTAAGATGCTGAAAACTAGTTGTTATAGATTTTCATGTTATACAGGCATAAGAAGTTTCTGATAGGCTAAAGATTACCAGATTTTCTAAGAGAGTAAGGGGAAAACACCCACAGAAAAATTATACTTTTTTATTTGTTAAAATGCCCTTAATTTTCAAAAGCCAACATACAGTTAACTTTAAATTATGTTGAAGTACAAAAATATTACAGAAAAGGCATTGACACCTTTAATTGTACACCATCTGAAACAAATATTTTGGGGTAGGCTTCCTTAAATGTTCCACAAATATACCAGGCTCCAATCAACACAACTTAAGTGAAACTTCATTTAACTGGAAATTTCCCTGCAACTCTTAAGAGAAAGATAAATGATCATAATGCAAACTATTCTTATAATGGTCCTTTAAAAACAAGTATTCAATATATGTTTCTGAAGTTGTACACTTGGAGACTTTAAAAACCATAAATTAAAGCCATTCACAGATCCCTTCCATATTCTTTATTGCCCTTAAAGAAATATATTCATCCCTGATGATACAAATGCTTCTCATTTTTAGATAAAGTTTAATTTAGTGTAGATCTCTGCTTACTGTTCTCTCTTTGCCCATGTTTTATACCAAAATACAACATTCTATTTTAGCTTCATAAAAAGCCATTTTTGAACAAAATGGCTCCCAAATGCATTGAGAGGGTTCATGCCACCTCATGATTTTTGCCTGAATGGCAAAATAGCAAGGCCTGATGCAGCAGCTGCTACCATGTTCTCAGTTACTTCAGGAATTTTTACAGTTTATTGGCGTAACGTGAGAGTTTATACAATTATCTACAGTATGTCATGACTAATACATACACATTACTAATATTACAAGCCTGCTGCTTGGGCTTACTTTTTCCATTAAGAAAAACACTGACATTGTTATGTTAATTATCATGGAAATCTATGGTGTATCATGTTTTCACCTTTGAGCAAAAACATTAGAATCCATTAAGTTCATATTTTTTAATTGGCATACTAGACAACGTGCCAGTTTCATGACCCACTTTGGCCTTCAACCCAGTCCACCTATCAGTGAAATAAAACATGGAAAAATCATTTTCATGATATCACTCACCTACTGAAAACCTGCCAGTGGTTTCCCTCCACAGCCTAGTATTTAAGTCTCTCCATTTTCTGGCTCCGTTTTCCTGCCTTCTCTCTTACGACTAAATATCAATCAGCTGAACAGATCCCAACAGCCATCTGTACATCCTTATCTTTGAACGCTTACTTATACATTCCCTTCACCTGGAATGCCCTCTCATCGCAAAACTTTGCCAGCCGTCAAGGCTCACCCCAAAGCTTAAGTCCTTGATTGCACCTACCTTGATTAGTCCCACTGTGTCTATTCCTTTGGCATTTTTTTTCTCAATTCCCTTTTACATGTCTATACATATCATCTATCCAAAGATATTGCAAGTTCCTTGAATACAGAGGCTCTTGATCAAGTAATTTAACTTCTCCCTCTCCATTAGATTATGTATCTTTTTAAAATTAGAAGGGCTGGATTAAATGATCCCTAGGGGTCCTTCTGGGTCTAAAATTTTATGCATCTATTTCTTGCTCGTCCTATAGCGTGTATATCGTAGTCATCTGATAAATATTTTGAGCTGTCTATCGGACTTTATCAATGCCTATTATATGGCTATTGGAAAATATTCTAAGTATTGCAATTTCCAGATGGCAATTAGGAAGAGCTTCCAGCTGAATCAAGCAGCCATAATTAGTAAGCTAAATATTCATTCAGTCATTTTCTCATTCAACCAATATTAATTAAACATCAGGGACAGGTATCATGCTCTGACATGGAGAAGACAGACCTGGCCCCTGCCCTCAAGAAACTCACAATCCAGGGGGAGACACAGAGAAGTCAAAGCACTATATTTACAATAAAGATTGCTAAAGAGAGGCACAAACAATACTATAGAAATACATGGAAGAAACAGCTAGCAGTGGCTGTGAGGTAGAGGAAGCCCAAGGAAATGTTCCCAGGACAGGCGACAACTAAAGTGAACCCTGATGGAACACAGCAGTCAGCATTTCAGGGAGAGTACCAAGCACAAGAGTGTGGCGATAAAAGAACATGGCAAACTGGAGGAAGCGCAATTTCGAATGTAACTTTAGGTTAGGAAGGGTGAAAGAGAAGCTAGAGGGACAGGCAGGAGTCAGAATTAAGACGGGCTTGTATGTAATGCTGACAGATTTGGATTTTTGTCCTTACGCAAATGGGTAGTCGATGTTATGGAAATAATATCTCCAGATAAGTCACGAAATTGACCAAAGATTCAAGTTTGATGTTAGAAACGGTGTACAGCAGAGACTGTTAGCTGTCCCCCAATATCTGTGCTTCCCTTCTTATACAGTAATAATAATTTTAGCTGGGCACATGGCCACATAGCTAAGGACCACATTTTCCAGCCTCCCTTGTAGCTAGGTGACACCATATGACTAAGGGCTGGCCAATGGGACCTGTGCAGAAGTGATGTAGGAAACTGCCAAGATATACCCTTACATAGAAGGAGTGTCTTTTCTCCCACCCCTTTTCCCAGCCCTTCTGTTGAAATGAGAATGTAATACTGAGTTAGAGCAGCCATCTAGGACCACAAGATGGAAGCTGCTTGTTAAGGTGGCAGAACAACAAGACAGAAGGAGCCTGGGTACCTGATAACTGAGCAGCTGCCATCCGACCCTGAACTGCCTACTTGGACTGTTATGTGAGAAAGAAATACCTTGTTTAACGCACTGGATTTGGGGGGTCTCTGTTACAGCAGCTTAACTTGTATCCACATGAATATACAGTGGAATTTAAAATTGGATCTAATAATATATATGTGTGTGTGTGTGTGTGTGTGTGTGAGTGTGTGTGTATAACTGAATCACTTTGCTGTATACCAGAAACTAATACAACATTGTAAATCAACTAGACTTCAATAAAAAATAAATTTAAAAAAATAAAATAAAATTGGATCTAATAGACTCAAGAACTGTACACACTTACCAATAACACCAGACTGAATTTAAAAGGGAGTTCTATAATTCACATCTTTCAAGTTTAAGTGAGAGTGTAGAGGTTATCAGAATGTAGTTGTACTAAAACAACTTAAAGTAGTACATATAGGGGAATCGGGAAGATGGGAGAAGAGTAAGATGCGAAGATGACCTTCCTCCCCACAGATACACCAGAAATACATCTACACGTGGAACAACTCCTACAGAACACCTACTGAACGCTGGCAGAAGACCTCAGACCTCCCAAAAGGAGAGGGGATTAAAAGCGCTGCTTAAAGGACCTCCAGAGACGGGCGCGAGCCATGGTTAACAGCACAGACCCCAGAGACGGGCAGGAGACGCTAAGGCCGCTGCTGCCGCCACCAAGAAGCCTGTGTGCGAGCACAGGTCACTACCCACACCTCCCTTCCTGGGAGCCTGTGCAGCCCGCCACTGCCGGGTTCCCGGGATCCAGGGACAACTCCCACAGGAGAACGCATGGCACACCTCAGGCTGGTGCAATGTCATGCCGGCCTCTGCCGCCGCAGGCTCACCCCGCACTCCGTGCCCCTCCCTCCCCCCGGCCTGAGTGAGCCAGAGCCCCCAAATCAGCGGCTCCTTTAACCCCATCCTGTCTGAGCGAAGAACAGACGCCCTCAGGTGACCTGCACGCAGAGGTGGGGCCAAATCCAAAGCTGAGCCCCGGGAGCTGTGAGAACAAAGAAGAGAAAGGGAAATCTCTCCCAGCAGCCTAAAAAGCAGCGGATTAAAGCTCCACAATCAACTTGATGTATCCTGCATCTGTGGAATACATGAATAGACAACGAATCATCCCAAATTGCGGAGGTAGACTTTGAGAGCAAGATTTATGATTTTTTCCCCTTTTCCTCTTTTTGTGAGTGTGTATGTGTGTGCTTCTGTGTGAGATTTTGTCTGTATAGCTTTGCTTCCACCATCTGTCCTAGAGTTCTATCCATCCGTTTTATTTCTTTTTAAAAAAATTTTTTTCTTAATAATTATTTTTTATTTTAATTATTTTATTTTATCCTCCTTCCTCTTTCTTTCTTTCTCTTCTTTCTTCCTTCCTTCCATCTTTCTTTCATTCCTTCCTTCCTCCTTTCTTTCTTCCTTCCTTCCTTCCTGCCTTCCTTCCTTCCTTCCTTCCTTCCTTTCTTTCTTTCTTTCTTTCTTTCTTTCTACTTTTTCTCCCTTTTATTCTGAGCCATGTGGATGAAAGGCTCTTGGTGCTGCAGCCAGGAGTCAGAGCTGTGCCTCTGAGGTGGGAGAGCCAACTTCAGGACACTGGTCCACAAGAGACCTCCCAGCTCCACATAATATCAAATGGCGAAAATCTCCCAGAGATCTCCATCTCAACACAAGCACCCAGCTTCACTCAACGACCAGCAAGCTACAGTGCTGGACACCCTATGCCAAACAACTAGCAAGACAGGAAAACAACACCACCCATTAGCAGAGAGGCTGCCTAAAATCATAATAAGTCCACAGACACCCCAAAACACACCACCAGATGTGGACTTGCCCACCAGAAAGACAATATCCAGCCTCACCCACCAGAACACAGGCACTAGTCCCCTCCACCAGGAAGCCTACACAACCGACTGAAACAACTTTAGCCACTGGGGACACACACCAAAAACAACATGAACAACGAACCTGCAGTCTGAAAAAGGAGACCCCAAACACAGTAAGATAAGCAAAATGAGAAGACAGAAAAACACACAGTAGATGAAGAAGCAAGATAAAAACCCACCAGACCTAACGAATGAAAAGGAAATAGGCAGTCTACCTGAAAAAGAATTCAGAGTAATGATAGTAAAGATGATCCAAAGTCTTGGAAATAGAATAGAGAAAATGCAAGAAACATTTAACAAGGACCGAGAAGAACTAAAGATGAAACAAGCAATGATGAACAACACAATAAATGAAATTAAAAATGCTCTAGATGGGATCAATAGCAGAATAACTGAGGCAGAAGAACTCATAAGTGACTTGGAAGATAAAATAGTGGAAATAACTACCGCAGAGCAGAATAAAGAAAAAAGAATGAAAAGAACTGAGGACAGTTACAGAGACCTCTGGGACAACATTAAATGCACCAACATTCGAATTATAGGGGTTCCAGAAGAAGAAGAGAAAAAGAAAGAGACTGAGAAAATATTTGAAGAGATTATAGTTGAAAACTTCCCTAATATGGGAAAGGAAATAGTTACTCAAGTCCAGGAAGCACAGAGAGTCCCATACAGGATAAATCCAAGGAGAAACATGCCAAGACACATATTAATCCAACTGTAAAAAATTAAATAGAAAGAAAACATATTAAAAACAGCAAGGAAAAAGAAACAAATAACACACAAGGGAATCCCCATAAGGTTAACAACTGATCTTTCAGCGGAAACTCTGCAAGCCAGAAGGGACTGGCAGGACATATTTAAAGTGATGAAGGAGAAAAACCTACAAGCAAGATTACTCTACCCAGCAAGGATCTCATTCAGATTTGATGGAGAAATTAAAACCTTTACAGACAAGCAAAAGCTGAGAGAGTTCAGCACCACCAAACCAGCTTTACAACAAATGCTAAAGGAACTTCTCTAGGCAAGAAACACAAGAGAAGGAAAAGACCTACAATAACAAACCCAAAACAATTAAGAAAATGGGAATAAGAACATACATATCGATAATTACCTTAAAGGTAAATGGATTAAATGCTCCCACCAAAAGACACAGACTGGCTGAATGGATACAAAAGCAAGACCCATATATATGATGTCTACAAGAGACCCACTTCAGACCTAGAGACACATACAGACTGAAAGTGAGGGGATGGAAAAAGATATTCCATGCAAATGGAAACCAAAAGAAAGCTGGAGGAGCAATTCTCATATCAGACAAAATAGACTTTAAAATAAAGACTATTAGAAGAGACAAAGAAGGACACTACATAATGATCAAGGGATGGATCCAAGAAGAAGATACAGCAATTGTAAATATTTACGCACCCAACATAGGAGCACCTCAATACATAAGGCAAATACTAACAGACATAAAAGGGGAAATCGACAGTAACACATTCATAGTCGGAGACTTTAACACCCCACTTTCACGAATGGAAAGATCATCCAAAATGAAAATAAATAAGGAAACACAAGCTTTAAGCGATACATTAAACAACATGGACTTAATTGATAATTATAGGACATTCCATCCAAAAACAACAGAATACACATTTTTCTCAAGTGCTCATGGAACATTCTCCAGGATAGATCATATCTTGAGTCACAAATCAAGCCTTGGTAAATTTAAGAAAATTGAAGCTGTATCAAGTATCTTTTCCAACCACAACACTATGAGATTAGATATCAATTAAGGAAAAGTTCTGTAAAAAATACAAACACATGGAGGCTAAACAATACACTACTTAATAACGAAGTGATCACTGAAGAAATCAAAGTGGAAATAAAAAAAAATACCTGGAAACAAATAACAATGGAGACACAATGACGCAAAACCTATAGGATGCAGCAAAAGCAGCTCTAAGAGGGAAGTTTATAGCAATACAATCCTACCTTAAGAAACAGGAAACATCTCGAATAAACAACCTAACCTTGCATCTAAAGCAATTAGAGAAAGAAGAACAAAAAAACCCCCAAAGTTAGCAGAAGGAAAGAAATCATAAAGATCAGATCAGAAATAAATGAAAAAGAAATGAAGGAAACAATAGCAAAGATCAATAAAACTAAAAGCTGGTTCTTTGAGAAGATAAACAAAATTGATAAACCATTAGGCAGACTCATCAAGAAAAAAATGGAGAAGACTCAAATCAATAGAATTAGAAATGAAAAAGGAGAAGTAACAACTGACACTGCAGAAATACTAAAGATCATGAGAGATTATTACAAGCAACTCTATGCCAATAAAATGGACAATCTGGAAGAAATGGACAAATTCTTAGAAATGCACAACCTGCCAAGACTGAATCAGAAAGAAATAGAAAAATGAACAGACCAATCACAAGCACTGAAATTGAAACTGTGATTAAAAATCTTCCAACAACCAAAAGCCCAGGACCAGATGGCTTCACAGGCGAATTCTATCAAACATTTAGAGAAGAGCTAACACCTATCCTTCTCAAACTCTTCCAAAATATAGCAGAGGGAGGAACACTCCCAAACTCATTCTATGAGGCCACCATCACCCTGATACGAAAACCAGACAAAGATGTCACAAATAAAGAAAACTACAGGCCAATATCACTGATGAACATATATGCAAAAATCCTCAACAAAATACTAGCAAACAGAATCTAGCAGCACTTTAAAAGGATCATACACCATGATTGAGTGGGGTTTATTCCAGGAATGCAAGGATTCTTCAATATACACAAATCAGTCAATGTGACACACCATATTAACAAACTGAAGGAGAAAAACCATATGATCATCTCAATAGATGCAGAGAAAGCTTTCGACAAAATTCAACACCCATTTATGGTAAAAACCCTGCAGAAAGTAGGCATAGAGGGAACTTTCCTCACCATAATAAAGGCCATATATGACAAACCCACAGCCAACATTGTCCTCAATGGTGAAAAACTGAAAGCATTTCGACTAAGAACAGGAACAAGACAAAGTTGCCCACTCTCACCACTCTTATTCAACATAGTTTTGGAAGTTTTAGCAACAGCAATCAGAGAAGAAAAGGAAATAAAAGGAATCCAAATCGGAAAAGAAGAAGTAAAGCTGTCACTGTTTGCAGATGACATGATACTATACATAGAGAATCCTAAAGATGCTACCAGAAAACTACTAGAGCTAATCAATGAATTTGGTAAAGTAGCAGGATACAAAATTAATGCACAGAAATCTCTGGCATTCCTATACACTAATGATAAAAAATCTGAAAGTGAAATCAAGAAAACACTCCCATTTACCATTGCAACAAAAAGAATAAAATATCTAGGAATAAACCTACCTAAGGAAACAAAAGACCTGTATGTAGAAAATTATAAGACATTGATGAAAGAAATTAAAGATGATACAAATAGATGGAGAGATATACCATGTTCTTGGATTGGAAGAGTCAACATTGTGAAAATGACTCTACTACCCAAAGCAATCTACAGATTCAATGCAATCCCTATCAAACTACCACTGGCATTTTTCACAGAACTAGAACAAAAAATTTCACAATTTGTATGGAAACACAAAAGACCCCGAATAGCTGAAGCAATCTTGAGAACGAAAAACGGAGCTGGAGGAATCGGGCTCCCTGACTTCAGACTATACTACAAAGCTACAGTAATCAAGACAGTATGGTACTGGCACAGAAACAGAAAGATAGATCAATGGAACAGGATAGAGAGCCCAGAGATAAACCCATGCACATATGGTCACCTTATCTTTGATAAAGGAGGCAGGAATGTACAGTGGAGAAAGGACAGCCTCTTCAATAAGTGGTGCTTGGAAAACTGGACAGGTACATGTAAAAGTATGAGATTAGATCACTCCCTAACACCATACACAAAAATAAGCTCAAAATGGATTAAAGACCTAAATGTAAGGCCAGAAACTATCAAACTCTTAGAGGAAAACATAGGCAGAACACTCTATGACATAAATCACAGCAAGATCCTTTTTGACCCACCTCCCAGAGAAATGGAAATAAAAACAAAAATAAACAAATGGGAGCTAATGAAACTTCAAAGCTTTTGCACAGCAAAGGAAACCATAAACAAGACCAAAAGACAACCCTCAGAATGGGAGAAAATATTTTCAAATGAAGCAACTGACAAAGGATTAATCTCCAAAATTTACAAGCAGCTCATGCAGCTCAATAACAAAAAAACAAACAACCCAATCCAAAAATGGGCAGAATACCTAAACAGACATTTCTCCGAAGAAGATACACAGATTGCCAAAAAACACATGAACGAATGCTCAACATCATTAATCATTAGAGAAATGCAAATCAAAACTACAATGAGATATCATCTCACACCAGTCAGAATGGCCATCATCAGAAAATCTAGAAACAACAAATGCTGGAGAGGGTGTGGAGAAAAGGGAACACTCTTGCACTGCTGGTGGGAATGTGAATTGGTACAGCCACTATGTAGAACAGTATGGAGCCTCATTAAAAAACTAAATATAGAACTACCATACGACCCAGCAATCCCTCTACTGGGCATATAACCTGAGAAAACCATGATTCAAAAAGAGTCATGTACCAAAATATTCATTGCAGCTCTATTTACAATAGCCAGGAGATGGAAACAACCTAAGTGTCCATCATCGGATGAATGGATAAAGAAGATGTGGCACATATATACAATGGGATATTACTCAGCCATAAAAAGAAACGAAATTGAGCTATTTGTAATGAGGTGGATGGACCTAGAGTCTGTCATACTCTGTCTGAAGTAAGTCAGAAAGAGAAAGACAAATACCGTATGCTAACACATATATATGGAATTTAAGAAAAAAAAAATGTCATGAAGAGCCTAGGGGTAAGACAGGAATAAAGACACAGACCTAGTAGAGAATGGACTTGAGGATATGGGGAGGGAGAAGGGTAAGCTGTGACAAAGTGAGAGAGTGGCATGGACATATATACGCTACCAAACGTAAGGTAGATAGCTAGTGGGAAGCAGCCGCATAGCACAGGGAGATCAGCTCGGTGCTTTGTGACCACCTAGAGCGGTAGGATAGGGAGGGTGGGAGGGAGGGAGACGCAAGAGGGAATAGAGATGGGAACATATGTATTATGTATAAATGATTCACTTTGTTATAAAGCAGAAACTAGCACACCATTGTAAAGCAATTATACTCCAATAAAGATGTAAAAAAAATAAAATAAATAAAATAAAATGTAAAAAGCAATCAGAAAAAAAAAAGTAGTACATATGAATAGAAGGCAAAAATGAGTTATCAACATAAATCACCTAAATAATGTGGTTACAATAGTGTAGCCATGGGCTCATGTTAATTTGTAGTCCTAAAATTAGTATTCCAGTAATTCAGAACCAGTTCTTTTTTTTAACCGATAGAAAAGTTTTAATTAGCAAAGGTGACACAGGAAAGGAAGGAGCAACATCCACACCCAGATTTAGCAGTATCCATGCTCCCCATCCTAAGGAGACTGATTTCTAAGGTTCTCAAACTATCAGGGAAAAGTGACTATAATAGGTCTTCAAGAGTCTCAGGTTGCCCTGTGCATACTATTCCTAACACAGCAAGCTATACATAGGAGCCCAAAAAGCCCTTTGGGGACACCCCAACAAGGCTTATCCTATCCCATGCTGCCTTCCAGGGTTGATATCCATCCCCCACTTTCCCCACCATATTGAAATTTACCTTCATGGTCAGGCTCTTAGTATCTTTCAAGATGATAATTACATATCAAGTAAACTATTCCATGTTGATAAAGCAAGTTTAGAGGAGACATCGCCAAGGCTTTCTGTAAACCCATTTTAACCTGCTAGAGCAAAGTACCTAACCTTCATTTGGTTGGATCAAAAAAAAAAGTGGTTTTTTTAACTAAAAACCAAAACTAAAACGAACAAACAAAAATTCTTTAGAAGCCACAGGTCTAACCAAATAGTGGAAATGTTAGGCAAATTATAAGACTGCAGTACTTTTGGCAAAGAAGTAACATTTTAGGGACTTCCCTGGTGGTCCAGTGGTTAAAAGTCCGCCTTCCAATGCAGGGGACACAGGTTCAATCCCTGGTCAGGGAACTAAGATCCCACATGCCATAGGGCAACTAAGCCCAAGCACCGCAACTGCTGAGCACACGCCACAACTAGAGAGCCCGTGTGCCGCAACTACTGAGCCCATGCACTCTGGAGCTCGCGCGCCACAACTAGAGAGAAGCCTGCACACTGCAATAAAGAGCCCGTGAGCCACAACGAAGGATCCCACATCCTGCAACGAAGGTCCCACGTGCCACAACTAAGACCTGATGTAGCCAAATTAATTTAATTTAATTTAATTTAAAAGAAAGAAGTAACATTTTAAAAAGAGACAGAACCACTAGGTGCCCTTCAAATCATGTCATGGAAGCTATCTATTCCTATACAAGTCCCTTGACCGCTTGTTTTTCCGCTAACTACATTTTTCCAATTGAATGTTAAATGATGATGGTCACAACTGTGATTTTATAATCTCCACTTAAGTCACTGGAAAGGGATATAGGTAACAACACAGAAGGTACTTTGGGCACACAAGGAAAGAATGAGGGTTTTATAACTAAG
This sequence comes from Aethalodelphis obliquidens, assembly GCF_003676395.1. Taxonomy (NCBI): domain Eukaryota; kingdom Metazoa; phylum Chordata; class Mammalia; order Artiodactyla; family Delphinidae; genus Aethalodelphis; species Aethalodelphis obliquidens. The sequence continues at coordinate 9,045,726 of NW_020838010.1, forward strand.
GGCAGCACTTCAGCTTGATGGAGCCAGAGACTAATTTTCCTCTTCCTCATTGTAGTTATGATGGACTGTGACCAAAGAGCACCAAGAGAGACACACTAGGCTTTACCAGGCATTTCCACAGCTCTTTAGAACAAAAAGAGTGAACCGGATACTGTGACTGCCTCTCAGAATGAAGACAGGACTTGGCCTTGTTCACCACTGCATCCCCAAGACCTGGGTCAGAAGGTACTTCACTAATTTTTCTTGAATGAATTGATGTGAAATGCCTCATTTCCTCTCATCAGAGACACGGTGCTGCCCTATATAGTAAGGCTAATTAGAGCCATTGAGTCTCCTCTATCTGCAAATATAGCAGATTCATCTTTAAAAATGGTAGATGGACCTAACCCACACACAGAGTCACTTAGAGCCATTCTAAACCATTTAAGGGTCTAAACCATTTTTGGCACTAAGTTAAGCAGAAAATCAAACTATTGTCAAGTAATAGTTTATGCATATACTGTAATGAGTTCATTTCTGAAAATCACTGAATGGTATCTCAAGTCATAGAAAACTCAAGTTGCACATTACTCTAGATCCTCTTTTCTAAATGGTGTGATACTTTCTCATTCGGAATGGCCCTCTTAAAGCAAACCAACTTGGCTTGCCTTCAATAAGCAGGTTTCTAACCCCCTTCCACGTAGCCCAGTATCATAATAGCTTAATAACAAAATTAGCAATGGAAAAAGACAAATTTCCTAAATCAAAATTCCTAAATCAAGCATCGTTTTTTAATTCCACAGCACCTGACTCCTTGATCCCTATTAATCTCCACGATAAAGATATGCTTCCACTGAATTATCATAAAGGTGCACTTAGGTGTTCTTCTAGGGACAGCAGCGTCATCTTGTTTGGTTCTATCCGACCCATCAGCTGTGACATCACCACACCACTGCCACACATAAAGAGCAGAGAATCCATGTACAGAAGGAAATTTTTAAAAATACTTAAGATTCACAGTAAGTCATTTTAAGTGAATCAAGTCACTTTAGCTTCAACTGAAACTACTTGGGGACCTGAATAGAAATTCAACTCAAGTATATAATAAGCATAGAAAACTACGGAGGAAGTTTTAAGTACCATTTCAAAACTGTTCTGAAAGAAAAAGAAGTAACAAGAGACGGATCCAAGATTAATTCATTTTAAAAGATACCTATGTTCTTCAAGACATCTAATTATGTCCACGGATTATTTTTAATAATGAAAAGTAAACAGCTATTCTTTAGCCTGAAAGGTAACACTGACTCTAACTTATTACTATAATGAAGAACTGGGAACAGCCTGTTCCTTCCCATGCCACGCACACAGATATTTGGTTTAATAACTCCCACTAGACAGAAATGTAGTCCTTGACTATAACAACTGACTATATTTTGGTGAAGTCTGAAAAATCCTTTCAGATTTTTTTCAAAATATTCCAACTATTTCACAATATCTGTATATAATATCATGCAATACATTTTTTAAAATAAATTTTTTTATTTATTTTTATTTTTGGCTGTGTTGGGTCTTTATTGCTGTGCGAGGGCTTTCTCTAGCCGCAAAGAGCGAGGGCTACTCTTCGTTGCAGTGCGTGGGCTTCTCATGGCGGTGGCTTCTCTTGTTGTGGAGCACGGGTTCTAGGCGCGCGGGCTTCCGTAGTAGTTGTGGCACGTGGGCTCAGTAGCTGTGACTCGCGGGCTCTAGAACGCAGGCTCAGTAGTTGTGGCGCACGGGCTTAGTTGCTCCACGGCATGTGGGATCTTCCCAGAGCAGGGATTGAACCCGTGTCCCCTGCATTAGCAGGCGGATTCTTAACCACTGCGCCACCAGGGAAGCCCATGCAATACATTTTATAAGACCCTTTCTGTAACACATCACCCCAGTACTAAATCCCAGCAAACTATATCCCTGTTGCTTTTATCTCAACCACCTATCCACTAGTACTCTATGTCAGGCGTAACCTTCAGAAATATTTTTTTTAAAAAATGCCAGTGTATACACATAAAATTTCTCAGGCATCCCTGGCTCTGGTCCGTTATAGAAGCACGCGCAGACAAGGTGGTAGCCATTCACACAAGCGGGTGTAGCAGTTTTTGTTTGTAAGTACAAGTCTGGCTTAGTTATGTAGTACTAATATCAATACACTTGTGATAAATACATAATGAGCAGATATATATGAACAATTTGGACTGAGAATTCAAAATCAGATAAATACATAATCCTTTGAAGACCAGTCACTAATCAAAATGAAATTAAAAGAAGGCGTTCTATAGCAATTTGGAGCTAGATAGCACAAAACAGCCTCAAACGTGCATTACACTGAGCAGAGCTCTATGGACATTTTGATGGGGAAGCAGTAGTACCAACAGCCACACTACTTCCAGCCCCTTCATGGCCACATTCGTTTCAAAACGTATTTCTCTTTTGGGGTGATGAAAGTGTTCTAAAATTGACTGTGGTGATGGTTGTGCAACTCCGTGAATATACTAAAAACCACTGAATGGTACACTTTTAATGGGCAAACCGTATGGTAGCTGAATTATAGCTCAATAAAGTTGCTCCCTATTTTTAAAAACATGTTTGTGGAGCAAAATATTGCACACAAAAGCAGCTCTGATTGGCTGCCAATATAAAGGATTCTGAATTTGATTTACCCTCAAATTGTTTTCCCAGCTCAAAATAAACATGTACACACATGCATGCATATCTGCACACACACAGGCAACATACAGGCACAAAGCTTTGGGCATTAAAATGTCAGAATGCTTTCCTTGTTTTTCAATAAGACCCTTGCTCTTCAAAAGTGCCTTATTAAAAATATCTTGCCAAAAAAAAAAAAAATACCTTGCCAACTTTAACACCCTGCTCTGATGGTTCCCCTACATTTCTCCAGAATGTTTTCTAACATGCCTTAGTTAGCTATCATGCTCCTATATAATGTCCCCTGTGAGAGACAGAATAAAAGGAAGGGTTGTGGTTCAAAAGCACAGACCCTACAACTAGACTGCATGGATGCTAGATCTTTTACTTATTAGGTATGTAACCTTGGGGTTGTTATCTAACTTCTCTATGCCTCAGTTTTCTCATCTGTAAAATGGGGATAACAATGGCCCCTCCCTCACAGCACTGTTATGTGGTTTAAATGTGTTAATGCATATACAGCACTTACAATGGTACCATACTCATGGTGGGTACTGTAATAACTAATTACTGATTGGCATTAGTATTAGTATTGGCTGATATCAAGTTGCTTCATGTTCTCTGTTGCCTTTGCTAGACTGTAGGATTATTTCAGGGCAGTGAATACCTTTTCTCCCTCCTAACCAAATGCTTTACATACAATTACTCCACAAATGCTTCCTCAGAACGTTTAAACACCACAGCTATATGATGCCAAAAGCACTTAGAAAATTCCGTAATAAATCCAAAACTCATTTTGATAAATGTCAAATTGTGCAAGTACGTATGCAGACCTAGAATAATGGTTGGCATCTCCACTGCTGAAGTTTTGGTTCATCCCATCAACTGAAAGACTAGAGATATGAAAGGATCCTTAGTCTTCTATATCATTAGTGGAAAAGCACTAGGTTAGAACCAAGGGCCCTACATTCTGCTCCTAGATCCACCTCAGACAATGCGACCTTCTGCAAGCCACTTAACCTCACTGTGCATCTGCCACTGGGAGGATAATTAACCATTCTTCAAAAGCAAGATGCTCTAAATAAAGGGCATTATCTTTCATATTGAGCTCATTTCTTGAGGGTAGAGTAAGTCTAATCTTTGAAAAAAGACTTTTAAACATTTTCTTTTCCTGTTCGAATATGATGCTGCTGCTGGTGATTATAAACGCAGGTAAAGCTGCTAATAAATAATATATCTCATTAGTGTGGTGAGCTAGGCTTTTCAGTACTTGAACATACATTATCATAATAATCATCACAAAACCCTGTGAATAGACAGCAATGAGTTGCCTGGTTCTTTCCCTTCTGTGCACCTACGGCATTCCAAATCCAAGTCCACTACCCACGGGGTATCTGTCTCATCACGTGTCTGACACGGCAACCAAAGGAGAACACTGGAAGGTGGAAAAGCAGGCATGCTACCTTCGTATACTTCCGACTCAAAAGGTTAGAGCAGCTCTGCAACTACAGCAGCTCTCAGTAATCTATTTAGACTTAGACATTCATTTATCAAAACTGCTCTTGAATTTTTATCATCTCTAAGCGGCTTGACTACTACGAGTCTTCCAATATTTTCCACTTTGAGGGCTTGAAATCTGTAATAGAGATAAATCAGGAAAATGTATTACCTCTTGAAGTATCAGAACACCAGAAGTTTTCATGTTTAAAAGACAACACTGTTTGCTGTGCACATTTTCCTACATCTCCCTTTCCCTTCAAAATGGAGATTAAAATTTAAATCCTAATAAGCTAAACAGTATTGTATTTAAGTATATGCTGGGTCAATCATATTTAAAAATTGACATTTTCCTCACATTCAATGTAATTCTATCTTTGAATAAGTAACAAGCCAAGCATTTACCACAAACTTTCTTGTCTGCCAGAAAACTAGTGCTACTTCTAAATGGTCTACTCACCATTTAAAAGGTACATGTTCAGAAAATAGCATCCCAGCTGGGATTAAGGCAGTATAAAGGAAAGATGCAATTTTCCCTAAGATTTCTGGTTCATATATAAATGGCAAAGCTCCTAAAGTTTTAACCAGTTAGGCCATCAATCTACTAAAAGAGTCAATAATAACTATACCTACTACGTGGCTTGAACTGTGCTTAGCACTTTATATGCATTATTTCATTTAATCCTTAACACCAACAGACGAGGTTGTTTACAGAGGGGGCAACAAGGCTCAGAGAGGTGAAGGGAGTTGCCCAAAATTACACTGCCAACAAGAGGCAGAGTTGGGATTTGAACCCCAGCCTGAGATTCCAGGGCCGAAGATCTTAGCCACTGAACTCTATACAGCGTTCGCACTGAGAAACATGCAAGAGTGGAACAGAAAACTTTGTTGAAATGAAGCATTCTTTAGAAATAAGTGGGACCACGAAGCAAAACTCTACAACTCTCTTATCCCTTTTTACTGAATAGACTATAAAAGCACGTCACACATAGATTATAAAAACCATTCCTTAATCACCCCTCTATACCCATTTCCCTATGATCTTTGGGCAGTAAAATGTTACAACAAGGTCAGGCCCTGGGAACTGTGTCTGGAGTGGGACAGCAATAAAAAAAGTGGGACAGCAATAATAAAAACCAGTTGAAAGAGTTCGTGTTTGACTTACTCCATTTACTTTCACCCCCTTTCTTCACTTGCCTTTCTCTTCATCTTTCTCATTTGGAGGAAAGCAATTCACTGCTTTGCAACAGGCATACCTCTGGCGTGCTGCTTGCCCATTTTCAAAACCACCTCAAACTCTAGAAAGCTTTTATCAACCTCCGAGCACATGAGGCTTGATAACTTTCCTCTACTATTAAATATTTCAGTAGCCGGCAACTGACGAAGCAGTTTGTATAGTGAATGCATTATAAACGAAAGGAGATTCAAAGTTAGCAAAAGTTAACTTCAGTCAGTGACACAAGCAAGTGTGCATAGAATGTGACAAAGCTTTGACCCCATCAATTGTGCTGCTTTAAGTTCATGGTCATTATGTTCTAACAACCTCTCTTCTGAAGACAGCAGTGCCTTGGCAGGCCCTTCACTGTCAGTCTTAGCTACCACCCCGCAACATGAAGACCACAGCTAGCACACAACACATTTTAAGATTCAGATCACTATCAAACAACCAGAGCGCTCTCTTGAACTAAAAGAAATTATGCAACATAGGGGGAAAAGATGGATGTCTATTGCCTTTGCTGCAGGCCATTAGGGGTTTTGACTAAAGGAACAGACTCAAACAACACAGTGTGGCCTCAGTGTTTTTCAAAGCGTCACCCCAGGGTTACCACAGCTGCCCTTGCAGGCAGACTTTCTCTGAAGTACTGGGTTTTACCTCAAATTTTCATTATGGATACTGCGCTGTAAAGCACAATGTGTTTGAATTTAAATATTGTTAATTATTTAAAATTAGCTACCACCGAATGTTCTTCTCAATGTTTGGGTAAAATAAATGCTTCAAGAAAACACAAGCTGCTTTATTTTGTAACTCTTAGTACACATTATCATGTCACCATCATGCTAATCCAGTATACCGAGTGTGCTCCAGTTTGAGAGAAAGAGCGCTGGACAGAGATTCTATTTGTTTGAACTAGTGCAATGCCAGGAATATAATAGGTACTTCATAAGTATTTGTGGAATGAATTGGCAGAATGGCTTCAAGGACTAGTTTTCAACTCCAAGAACATTCCAGAAAAACCTTTTGAGACACATAATTACAAAAGAAAACCACAAAAGAACAAGGACAAAGAAAATATACCAATTATGATTTACAAATATTGATAAGGGGGAACAATAAAAACCATACTTTGCTTAGTTTAGTTGGAAGGAAAAGGCTGCCAGGATGTCATACAGAGATAATGTTGCAGGGAGTAGGGGTGGTTAGGGTGATTAAAAACCAATTCCAGTTAGCGAACACTAAGACGAGTTTTCAACTGACTCTTGTGCTTTCCTTTGTACGTTTTTAATATTAATGATTTCAAACTTACAGAGGAAAATAAGGAATTGTAATGGATACCCGTGTGCCTGTGTACCCAATGCATGATGCTGAAACTGCTGAAGTCCAGGAACTATGCCTCATTGGTTTTATACCTTTCTCTGGCTTTTAATACAGATTTCTATATACATGAGGAGTTCAAGAAATGTTTAACAACTGCCAAGAATAAGTGTCTAATCATATTAAATTCTTAACTGCATCCTCTCCGCGAGCCCCTCCCCAAAAAAGACTTGCCCTAAAAAAAGCATGCTTTGTTTTAAATAACAGAAGAAAAACAAAAAATAAATACTTTTACTGGTCCTAGATGAAAGAGGATTGAAAGACTGGGGTCTCAGCTCATTTCAATCATGTGACCCGGCCGTATCTGTTTTCCTATGATAAAATGAGGCTCATATGGCTGGCCCTCTATCCAGAGTTGTTGGATGAATAAATCAGCATGTATTTACATGGTAACCATTACAAGCGAGGTATTGGGAAGGATAATATAGCATATTTACCTCCCTAATCACTACCAACAGCAACGACTTACTACGTGCAAGGCCCTGATTTAAGCACTTTTATGTAAGGTATGCAATCCCTTATCTGAAAACCTTGGTGCCAGACGTGTTTCCAAATCCAAAAACGTCCAGACTTTTAGGTAGGCGGTAACCTGCATGTACTATACATTATGTAATACCCCAGTATGGTCAGAAGGCATTGCCCCATAAACACATTACTAATTTTACAACAAAACCAAATAAATATTAACATTAAGTAGAATAAAGGCTATAAAATACATTTGCATCCGTTCAAGTCAAATTTTGTCAGCATCTGAGTTTCGGCACCTAACTTACCAAATAAAAGTTTTATCACACCTTTTTATTTATTGTTTTATTTATTTTTTGTGGTACGCGGGCCTCTCACTGTTGTGGTCTCTCCCGTTGCAGAGCACAGGCTCCGGACGCGCAGGCTCAGCGGCCATGGCTCACGGGCCCAGCCGCTCAGCGGCACGTGGGATCTTCCCAGACCGGGGCACGAACCTGCGTCCCCTGCATCGGCAGGCGGACTCTCAACCACTGCGCTACCAGGGAAGCCCCTATCACACCTTTTTAAATTAAAAATTGCAAACAACACATTTTAGATGTACCTAACTCATTCAGTCCTTCTAAGTACTCTAAGATCGAAGTTCTCTTATTCCTATTTTACAGATGAAAACTATGAGGTACAGAGAGATTAACTAACTCACCCAGTGCACCCCAGCTAGTAAGTCTCCTGGCCTGAACTGCAACCCAGGCAGCCTAGCTCCACTATTGTGCTCTTAACAACTATGCTCTATGACTTCTCTCAGAAACTGCTTGATGACACCAGACAAGCATGTGAAAAGTAAAACAGTACTAAACAATTTAAGTACCCAAAACAATAGGGGAAACAGCACAAGGCAGCATTTATTCATTATTCAGCAACTATTTATAGAGGACATACCATGTGCCAGGTGTTCAGGAGACAACGACGAGCGAACCAGACAAGGTCCAGGTTGCCTTCATGCAGGCAGAGACCGGTGGGGAAATGGCCCGGCATCAAATAAACATAATTATGACATGCATGGCAAGTTTGTGTGACTGCTGTTCACATCCAGAGGAGGAGATCGGGTCAGTGCGGGGCGGTGTAACAGGACATAAGATTGCAACTGTTCCTTGACTAGTACTGGGATTTGCAAGGACAAAAAGAAAAAGGGAGGGCTTTTGAAACAGATGATGGCATGGCATCCATTCAAAACACCGTTACTGTGCGCCTACTCTATGCCAAGAATAATGCTAAGCACAAAAGTTCCAAACTAGGTAAAAATCCATTTAAACCAACAGAGGATTTGTGTAAGAGAATAATAAGGACAAGTGGGATAGTAGGCCTGGGTCACATCAGGGAGAACCCTTGAGTGTTGAGGAGCTGGGATTAGACCCTGCAGGAGTCCCTGAAAGTTATTTTGCAGGTTTCTGCCTCACAATATTAGGATTTATCCCTATGGAATGTCAATGACTATCTGCATTCCTATTTGGGGCCAATTAGACCTCAAAGCTGGATTGCTTTCAAGCAAGGGCTCAGGACAACAAGATAAATGCCAAGTCTGAATTCATTTAATCCTCAAGGAATAGAGAAAACTCTAATCTCTCAAAAACTAAAGGTATGGCAATTTGAAAATGCTGGAGAAGGCAATGACCAGCTCCTCTTTTTTTTTTTCCAATTTTTCAATTTATTTATTTATTTTTGGCTGCGTTGGGTCTTCATCGCTGCGCGCGGTCTTTCTCTAGTTGCGGCGAGCCAGGGCTACTCTTGATTGTGGTGCGCGGGCTTCTCATTGCGGTGGCTTCTCTTGTTGCGGGGCACGGGCTCTAGGCGCACAGGCTTCGGTAGTTGTGGCACACAGGCTTCAGTAGTTGTGGCTTGCGGGCTCTAGAGTGCAGGCTCAGTAGTTGTGGTGCGCGGGCTTAGTTGCTCTGCGGCATGTGGGATCTTCCCGGACCAGGGCTCGAACCCATGTCCCTGGCATTGGCAGGAGGATTCTTAACCACTGCGCTACCAGGGAAGTCCCCCAACTCCTCTTAAAATCCCAAAGGCCGTTTCTAAAACCTAAGTTATTCCTTCATACGCAAATGAGATTTCCAACCTTCCAAAGTACATTTCTATGAGAAAATAAAACATCATTCTTTGAAAAACAAATTCTTAAGTTGAACAATGATCTGATCTTTAATGAGGCTGGTGACAACTTACCTCAGGGCACAGGTGACAACGTGACAGTGGAAACTCAACTGCTTTTTAACATACCTCAGAGTTCCACTCCCCTATCCCCTTATCTAAGCAGAGTGGAAGAAGTGAATTACATATTAATTCAGCATACATATCAAAGATTTTCATTCTCAGGTCTTAATGTAAACAACTGAGTAGCGAGGTATTCTATTTGTCCTCTGCAAAACAAATTCTCTTTACGCCCACTAATATTTTTTTCAGTCATTGACCTTCCACAGAGAAGTAGGTAACAAAGACTCTTCAATGGCTTCCCGCTGTTCTGAGAACCAAACTCAAATTATTTCTCAGAAGCTCCAGGCCTGCATCACCTATTATCTGCCTCTTTCCGGGCTCCTTAACTCCTTTAACCACTCCCCGACATTGCTCACTAGGCTCCATCCACGCTGGCTTGTTTTCTGTTCCTCAAACATCTCAAGTTTGTTTTTCTGCCTCAAGGCCTTGACTCTTCTCTCCGCTCTTGACAAGGTAAACTGACAAAGTAAGCTCAATCTCTCTTCTTTCACGTCTCTGTTCAAAGGTCACCTTTGCTGGGAGGCCTTTCCAGAGCACCCTTGCTAAATAGGCCGGTCCCAGTTCTCCATCTCACAGTATTTCCATCATTGTTGTCACTACCATCTATAAGGATCTTCTTCATTTATTTCCTTGTTTATTGTCTATATCCTTTGGTGGAATATAACCTCTGTGAGACTCTAGAAGAACAAGGATCATGTCTCTTAAGGTTCATCATTGTGCGTAACACAGGGCCTGGCAGACAGAAGGTGCTCAACAGATTTCGTAAGATAAATTACTAAATGAATGAAGAATATATTTAAAGGCTGATTGCTATGAATGTCAGTAACTTGAGAAAGCCTTGTTTTTCTAATTTTGAGATGTTTCTCTACAGCTGTTCATTTTTCAAAATTCTTTCTACATTTTCTGAAATCTGGTGACACCTGACAAGTTGTTGTGCTAGTTCACGGCAATAAAAATATATCACTCAACCAATGGATTTAAGAAAAAATACTTTGAGGAGGTTGTAGTAGTTTATTAGACATCAATAAAATCAAACAATCTGAAAATTGGTTAGTCTCACTCCACTAATGTAAGTCAAATTACATGAAGAAAAGTAATTTAAAATGTAAAGCAATGCAAAAGAAGAGAATTCGACAGCAAACGGCAATTATGTTTACTAACATCAGAAATATCCAGTTTGATAACTTCTAGGTGTACTAGGTGGATTATCAAGTACATTTTGAGTAACATTCTAAGATTCAGAGCAAAATGCTGAAGACAAACTCATATCCACCTTTATCTTATTTTCTGGCAAACATAAGTAGTTCATACTAGGGCAATGTTACCTTAGACTTGGTATCAGTAACAATTACCAAGGAAAAAAATGGCATAGTAACATAAACTCTTTTCTTTGAAACAGTTGGCAAGTTTGTATATCTTTCCAGAAAGGGTTGGCAAGAAAATTACAGATTTAGAAGGGTGGGCCTATTGGTATAAATCCCCTTTCCCTACTATATCCCATTTTTTAAAAGGACTAAAGTGAAGTCAGAAATTTACCAAATGAATGAGGGAAACTACAGATCACCTGTAAGCCATATAACTAAACTGACGATCAACAGACTTTAATATTCTTGTGAAAACCACTTTCCTCAGAACATCACCTTAAACTCGATACTGTCATACCACTCTTTCTTAAAGTGTGCTTATAAAAATCGCAGATTAAAAGCCTTGGGAATTTAAGGCTCTTATTTATCTATTTTAAAAACACATCATTTGATGTTGCCGCAGAAGCTACATGCTTTGTCTCACTGCCAAAAAAGTGCTCCCAGGACAGTGAAATTTACCCATCATCTTTATTCTCAACTTGGTTTCTTCTGAGATGATTGCCAATTAATACACAGCATGTCAATGGCAACACCTGGTCACACATCAAGCAAACAATTCTATCACTGTTAAGTATAAGGATATTAATAAAAACTTGCAGATAAGGGAGCTGGTATTTTTAAACGTAAAATGATGTCATAACTGCTTAACGGATTATTTCATTTTTCTCAGTTTTCAAACTTGAACACTGGATATAGCCCATTTCCAAGAACACAGCCGCCGAGGTCAGCATGTGCTAGTTTACTGTAACTGCCTCCACTTTCAGCTTCTTCATTCAATTTTCTTCACGCACTAATTAGCGCATGGAATTGAGTAAACGAACCTCAGTATGGGAGCTAACAGGGCAACTGCATGGGGAGAAGGCGATATTGCTAGTGCTGTGTGAAATCAGCTTCAGCGCACTAATCCCCAATCCACAGAAAAGTCGTCTCTTTGACATGGTTTTTAAATTCTGCTTCTTGAGGGTATATACAAATATGAGATCTGAAGCAAGAAATTGTGGCTTCTTTAAAAGAAAAAACAAAAACAAAGGCAGGGGCCCTCCCAACAGAGACAGTTTTAAACTCCAGATTCAGTGTAACCACCTCTACATCAAGATATAGAACTATTCCATCACCACAAACATAAATTAGACAACTCAAGAGAAGGGAACAACTCAAGAGAAGGAAGGAAAGAAAATCTACTGTATTTATCCATACTTTTCTTACCATGTTCTTGTTGTTCCCATTCAGTGTGCTTAGTAACCAGCCTATGCTAACTTGAGTGACTTTATCCCAAACCACTAGTCCTCTGACTACATTAAAACGATGAACACCCCAGTCTGCAGGAGAAGCCAGGCATCAAAGTCAGTCTCTCTCTCTCTCTCTCTCTCTCTCTCTCTCTCTCCCTCTCTCTCCCTCTCTCCCTCTCTCTCCCTCTCTCTCCCTCTCTCCCTCCCTCCCTCTTTCTCTCTCTCTCCCTCTCTCCCTCCCTCCCTCCTCCCTCCCTCTCTCTCTCTCTCTCTTTCCCCGGCCTGCTTGGCAGCGTGGGAAGAATCAGATTCAGGACCATGTGCTAGGATTAAACACAAACATACATACATACATTCTAAGCGGTTGTGGTTCTTGAACTAAGTTACTGAAAACTAGAAACTTTCAAGTTCCTCAGCTGGTATTTGCTAGAGGATCATTCCCATCACTTGCAGTACACCGTAATAGACTGTAAGCTTCCAAGAAAATCATTAGACAACTGTGATTAATCCAAAGAAGCCAAGACTTTTAGAGATGAAGACGTTCAAAGCAGAGTTAACAGCTTCGAGGAAGAGAGGAGTGTGCTCCTGACTCGGGAGCCAGCAGCGGAGCCTACCAAGTTAGAAGATTATAGAGGAGGGACGGATGGGAGGCACAAAGCAGGAACTGTTAGAAGGCAAGAGACAGTGGGGCCCGAGGCGAGCAGAGGGACCCCAGACCGTCAAGGGCAGCGACAGCCCCGAGGAGAAGATCTTAGAGGGATAACAAAGAAGCAAAGGAAAGCTAGGTACAGTGGTCCTCAAAGAACCCAGGCGACTGGCGGAGCCAGCGAGTCCGGGAGGTAGGGATGAGAAGGTGCAGGGATGAGGGCGCACAGCGGCAAGCGAGAGAAAATGGGTTGGGGGGTGAGGGGACGTGCAAAGAGCGAAGGTAGTTCCCTGTCCCTCTGCCCCTGGTGCAGATTGCAACTCCTTACCGCGCGCCGCCTGGCCCCGCCGGGTCCCAGGGGCTCGGAGGCGGCTGATGGAGCCGCTGCGACTTCAGGACCCTGCCTCACCTTGTTTGCCGCGTCCCAGCGTCCCGCTGCCCGTTCGCCGGCTGCTGCGCTCCGAGGGCCAAAGAGCTAGTCGCGCGGCGCAGCCGGGGCTCTGTCCGGCTGTGAGGCACCGGCCCCCAATCCTCCGCACCCCCTGCTCGCCCCGGTCACTTCGCCTCGCTCTCCCGCAGGCGGAGAGCACGGACCCTAACCCGAACGCCGCTCCACTTATTTCAAAAGCCCCCGTCCCACGCTTCCCCGGAATACGAGCGGAGCTGCTGCGGCCGCAGCGGCAGAGCCTCCGCCTGACCTCACCGGGGGGTGGGGGGGGCGGGAGCCCAGTTGAGGAGGGGAGGGGGAGGGAGCGCGCGGGCGGGGGAAACATGGCGGCGGGGGTGGCCCCGGCGGCGCCTGCGCGGGAGGCGGGGGAGCTGGGGCTAGGACCGTGTGTAGGGTCCGAGCACAACTCCGCTGCAGCCGATGCGTGACGAGGAGGGGCCCGGAGGCGGGGTGACCGCCCAGTGGCCCTCACGCCTCCGAAACCGGGACGCTCGGCTTTGAGCACACTTGGCTTCTAGTACCCAGGGTGCAGAAGAGGTGAAAACTGTCAAGTAACCAGGGGCACAGTGCGCCCGCCAAGAGGAGGCCCCCCGGTGCTCCTGCCTGCAGTTGTCGCGGCCCCTCTTAGTCACAGGGGGCCCGGGCACAAGGTGTGTCCTCAAGCCGCTTCCCCTCGGTGGGGCGCGCACCTCGAAATCAGCCTGACCCAGGCTGTCACACAACTGTTCATCACTCTTCGGATGCGACGAGCGCTTCATATCTGCCCTCCCTACGGGAGGTACAGACGATTAAGAAAGAGGAAGAATAACAAATACGGCACTTCAGCATTTTACCGAGCGTCTGCTTAGAACCCAGCGCTGAATTATTCACTCACTTAATTCTCACAGCTACTCCACAAGGTCCACAGTAGAATTATCTCCATTTCACAAGTGACAAAACTGAGGCGAAAAGGTCAAACTAGTTGCCCAAGGTTACACAATTGGTAAGGAGCAGAGCAGGACCCAGTTTCCCAAGCAGTGTGATTCCAGCGCCCAAGCTCTTAACCGCTGTGCAACGCTGCTTCCAAACTGGTGGAACTGCTACTCTGAGTCAGAATCTTGACTCTCTCCTCCCGGTTCTGTCAGCCAAGCCCCCAGCAAAAACCCCAGTCAAGCCTGTTTTTCCCCTTTGCAGGTCTTCTATTCATTCTTTGCCTTCTTGACGGTTACAGCCTGGGGCCACCATTTTACACCTCTTCCTTTGCCTTTTCTGCTTATAATTCCAGACTTCTCCTAGGAAAAATAATGGGAGCGTGCTGTTAGCAACCAGTTTACTCACTGTTTTTTGTTTTTTGTGTTTTGTTTTTTTTAAGGAAGTGATGGGGTGAGTGTGGGGACTGTAGTTCTTTATATTTCCTAATATTTCTCCCTTTGCCTACCAGTAAACTGATCAGGCATCTGAGATCTCAACATTGTTGACTTGGTATTTCAAATTCCATACACTGAAATTCTAGTAGTGCATTTTAAGTAACTTTGAAATTAATCAGTTACTCAAAAACTTGCAAGAACTAAAGCTATCACCACACTGTTGGGCTTTACCAAACTGGTAAAAAGGTAAGAAAGAACTCCAAGTGCACGTGTAATTTACATTATTATCTTTTACCTGTCAGTGGATTCAACACGATTCATCTTTGTTAACAGGCGTGCATTCATTGGCTTCTCCACTATGCCTATTCAATAATTGTCATCATATACCTGTGTTACACACAAAATGCCTATTAGGTGGAAAGCACCTGTTACAGGAGTTTACAGTCTCATTGAGATGTGTTTAAAGCAATTGATTTCAGCGTGTATGAAAAATCTAGCACGTTAAGTTAAAAATAAATAAGTAAATACAACTGAGTTGATATACATCCAAGTCATTGCTTCATCCCTGCCATAAAAAGGTTCAAGTGGGGTAGTTTTACAGTAAGTTCTCAAACAGAAATAACGGGAAAATGGGATGATCAGGTGTGGCCCTAGCAGCCCCAATTCACACTGTTCACCCTTCTGATACATAGCAAGGATGGGGGCAGTTATAGAATCTGCATCTGAACAACGGGATAGGAATAAGATATATTACAAATAGACTTATTCGGTAGGAATTAGTTGCTATTTGGGTTAGGATGCTTTGAAAAGTTAATCTAGTGGACAGAGCTCTGACTTGGAGTCAGTAGACACTTATGAGCTATGTCACATTACGTTAACCCCATCACCTCTCTTGAGTGTGTTCTTCCTGAATTTAGAGTGGGGTAATCATGATATTGGCCTGATCTGCGTCACAGCATTGTTCTAGGTTTCAAAACAAAAAACGTCATGTGAAACTACCTTGCAAACCTGTAAAAAATATATATAAATGTAATGCAATGTTTTCATTAATATCAGACTGATTGGCCATTAGAAGCTAGGGATTTAATCGTGAAGGATGTTACAAGTTAACCTGTAGCCCAAAATGTGAAGAATTAGAAAAAGCATTTGGAATACAATAGTACAATAAAAATCTAAAGAATGGGGAGATGTAACAGAGGTTCAAGGAATAAGAAAACAAGTCAAAACAAAATATTAGTGGTGAAGAGAATACAGAAAATGAGGATGGCTATTATGGGCTGAATTGTACCCCCCCCCCAAAATTCATGTGTTGAAATCTTAACCCCTAGTATCTCAGAATGTAATGTTATTTGGAGATACATTACTTAAACAGGTAATTAAATTGAGGTCTTTGAGTGGGCCTTAATCACACATGACTGTTGTCCTCATAAGAAGAGGAGATTCGGACACACATGGGCATACACACTACCATGTAAGGACATAGTGGGAAGGCAGCCATCTGCAAGCCAAGGAAAGAGGCCTCAGAGGAAACCAAACCTGTTGACACCTCGATCTCGGACACATAGCCTCTGTGAGAGCTGTGAGAAAATAAATTTCTGTTTGCTGTTTATTGTTGTTTAAGCCATCCAGTCCATGGTACTTTGTTGTGCCTGCTCTAACAAACTAATATAACGGTAAAAATTTAAATGCCAGATGGATATCCTCCGTATTAGTTACTGTTAATTGTTGCCTAACAAATTGCCACAAACCTGGTACTGGCCTAAAACTACACACATGTATTACCTCAGTTTCTGGGGGTCAGGAGTCCAGGCATAGCTGAGCTGGGTGCGATGCTCAGAGTCTCACAAAGCTACAATCAAGGTGTCGGCCAGGCTACGTTCACACGTGGAGCTCAGAGTCTTCTTTCAAGCTCATTCAGGTGATTGTGGATTCAATTCCTCAGGGTTGTAGGACTGACAGCCTGGGCATCTACAGGCTCTAGAGACTGCCCCTCTCCATAGTCAGCTTACAACAGGGCTGTTCGTTTCATCATGGTCAGCAGGAGAACTCTCTCCTCCAGAAGGGACTTTAATTACATCTTCAGAATCTCTTCACTGTTGTCATGTAAAGTAACCTAATCATCAGACTGGTCACCAAGCATATCCACAGGTCTCGACTACACTTAAAGGAGAAAGGAATGTACAGGGCGTGTACACTGGAGGGCAAGAATCTTGGAGGTCATCTTAGAATTCTCTCCACCATGTCCCCCAACAGTTTGACAAGACCAATTTAATTATATGTTTATAGAAATTCAACAAGACAGAGATCGTGCAGGCAGATGTGGACATGCGTGTACACATGTACACACACCAAAGAGCACCCAGACCACAGCTGAGGCCTAGTCCCTCAGGAAGCATTTGCCAGCCTGCTGTGTGCCTAATAGATATGAAACCAAAGGGCTTCGATTGCATTAACTCTGATTAAAGAACAAATTGAAAAGTATTAGGACACCTTTTTTGACCTCTCTGCTCAATTTGCATTTCTTTGAAACACTCAGCTGGTCCATTATTGAATGGAACCGGTATTTATAGAGAGCCCACAGAGGGTCTGCTTAGCCCCTTACTCACTCCATAGAGTGAAATAAGGAACAGAATAAGGAGAAAGGTTTCTATTCCCCTGTGGCTCACAAAATAGTCTAGACAAGTCACCAAAATATATATATATGGTGGGGTGGGGTGTGTGTTTAAATACAGAAATAAACACACACTTTCTAAGTGAAGAGAAACCAACATGTACTATCCTCTTAGTCAGATAAGTGAACTCTTAAATGGGCTTCAAGGAGAGGTCAAGATTGAGCTTGAAGCCAGGAAAGGATCTAAAGGATCTGTACAGATTTTCTTAACATGAAGGATGAAACTAGCCATAAACTACACTAACCAGATTTTGTGTGCAGGACTCTGGGAAGATTCTAACCCTGCCCTCTTCTGTCAAAATTTCAGAGCTGACTTCTCAACACAGCTCCTATGCACTTCATTCTTACAGGAGCTCAAATCTGGAGGGTTAGAAATCAAAAATGTCCTGGGTACTCTGGTATCAAAGCGTTCTAAAAATAAAACTATAGGATGAGTGCAAAGGATACCATTGAGGGGTTTTAAGCGTAAGAGTGATAAGAGGCAATGTATGTTTGAGAGTCACCATGACTTCTCTGAGTTGGACAGGGGCAAAGGCAAAAGCAGGGAGACTGGTAAGAAGGCTGCAGTAGGCAGACAAGTGATGATGCAGCCTAGAATAGGGTGGTGGCAGTAGAGACAGAAAAGAAGGCAGATGGAGTAGAGATATATTCAAGAGGATGACCCAGCAACTAGGAAGACCCATTCAACTAGATGAAAGATGATGTCATTTATTATCCTGGGAAAGACGGAAGCATCTAGGTTTTGGAGGAGGGTTTTTTTCTGGGGCGGGGGGTGGATTGCATTGCATAAAGGGTTCCATTTGAGACATGTTACCTTTGTCAGTGAGATATTCAAGAGGAGAGATCAAGCAGGCAGGAGTGCATGCATCAAGGGCTCAGAATAGATTCTCTGTGATGGAGAGGCCCCATTGGCAGGCTTCTATAGGAAATGGTACACAACTGTTGTCTGTCTCCCCACCAACTTGCTGAAACATGACTTACATAACAACCTGGATATCTCTCAAAATAATTATTCTAAGTGAAAGATGCCACACAAAAAGGGGTGCATACCTTATGATTCCATTTATATAAAATTTTGGAAAATGAAAATGAATCTATAGCAATAGAAAGCAGATCATATTTATTGAATGTTTCCCATATGCAAGGCCATGCTACACTCTATGAGAGACACAAAGAAATATAAGATCTGGTCTCAAAATGTATAAAATCATTTTGAGGAGATATGTCAAAGCTCAGGTCACCACTATACCAAGCATGTGTGATAAGTGTCATATGTGTGATACAAGCAATGGGAATTCATACAATCACTCTTTGTCATATCAGTAAATTGGAAATAAAGTCCCGACATCAGAAATTTGCTTAAATATATTATATGAGTATATAATTGAATACTCCACACTCTTTCAAAAACAATACATGATTTCATGTGTTGAAATGGAAAGATGTTTATGATAGGCTACAAAACGGTATTATGCTTCTCCTCCCACAATAAACACATATATATGCATTCAGAGAAATAATTAGGAAACTATACAATAAGATAGTAACAGTGATTATCCTTTCATGTATAAGATTATGGGGGTTATTATATTCTTTTCCTTGTATGTACTTTCTGATTTTTCTGTACTGAGACTGGAAGAATAAAATAATGTAATTTTTTCTAATAAAGAGGAAAGGCTTTAGAGAAATTCTGATGCAGAGTCATGTTTTAGCCAAGTCATTTTCAAAATTTTTTTATTGAGGTTTAATTGACACATAAGATTATATTAGTTTCAAGTATACAACATAAAATGAGTTGATATTTGCATACATTGGGAAATGGCCACCACAATAAGTCTAGTTAACATCAGTCACCATACATAGTTACAAAACTGATTTTTCTTTTTTTTTCTTGTGATGAGGACTTTTAAGATCTACTGTCTTAGCAATTTTCAAATATGCAGTACAATATTATTAACTATAGTCACCATGCTGTGCATTACATCCCCACGACTTATTTAGTTTATAACTCAAAGTTTGTACCTTTTGACCCCCTTCACCCACTTTGCCCCCCCCCAACCCCCTCCAGGCATGTCATTTCTAGATGGGACTATATCCACTAGAGATACAGAACTAGAGCAGGTAGTTAGAATACATTTCTAGAGAGATGGTAGTTAAAACAATGGAAATAATTAAGAAAACTCAGGGGAGCTTAGACTCACAGAAGACTTAGTTACCAGAGGAGACACCAAAAGAATGGGGAGAAAAAGAGATCGCCTCCAAGTGAGAAACAAGAAAACATCAGAACCAATGGAGAGGTAGCTGTGCTAAACATGAGACAGTGAGGGGCACTTACTCTCACAGAGAGCATGGTAACACTCTCCAAGTAGAAGTTTGCAGAGCAAGTGTAGAATTTTAAAACTTACGATGCCTTTTAAAAAATTTACCGCAATATTACCATATAAAAATAGTGTCATCTTTCTCAAATGC
Organism: Aethalodelphis obliquidens; assembly: GCF_003676395.1. NCBI lineage: Eukaryota > Metazoa > Chordata > Mammalia > Artiodactyla > Delphinidae > Aethalodelphis > Aethalodelphis obliquidens. The sequence goes on from NW_020838010.1 coordinate 9,065,383, forward strand.
AAATCTAAATATGTCACTTCGTTTCAAACTGCTTCTTCTTTGCACATTAGAACTCACAGAAATCAGGAGACTGGGGCTGGAAACGAACGCAAAGACCATTTTGTCTTGGCACTTGATTTCACTGATGAGAAAATTGAGGCCCAGAGAATTAAACTGATTTGCCCAGGGTCACATAACCAGTGACTTAAATATAGTTAAAATTTTTCAGCTGTTCGTGCTAAAGGGGAATGCAGGAGGCTTGGTAAATGAATCCTTAGATATTCCACTAATCTCACTTTGTCAACAGTTTCAAGGTCCTCCTTTCACAACCTTTTCCTTTCCTGTAACTCTGGCTGGCCTACTCTATCCCCCTTCTTTCCACCTTCCCCTTTCCTTTCTCCTAAACCTGTCTCTTTTGCACTAACTGCTTTATTTTGCCAGGACTTTGCCCATATGATCATCGTAATAAGAATGCCCCCTTCTTGCCATCCTAGCAAATAGCTTCTGCTTTTACCAAACTCAGCTCAAGTGTCACTTTCCCTAAGAAGCATTTTCTGTCCACCCAGGCGGTAATGCACACACCTCAGTGCAGTGGTGAAGAGCAAAGTTTGTCTGGGTTTGAATTCAAGTCCTGCCACTCGCTGTGACCTTGGGTAAATTACTGAATCTCTTTTTGCCCACTTGTAGTATTTTGTAACATGAAGATCCTAATAATTCCTTATCTATTGGATTCTCCTGAAGGCTTAATAAGTTACTATACATGAAAGCACTTAGAATCATGCTTGGTACACAGGAAACTCCACAGAACTCTTAGGTACTACCATTATCTTGAACCCACTCCTCTCACCAGAGCACCTGAAATACTCTCTGGTATTTTGTACATGCCTGCCTCTCTCTACTAGACTATAAGCAGTTAAGGGACACATAACATAATTAGATGTGAAATATGATGTCAGAACTACTTTTGAAAGGACTTCCATGTCACTTCCTCCAGGCTGGCAGGTGAGCTCCCCTAAATACTATGTAACTTGGGCAAGTCTTTTACATTCACTGACTCTTCTCCAATCTATAAATGGGATAGTAACACTCACTATTCAACATGTCCCAAATTGTGATGAATAGTGAGTTAATGTTACTAAGGTACTTCAAGATAAAAAGGACTACAGAACTGCACCGTGTTTTTAACAGGGTTTGCCTTCTTTATTCTTAGAGACAGCAAATGTGACTATAGGAACTTTGTTTACAGGGAAGCTCAGCTTCTGTTTTTGCAGGTTGACTTTCTTCTGATGTAACATTATATGTCCTTCTGGAGGGCTTGCCTACATTTCAACGGCAATGTAAGTAGCAGGAACTCCTTGGGAACAATGGTCCCTGTTTTGTAAACATGATATTGTTAGGGGTCTCTGCCTCTTATCATTAGGTAGGACCTGAACAACATCTGATCAAGTTTCTTTCTCCAATCCTTCATCCCAAGGAAGTCTCCATCGCATCCGCAGTTGTTGATCTGTTTCAGTAACTGATTCTATCCAAAAGCCAAACCTTCCCTAATCAGCAGTGATGACTTCTCGTGCCCACTAACAGCCACAGCACGACTTCAGACTCCCTCAGCCTCTGCTAACACCCACAAGATAAAGAACTCTAGAGCAGCACCCGCCAACAGAAATATAATGTGAGCCACAAACGTTACCCACATATGCAATTTTAAATTATCAAACAGCCACATTTTAAAAAGTAAAAAAAAAAGTGAAATTAATTTCATAATATATTTTATCTAATTCAATAAAGCCAAAATATTTTCAACATGTAATCATTACAAAAAAGAATCAATGAGATATTTTATATTACTCTTTTTTTGTACTAAGTCTTTGAAATCCAGTGTGTATTTTACACTTCAATACATCTTAATTTGGACTGGCCACATTCCAACTGCTCAGTAGCCACATGTGGCTAGTGGCTACTGTACTGGACATGGTAGGTCTAGAGATCTGGTTTATTGACCTGAAGTAACCTAAAATTATAGACCTATACATACCAGAGAATGGTCTCCAGCAGCACTCCCCTCACACAATACCCTGAGTGCAAGAAATGACATGGAAAGTGTAATTTTTTATTGTCTACACATGAAAGGTTTTGCTAAGTACCACTAATAAACTACAAAGGCATCATATAGTAATATGATACAATAGCAAATACGATAGTACAGAAAAATATGAAAATTCTAAAGGATTTAACTGCACATAAAAGACCAGCTATGGGCTTCCCTGGTGGCGCAGTGGTTGAGAGTCCGCCTGCCGATGCAGGGGACACGGGTTCGTGCCCCGGTCCGGGAAGATCCCACATGCCGCGGAGCGGCTGGGCCCGTGAGCCATGGCCACTGAGCCTGCGCGTCCGGAGCCTGTGCTCCGCAACGGGAGAGGCCATAGCAGTGAGAGGCCTGCGTACCACAAAAAAAAAAAAAAACACCAGCTATTACATTTCTGACCAATCAGATGAGAAATAGGCAGCAGGAATTACCCATTGCATTGAGTGTATCAAGTTTAGAACTGGAGACATTTTAAAAATAACAGCAATGCTTTGTCTGAATTTGTGATGATTTTGAATCACATGAATATTTTTTAACATGAATATTTTTAAGAAGAACAATGGTATTACTTTTAAGAATATAGAGAAATGCAAATTAGATTGTCAAAGAGTTGGTAGAAACCCTTGATAGACCCCTCTATTGATCAGGAAGACAGTCAGCCAACAGTCGGCCAATAATTCCTACATGCTATTTCCTTTTCTCCCAGACAGCTTCTACTACTCTTCAGGTCTCTGTTTAACGTTTTTCTTCAGAAGACCTTTTCCCATATCCTAGACTAGAATGGGTGTTTCCGTAAAATTCCCAAAGCATCCCGTACTCAAATAGTATCACCCCATTAATGTAAACCATTATTTGCTTTTCATGCTAGAATGTAAGCCCCGTGGAGGGATGAGCTAGGTGTGTCTTGCTTGTTAGTGAACTCCAGTGTCTCAAATGAAGCCTGGCACACTGGGAGCACACAAATATTATTGATTTAAGTTATTAACTCAAGTCACTAGTAATTATGTTTTGTTATGGACTAACTATATTAGCATGTGAATTGTACCTAAAAGAGTGCATCAACAGTGTTTATTCTTTAAAGTACTTTACACTCTTCTAATACAATCTTACTTACAATACTAATGTTCTTGGCAATGTTCTTATTTTTCCATAGAAAGGGCAAAATCTCAGTTTTGGTCTAAATATTCTCAGATCCTCAATCAGTGGCGTGCACATTAATGAGGCTATCCTGTATATGATTAGATTATCCTTGGAACGTCATACCAGCCGCTTCATCTCGGGGATTAAAGTTTCAGAATGTGATTTATCTACGTGACATAACTGATTTTAAGGAGGCGTCTCTTTTTAGTTCAGGCCCTAAGTACTTTACCGAAATACAGAGTTTGGATATAAACCCCAAATTGTTTAATACATTCACAATATAGGAAGTTGCATTTCAATTGAATTTTAATTTTCCTGGCATTCTTGGAAAAAATAATTTTTTGAACATCTATTTCCCTACAGCATGAAATATGTACAGCCAGGAGCTACTCCATTAAGCAGCCACACCCGTCTTGCCCAACTTAACACGATGCTAATAATTAGCAGTGCAGCCTCAGGAATGTTACAAAGGTTCTGAACTCTTCCAAGTCTCCCATCTCACTCCTCACCCCAACCTACCCAAGGACACTTTTGCTTGCCATTCTTTGGTTTGACATACACTACTGTTTTGCTTATTACTCTTAAAGACTAGAGTTAATATTTGTTGAGTGCTATGGTGGACCAGGTACTGTGGTAAGCCCTTTAGAAACATTATCTCATTTAATCCTCACAGCAATCCTATGAGGTAACTGCCATCAGTGTTCTCATTTCACAGAGGTGCTATCTGAAGCACACAAGGTTAAACAACTTCCATAAGGATTCACAGGTATTAAGAGGCAGAGCTGGACTTTGATCCTGAGCAGGCTGGCTCCAGAATCTAGGCTACATTATTTGATGAAAATGTTGGTATTCTGGTGCCACCCAAGGGAGAGCTCCCCTCTTCCTTGCTCTGGCCTTCTCATTGGAAAATAATAAAAACTATATTACTTCTACTCAAGATACTTGGGTATATATCAAATCATCATGTTATACACCTTAAACTTACATAATGTTATATGTCAATTAGATATCAATAAAGCTAAAAAAAATTTTAAAGATACTTTGGGTATAGATATAGTGAAAAGAATGTCTATTAGGTTTTTTTTAATTTAAGTTGTACTTTCATTCCTCTTCCTAAATTCTACCTACCTTTTTTATGTATTTGAAAATCACTACAACAGACTTTTTTCCAACATGAAAGAGTTTATAGAATATTTATTACCACGATCCTTGTTACAGACAGCTTTTTTTCCTCTGCTCAAGCTTCATCTAAAAATTGAGCTATATGAATGGGAGGTATACAATTTTTGAGTTGGAAAAGATCTTAGAAAGGATCCAACCTCCTCACCTTAAAGGCAAAGATCCCTCGGTCAAGAGTGAATATGCCAGGCCTTTAGTTCACTAATTCATTAATTCTGCAAATATTTATTGAGTACCTACTATGTGTTCTACATGGTACAGAAGAGACAATTATCCCTTTAAGAGCTTATATGCTAGTAGGGGGAATAAGATAATAAGCAAGCGAACAATTGAATGAGTAAGATAATTCCAGGTAATAAGAAGTGTTTTGAAGAAAATAAAATGAAGAAATGGGATAGTGAGTGATCTGAGATGGGAGGAGCTATTTCTGAGGGATGGTCAGGAAATACTGCTCTTAAGAAGTAAAATTTGCACTGAGCCTTGAATGAAGAGAAGAAGCCACCCAAGCAAAGATCTGAAGGAAAGTCATTCCAAAGAGGAAATGGCAAGTGAAAAGCCCTGAGGTGGGGATGAATTTGATGGATTAAAGGAATAGAAAAATAGCCACTATAGCTGAAAGACAGTAAACTAGGGGCTGAGTGGTAAAGTATGATATCATGAAAACGTGGATAAAAACAAAATCGCTGAGGGCCTGTGGTCTGTGTCAAGGAATTTTAATATTATTCTAAATGTAATAAGAAGCCATGGGAAATGTTGGAACAAGGCAGTGATATGACGTCTTAGTTTTTTACATTATAATATTAGCTGGTGCTAAAGCCTTAAATCAGAGTCCAATAGCTATAACTCATCATCAGCTCTCAGTTGTATACAGAATTGCCTGACCATGAGTTGAGTTTAATATCAATGCTTTGAGAAAATAATGGAAATTTTTAAAAATGATAGCAACTACAGTTATAGTAATGGCCCCCGTTGAATTACACCTCCCTGGACCCATTGCCTTCCTATACTTCTTTAACACATTGACTCTGAGCTTGGCCTCCCACATTGACTCTGTGACTTGCTTTGACCAATGGGACATAAGCAAGACGTCACAAGCAGAGGCTTGAACTTAGGCATTTGAACTTGCTCTCCCTTATTGCTGGTGGAACCCAGCAACCATGTGAAGAAGTTCAGGGTAGCCTGCTGGAATGTGAGTGACACTTGGCCCAGATTCTTCCATCACCCCTGCTGACAGCCAGCCAACTGCCACCAGACGAATGAATGAACCCAACCACAAACATAGACCCTGCTGGCACCCAGCCCAGCTACAGCCAGCCCAAACTGTCACATCACAGGCTAGTGAGCAAGTCAAACATTTTAAGCCACTAAATTTGGGGGTAATTTATTGTGCAGAAATGAGTAACTGAGGCAGCTATATAAATAGAATCTATTTTAATAAGCTTAAAGGCAACCAAAATTTGTGCATTACCATATCCAAGCTACTTTTAAGTTACACTTTGTAAAATGATTCAATCCGTTTCAAGGTGCTTAAGGCAGTTTAAAATGATAAATTCACAAAATATCAATGATACAATATTTAAAAAACCATTCCAGATTTATTAATATTATAGTTACTCCTGTGCAGATATTCAAATACGGTTACTATACATAAACATCATTCCAAAGGGATACATCTTTATTAGTTTAGTGGCTATTTCTAGGGAAGGAACTTGTAAATCCACCTCATTCATGCAATTAGCTTTTTTCTTTCATTTAATTTTTGAATAACAAATAATTTTTATTTGGTTCAAAACCAAAAGAATCATAAAATGATATCCAGTTAAAACTTCTTCCCATTTCTGTCCTATCCACCTAGTACCCCCTTCCCACATAACCATTATTATTCATTTCTTACATATCCTTCCAGAGTTCGTGATTTTTTTATTCAAGAACTAAAACAGCAAAACCATATTTGTATGTGTTTTAAAGTAATAAATGGCAAAAAAAAAAAAAGGGGAGGATATAATGGTATTTGTTAAAAGAGAACTCTTTCTGCACAGGATGGTTGCCATTCTCTTTGCCATCAATTTTTGCTTGGGTTTTATCAACTAAGTTAATTGAAGAAGTATTTGTTGAGTCTCCTCTCAAGCACAATTCTAGGTGCTGGCACTATACGTAGCCCAGGTAAGAACATCATCAATATACTATGGTGAAACCAAAAGTAGGTTTTAATGCATGACTCTAATTTCTCAATAAAACAATAATTTTTATAAATGTAGTAGTCTCTAACCAAGAAATCCAAATTTTTCTACTGAACATGTTAAAGGAAATTGAATATTTAGAAAGCAACTGATCAAAACATAAACAGCTGGAAAGAGCAAACATGAAGTCAAAGAAAAGAAAAATACAAGAAACTTGAGAAAACAGCTTTAGGAATGTCCATAGTTACTAGTTTTCAACCACCAGGAACATGTCCAACCAAAACTAAGATTTAAATGCCTTCAGGGAAAAAGGAGTTTCAACACTTAGCAGCTTCATTACTAAGAAAGTATCTGACCTAAATTCACAGGAGAACCACTCATATTTTAAGTTACCTCATAGTAATCTATTTCTCAAGCTTATAAATATATTGGTGATGTGATGGACTCGAAAGCATTTTAGAACAAAGACCACACACGGAACTTTAATATTAACTTGTACTGAGATAACAAACTAACTAACTAAAAACTAAATAACGTATGTCCCATGAGAAGTCACAACCCAAAGCTACAACACAGCATTATGCTGCATAAAAAGTCAGAAGGCAGGCTTGGTCAACCATGAGATCACCACTTGCATTTTTATGTATCCCCCTCCCAGTATTTGAAAGAACTTTCACAACTGAAATCAGTTCAAACAAATATGTCCACAACGTCCTTTAATAGCCTTCAGGGTTTAACATTTTATTCTCAAGTGAATATTTTTCCACACATCATTATGATTACAGTCAGTTTTGATGTTGAAAGCAAACAGGTCTTGAAAGCAGATGTTTTCAAAATGTAGTTAATATATAAAAAGTTTCTCAGCTCTGCAACTTTTTTTCTATTATCCTTATAATAGAACTAGGTGGGGGACTTCCCTGGTGGCTCAGTGGTTAAGAATCCGCCTGCCAAGGCAGGGGACACAGGTTCAAGCCCTGGTCCAGGAAGATCCCACATGCCGCGGAGCAACTAAGCCCATGCGCCACAACTACTGAGTCTGCGCTCTAGAGCCCGTGAGCCACAACTACTGACCCCACATGCCACAACTACTGAAGCCCATGCGCCTAGAGCCCGGGTTCCACAACAAGAGAAGCCCTCGCAATGAGAAGCCCACACGCCACAATCAAGAGTAGGCCCCACTCGCCACAACTAGAGAAACCCCGCGCGCAGCAACAGAGACCCAATGCAGCCAAAAATAAATAAATAAATTTTAAAAAAAGAACTAGGTGGGAGGAAAGGGTAGAGATGCTATTAATGGATTAGTTTGAAAGAAAACATGACATAAGCAAATGATGTCCTTCAATGGAGTGAAATTCATGCAACTTCGTATTGGACAACTGTGCTAGGGTTCTCCAGAGAGACAGAACCAATAAGATATAAATATACATATATATATATATATATACACACACACAACATATAAGTTTATATATACATATTATATACAAGATTACATATTATATATATAAATTAGATATATTATATATGTAAGAGAGAGAGAGGTTGATTGATTGATTTAAGGAATTGATTCACACAGTTGTGGAGGCGCACAGGCTAGAGACCCAAGGAAGAGTTGATATTGAAGTTCAAGTCCATCTCCTGGCAGAATTCCTCCTTCCTGGAAGGAGGTCAAAATTTGTCCTATTAAGGCCTTCAAATGACTGGATGAGGCCCACCCACATTGCTGAGAGTAACATGCTTTACTCAAAGTCTACTCATTTAAATGTTAATCTCATCTCCAAAATGTCTCGTGAGCAATATCTAGAATAATACTTGACCAAATATCTGGGTATCTAGGCCTAGCCAAGACGATACATAAAATTGACTATCACAACAATGAATCCTCAACAAATATTTCTTAAGCAGTACAGATGTTCCTGGAAAACGGTACATAAAATGAATTTTTATAGATAGAAGCCCCATGAGACTTCTCAAACACGCTACTTTTAATCTGCAGCTCGGCCCTGCTAGTCCCTGAGGCATTCCAAAAGGGCAATAACCCAATAAACAGTCACACTCAGCCAGCAAAGGCTCGAGACCTAGAGGACTGGTAGTTGAGAGAAGTCTTGCTCTTCTTAAACTGGCAGACCAGAAGTGAAGCCTGCACGTGCTCACATTAGTTCTCCTTCTAATCCCCAGTGGGTTTGCTCAGTCGAGAAAAGTGGCCTCCTGCCTTGGATTCTTTTTTTTTTTAATGTTAAGTCAAGGTTTTTGGTTTTTATTTTTATTTATTTATTTGGCTGCACCGGGTCTCAGCTGCGGCATGCGGGATCTTTCATTGCGGCATGCGGGATCTTTAGTTGTGTCTTGTGAACTCCTAGTTGTGGCATGTGGGATCTCATTCCCTGGCCAGGGATGGAACCCGGGCCCCCTGCAATGGGAGTGCAGAATCTTAGCCACTGGACCACCAGGGAAGTCCCCTGCCTTGGATTCCAGTTCCTCGATTTGAGGCTCAATGCCCGCCCTGACCTCAACTTACTTGACCAGAGACCAAATGTTCTCAGTACCCCATGAACTGGGGCTGCTTCAACAAACCAAGAGCAACTATCTGCCTGATTCCAAACGGCAGCACATGGATGTTCTTCAGCGCTCGGGTTTGCTGTGTCCCTTTGAACACTTAATTCAGGTTCTGAACCCAATTCCAATGTGTGTCTCTGTGTTTGTGTGGCAGTGGTGGTGGTGGTGGGGGGGGGGGTTATCCCTCAAAGCAGCAAGCAATTCTCCAGACACCAGCTGGCTGTCCTACAATTCAACTCAATTCTGACACTATCCACCCAGAGATAGCATCAGATTCTGTAAGTTAAGGGCTCAGTCCCACAAAACTGCCCCCTCCCCCAACTTCAGGTTATCACCTGTGCTTCTGACTAACCAGCTGTAGAGTGTAGGTTCCAACAACCTTCTCCTTGGGATCAGTTAATTTAATAGAGCGGCTCACAGAACTTGGGAGAAACACGTTACTAGATTTTACTAGATTACCAGTTTATGATAAAAGAATATAACTCAGGAACGGCCAGATGGAAGAGATGCACAGGGAAAGGTATGGGGAAAGGGCAAGGAGCTTCCATGCCCTCTCCAGGCTGCCACTCTCCCCAAATCTCCCATGTTTACCAACCCAGAAGCTTTCTGAACTCTGGCCTTCGAAGTTTTTCTGGATGCTTCATTACATGTGCATGAATGATTAAATCATTGGCCAATGACCACTGATTCAACCTCCAGGCCCTCTCCCCACAGCTGGACATCAAGGGGTGGGGCTGAAAGTTCCAACCCTTTAATCACATGGTTGGCTCTCCTGGCAACCTACTCCCAGCCTCAGACACGGTCCAAAAGTCACTTCATTGACATAACAAAAGACACCTTTATTGCTCTCCTCCCAGAAAATTCCAAGGGCTTTAGCAGCTCTGTTCCAGAAATTGGAATGAAGACCAAATATATATTTCTTGTGAGAAATCACAATATCACAACACTATTTGGAATGCTTTCTCCCCCAGAACTCATTCTGTTTCAATTTCCATATCCTTGGGAGCCATTATACAGACTGTTAAATTCTCCTGTCCTTCCTCAGGTTCCACCGCTTCCCCACTAGCCTGTGTTTGCGTGCTCAGTTTATGGCAGTAGAAGAAAAGGAAAAAAAGTAAAAGTGAATCCTATCCGTTCTGCAAGATCAAATTCCTGAATATCATATTTTCATAGAACTGAGTATATCAGATTTGAGTGTGGATTCAGCTACAGCTTGTAGAACAAAAGTATGAAAAGTGTGCACTATAAACAAGAATACAATCATAGGGCTTCCCTGGTGGCGCAGTGGTTGAGAGTCTGCCTGCTAATGCAGGGGACACGGGTTCGAGCCCTGGTCTGGGAAGATCCCACATGCCGTGGAGCAGCTAGGCCCGTGAGCCACAACTACTGAGCTTGCGCGTCTGGAGCCTGTGCTCGGCAACTAGAGAGGCCGCGATAGTGAGAGGCCCGCGCACCGCGATGAAGAGTGGCCCTCGCTTGCCATAACTAGAGAAAGCCCTCGCACAGAAACGAAGACCCAACACAGCAAAATTAATTAATTAATTAATTAATAAACTCCTACCCCCAACATCTTCTAAAAAAAAAAAAAATACAATCATAATATTTCTGCTAAGTCTCAGTTATTTTGACCCTACTGCAAAGGGACTTTCTCTGCATGAGAATCACATATTCTAAAATTATGATCTTAATAGCAAAATGAGCTAAAAAAATATTTTTAAGTTTTAAGAAAAATTGATCACGAAATTATTTTTTAAATATCTGTATCTGTAAAGCATATTAAACCAGGTTGTCTAAGTGCGCCTCGCCTGTAAATCAAACACCTCTGAAACATACCTTCTTTTCCCCACTGATGTATATTTTTAAAAATACTAGAAGACAGTTTTAACATTAACTTGTATTTATGTTACTAGATACCTACCAGTCATTCCTTGCTTTGTGTGTCAGTGTGTATGTGTGTGTGTGTGTGTGTGTTCCCTCAGGGCAGCAAGACATGTCACATAATTTTTATTAGTTAGCACTCCCCCACCCTGGGCTACCATGATTGACTTATCTAGACAGAATTCAGATTTGAGCAGGCATTAGGAACCCACTGGGCAGGAAAATGGGATCAAGAAGGACATACTCTCACCAGAGGCAATAGGAAACTCCAGGCCTAAAATGGTGAGCTGAGCCAGAAAGGATGTCAGTCAGCCATAGACCAGATGCCAAAGGAAAACTTAGGGAAAATATCAAATCCTGAAGGGGTCAGAGATGGGAATGATCAAAATCAGAGTACAGAGCCAAAGGAGAGAAACAGGGAGACAAGATCAAATCAGGAATAATTAGGGGCAAGGGAAGCCACATCAGTTGACTAGAATTGCCCTCTAGCCATTGGGGCCGGCTTCAGAGAGGCCCACAAAGGTGTGCTGAAAGGAAGGGCAGGTAAGTCAGCCCAATGTAAAGAGTCAGGAATGAGGTGGATTAATGTTTCCTATGGTACCTTTCACAAAGTAAATTCTCAGTTAATATTAACTGAGCTAGTCAAGCAATAATTAGGTACACACAATCCTGGTGGTCAGAAAGTTAATGTGGCATATTAGCGTGCACAGGAATAAAATAGACCAAAGTTTAAAGCACACCATTGGTAAGCCATGGGACTTTGTTTTACGACAGTAAAACCAGAACTGCTTCAGAGTCTGACAGGCTAAGACCAGATTTGAAGAGGTACGCGGAAGAAGGAAGGAAAGAGAAGCTCGTGCTTATTGAATACCAATGCCCTTGCGTACTTTGCTTACTTCAATTGTCCAAGGGCTATGAGGTATTCACGATTTTACAGATGAGGAATCTGGAGGAAGGTTAAGTACCTTTCCTAAGGTCGTGCAGTCAGAATTCAAATGCAGATCTGATTCCAGTATCCATGCTCCTTTTGAATATTCCACCCTCCACCTAATGAACCAGGTTGGGAAGGAGCACAGACCAGTCAATGGAAAATCTGAGAGAGCAGCACCCTGTCAAGAGAAGAACAGGAAGGATCTCTGGAGGAGAGGGATTGTCACTTCTTGAAAAGATACTGCAATTTAACTCTACTCCTTGTGACTTTGTGACTTGCGACAACCAAGCCATGATCCAGGTAGCAATCACTACTATTCACTGAAAACTTACTCTGTACTCACACCCTATGCTAGATACATATATTAAGCATTACCGTTTCCAAAGCATTTTCATAGTCCTTGTTTCATCTGGCCAAGACAAGGACTCAGATACATGGAAGAAAGCCAGATTTCAGAAATGGGAAACACTTTAGGGCAACAATGATAACCTCATACTGAAAACTAGATGGCTAGGCTGGAACTGCCTGGCTTCCTCCTGTCTAAAATCAGAATGGGTCCAGGGACTCAGGCGGGATTGAATCTGCAGGTGGGAGGCCAAGTAACCCCTGACTTGGAGGAAGAAAAGCAACAAGGCTATGAAATACGCAGCACCTGATGGCGATTTCATTCCAAACTGTCAGGCAGCTCTATCCGAAGAAAACTAAAACACTAATTAGAAAAGATACATGCACCCCTATGTTCATAGCAGCATTATTTACAATTGCCAAGATATGGAAGCAACCTAAGTGCCCATCAATAGATGGATGGATAAAGAATACGTGGTATATATGCAATGGAATATTACTCAGTCATATGAAACAATGAAATCTTACCATTTGCGACAACATGGATGGACCTAGCGGGTAATATGCTAAGTGAAATAAGTCAGACAGAGAAAGACAAATACCATATGATTTTGCTTATATGTGGAATCCAAAAAGCAAAACAAGTGAACAAATATAACAAGACAGAAACAATTATAGATACAGAGAACAAACAGGTGACTGCCAGAGGGGAGGGTGTGGGAGGAGGAAAGAAATAAGTGAGCGAGATTAAGAGGTACTGTTGGACAGCCTCAAGGTATCGAGTCTCAGCTCTGCCACATTCCAGCTGTGCCATCTTGGGCAAGTATCTTCACTTCTCTGAGCTTCAGTTTTTTTCACAGGTTAAGTGGGGATAATAACAGTAGCTACCACATTCACATGGGGTTGTTGTGAAGATTCAATGACAGCATGTAGAAAAACCCTTTACGACAAGTGCTTAACACACAATAAGCGCAACGTAAATGACAGCTTTTAAATTTTTATCTGTATTCACATTCACCCAGCTACCGATTCATTCTCCGCACTGTAGCCAAAGTGGCATTTTCCGAAATAAATATGGTCACATCCTCCCTACCACCACCGTACACAAGGACCCACAGAACTTTCTAATGGATTGCCATTGCCCTTAGGATAACGTCAAAACTCCCTAACATAGACTAGAAAAAGTAGTGCATGAAATTTCTGCAGCATGAAGCCAGAACTGTTTCCCACTGTACTCTCTAGAAACTTCCTGCTACCTCACTGGCCTTCTCTTAGTCCCTTTCACTCAACCTGCTCCCTCCCACCCCAGGGCCATGTTCTACCTGCCTGGATGCTCCCAATCCTTTTTTTTTTTTTTAAGATGTTGGGGGTAGGAGTTTATTAATTAATTTATTTATTTTTGGCTGTGTTGGGTCTTCGTTTCTGTGCGAGGGCTTTCTCTAGCTGTGGCAAGCGGGGGCCACTCTTCATCGCAGTACACGGGCCTCTCACTGTTGTGGCCTCACCCGTTGCGGAGCACAGGCTCTGGATGCGCAGGCTCAGCGGCCGTGGCTCACAGGCCCAGCCGCTCCGCGGCATGTGGGATCTTCCCGCACCAAGGCACAAACCCGTGTCCCCTGCATCGGCAGGCGGATTCTCAACCACTGCGCCACCAGGGAAGCCCCCCTTTCTTTGTTTTTTTGTTTTTAAAACCTTTCTTTGTGGCTTCCCTGGTGGCGCAGTGGTTGAGAATCTGCCTGCCAATGCAGGGGACACGGGTTCGAGCCCTGGTCTGGGGAGATCCCACATGCCTTGGAGCAACTAGGCCCGTGAGCCACAACTACTGAGTCTGCGCGTCCGGAGCCCGTGCTCCGCGACGGGAGAGGCCGCGACAGTGAGAGGCCCCCGGTCTCCGCAACGGGAGAAAGCCCTCGCACAGAAACGAAGACCCAACACAAACAAAAACAAATAAATAAATTTAAAACCTTTCTTTGTTTTTCAATAAAACTGCTAGAATGACGCAGCTCTGTACTGGAAGATTTACCTTCAAAATTCTGCAGATCCAAGTCAAAGCACTCTCCTCCCCATCCCCAGTGTTCTTGATCCGCTTCATCTATGCTATTTAGATTTGGTCCCTAAGTGTCCTGAAAGCAGCTGCCATTTGACCCTTGCCCAGCAATTCTGTTAGCTTCTCACTAACCACATCACCACCTTTGGTGGGAAGGTCCAGGGCTGCTTCATGGTCCAGCCCAGGGATCTTCAAACCATAGGATGAGACCCAGTAGTGAATTTAGTGGGTCAAGATGAGACTATTTTTTAATGGAATGAAACAGAATGGAAAAATAAATATCAGAGTGCATTGCACATAGTAAGGTGTGTCTTGTAAAGCTTTCTAAATTCAATCATGTCTGTATGTATTTGGTTATGATGTAAAATATATATCTTGCCTTGGGTCATGGTTAAAAATGTTTGACAGCTACTGTGATTTAGTGCTGCCTCAGTGTGCTAGGCCGTATAGTGTTCAGTGTATGAATCAGACAAGCAATTTTCCCCCAAGGAGTTTAGTTCAGTAGTTTAGCCTTTGTGTAAATAACACTGATATAAGATAGACAGTAATAAGTATCATAAGACAGCCATAAATAAAGTTTACAGATAATGATAATAACTTAGCCTCTATAATAATAAAATGCTATTTATAATGTTTATTGAGCACACTTGTGCCAGGCAATGTGCTAAGTACTTTACAGGCATTAGCTCATTCAGTCCTCTTAACAACACTATGAAATAGGCCCCATTCTCATCCTCATGTTATAGAAGTAAAAAATGGAGCCTCAGAGACACAAGCAACTTGTCCTGGTTCCCACAGTTGGTTACATGGCAGAACCAGGACTGAACAGCAGTGTCATCTGAGTTCAACACCCATGTTCTTATTTCACTGCATGCAACCATCTTGTTAATCTGACAATTGCCCTTCCCCCATTGTTCTACTAATACCTATTAATAATATTTCTACTTGTACTACCTCTAATAGTACCAATAAAATATTCACGGTAGACCCTTCCTATTATCAGATGGTTACATCTAAGTTTTCAGGCCATAGCAAATTCTCAAAACAAAGTCCCCTCGCTACTCATTAGTTGCAAAATCATTGATCCCTCACTAAAAGAGAACTTCTCTTATCATAAGCCCCCAATTCCAAAACAAAAACAAAGAAGGAGGGAGGGGATCATTATGTGGTATGTCCTTGGTTACCTACCAGAGTTGACTCTTTAGGTCTTTGGGTCCATAAGCATGAGTAGGTGGACATTAATATTTTTCCTTAAGGCAATCAACTAATTCCTGCATAAGTATTCTTTTACCTCCAGGGAGTTCACTGTAAATGTAAATGGTGTTTAAGCTACTAAATGTTAACATGCTTAGTTCATTAAATCTTAGGAATAATTTGTACCAAGGGAGGGTCTGTTAACATCCATATGCCTACCTCAATGTCTGCCAGGGGTGTATATGGTACCCAAAGAAACACTGGTCAAGCCTTTGCCACGGCACAGCCTGAGTGTGAATGCTACTACGTGGGGCACCTGCTGCCAGGTCTGGACAGCCAGTCGTAAGAGCACTTGAGTGCTGAATTTGAGAGGTCATAGTGGATGAGGCCTCTTGAAAAAAACTGGCTGAGAAAACTGCAAAGAAGAAAAGGGAAAAGGAGGCATGGACTAGCACTTGAATTATCCTTATATGATACTCTTTTTTTCAAAATGCCTCCAGATCACTGTAATTTTTAATTATTAAATGTCAGATACCTTTAAATAAATCTTTAATTACATGCAAATTAGAAAGCATACTCACAACACCTGTGAACCCACTGTCCAGCAAAGAGATGCTGGAAGTCTGGTTTTGGACTCTGCATTTGGGGCAAATCTGTTATTTGGTTTTGGTTTTGACTTAGATCCTTGGAAGGCTGAATAGACAATGCCTACAACATCATTTCGGTTTTTCTGTACTTGTGCATGACCAAGGCACAGCATTTGGAACTATTATGAGTGTCAAAATATTGTTTCAAATATAGGTGGGCATTCTAGATGATACATGAACTAAGAATTCCCTTATTATGGCAAGAATAAAATGCTGCACTATAAATAAGAGTTATATAAATGAGCTGTTAAGTTTATATACAAGTACAATGATTATGACAATCAAATAGTTAAGCAAGGAAATAGATTAAGAATATGAATATTAAAGAAGAGTATATTCACTAAGTCTATGAAGAAAATTATATACTTTTTGAGCTAATGAATGTTATAAAAATTAAATAATTCAAGGTCAAGTAGGATAGATTAGATTATATAATTCTAATTTTTTTTTTTTCGGTATGCGGGCCTCTCACTGTTGTGGCCTCTACCATTGCGGAGCACAGACTCCGGATGCGCAGCCTCAGCGGCCATGGCTCACAGGCCCAGTCGCTCCACGGCATGTGGGATCTTCCCGGACCGGGGCACGAACCCGTGTCCCCTGCATCGGCAGGCGGACTCTCAACCACTGCGCCACCAGGGAAGCCCCTCTAATATTTTTGAACTATTTAGTATACTTGTATTTCTAACATGAAACAAAATAATCTTCAAGGACTGAATGTAATTTTCAGGTATCTAATTCCATTTAGACCAGGGGTCCCCAACCCCCAGGCTGCATACTGGTACTGGTCCGTGGCCTGTTAGGAGCCAGGCTGCACAGCAGGAGGTGAACAGCGGGTGAAGCAAGTGAAGCTTGTGAAGCCGCTCCCCATCGCTCACATTACCACCTGAACCATTCCCCGGCCCCCCCGCCCTGCCCCTCCTGCCCCGTGGAAAAATTGTCTTCAATGAAACCATTACCTGGTGCCAAAAAGGTTGGGGACTGCAGATTTAGACCATAAGCCTTTCAAGAAAAAGTTCTTTTTGAGAATCTTTTACATTTTGTGAGTTTTAATTAAGAATGGAATATCAGGGAGTTCCCTGGTGGCCTAGTGGTTAGGACTCCATGCTTTCAGTGCGGAGGCCCGGGTTTGATCCCTGGTTGGGGAACCATCCCGCATGCCATGCAATGCGGCCAAAATACAAAAATAAATAAATAAATAAATAAATAAATAAATAGAAATTAAGAAAAAAAACCAGTTTAAATAAAAAGCTTAAAAAAAAAAAGAATGGAATATCAACTTTATCACCTGAAAATTTCACAAGAAAAAACTCCCAAATCACCTACGACAAGGCATCTTCGATTCTCTAGGTAAAAGAGAATATAAAGAGAAAAGAAGAAAATACTAAATACAATTGAGGCACCCTAAAAATACCTTGTCTTTGCACAGACCTCAGTGGGCAGTGAATATCTATTTAGTTTCACAAATGTGCAGTTCAGTGCCCACAGAAGCAATCTAGCAGTTGACAGGGTTTAAAAAAAAACTTGTTCCTGTTCTGAATGTAAAAAAATATTTAATTCTAAAATGTTAACTCATGGAAGTGTAGCAAGCACTGACTTTAAAAATAAAGTTTCAGGTTTGTTCTTATATCTCACAAGTTCATTCTAAAACGGTGATATTTGGTTTGGGCTGAATATTGATGTTACACGAGGCTTTTCAGTATTTTGTATTTGTCAATCTCATTGCTATTTATTGCTTTACCACATATTACTTAGCCTTGCTTATAAACGAACTTTCCGTGGATGATATTAACTAGTCCTCTTGCTTTTTTCACTCAACATTGTCTTTATGAGATTTGTTTTCTTTGCTATATCATACTCCAATCTGTGTGAATGCCTGAATTTATTGATCCATCCTGTCAATGGGTATTGAGGTTGTGTCTCATTTTGTTTCTTTCCTATTATTGGCAAAGCTTCTCTGAATATTCCTGTGCATGCCTCTTTATGTACATGTGCAAGAGTTCTAGAGCATATTACTAGGAGTTGAACCTCTGGGTCATAGGGGATATGCATCTTTTTTTTTTTTTTTTTTTTGCCTGCACTACGCAGCTTGCAGGATCCCTGACCAGGGATCGAACCTGGGCCCCCCTCAGTGGAAGCGTGGAGTCCTAACCACCACTGGACCGCCAGGGAATTCCCAGGGGATGTGCATCTTTAGTACATAATGCCAATGTTTTTTCCCAAAGTGGTAGCACTTAATTATACTCCAATCACAGCATCCATATCTATTCTTCCTCTGTAACTTTATAGCAATCTTGTGATACTACTAAGGCTTACAGAGAGAAGCAGCAAGGAATTGTGAAAAGAGAATTATTATGGGTGCCAGAAGATCCTCTACTAATTTCCTTTTAGAAGAGCTGCTGAACGTTTCTGGGTGTCATTTTATTCATGTCTCAAATGAAGTATTTGGACAAGGAGAACTTTGTGAAATTTCTTTCAGCACTAAAATTCTTTTATCTCCACTTTACAGTTGGGAATACTGAGAAAGAATGATAATTTGCTTTGCCTAAAGTCGCATAGCATATCAGTGGGGCTCAAGTTCCTCATGTGTAAAAAGAGGCTAGACTATACAGTCTTACATGTCACTGCCTATTTTATGGTCTGGACTGAGAGTCTATGGTTGCAGGGCCAACATTAACCACCATGCATTAATTGATCCATTACTATAAACATGAATTAAATACATACTGTGTGCAAGGCAGGCATCATAGATACCAAGGAGCTAAGGGGACACGCCCTCTGTTTTTGAGGTGCTCAAAAGATAACAGAAGAGATAGATGGGTAAACCAGGACCTATCATGCTATAGTGAGATAAGTGCTGTGATCGAGATGTGCGCCCATCACAGCGGGAGGGGTGGAAGGGGGAACCAGGGAACACTTATTGAAGTAAATGAAAGCTCCATGAGAGCCTGGACTAGCACTTTTGCCTGTCTTGTATCTAGTACATACTATTGATACTTTCCCAGTATCTAGCATAGTACCTGGCACAGAATATTCCCTCAATAAATATTTGTGAAATGAATGAAGAATAAGAATATCTTATCGTCCTGAAACATTTTTACAAAATGCTGCTGTATACATTATCCTAATTGAGCTTATCAGGTCCTTTTGGTACAATCAAAACAGATGGGGTTGGGGCTTCCCTGGTGGCACAGTGGTTGAGAGTCCGCCTGCCGATGTAGGGGACACGGGTTCGTGCCCCGGTCCGGGAAGATCCCACATGCCGCAGAGCGGCTGGGCCCATGAGCCATGGCCGCTGAGCCTGCGCGTCCAGAGCCTGTGCTCCGCAACGGGAGAGGCCACAACAGTGAGAGGCCCGCATACAGCAAAATAAATAAATTAATTAATTAAATAAAATAAAATAAAAACAAAAAAAAAACAGATGGGGTTGAGAAAAAGTCCCTCGAATGGCAAGTATTAGAAGAGATTAAGGAAAACCTGATAAAGTCATTGTTATTTTAGCTATATGAAATCTGATCTTCTTAGCAGGTGTTTCTTACACACGACAGAAGGTTAAATCTGAAATGGATTTAAAAAATCCCTCTCCAATACAGCGTCCTTCATCACACCTTACTTGTCAAAACAACTGTCTCCCATTAAATGCATGAGGCACTCTCTTCCACATTACTGTCCTGCCTGTTTTGCCTGTATATGCTCAAGAAATCAGAAAACAGATGTAGGACTAATTGCTGTGAAAAATCAATGCCTGTCATTTTCTATTTTTATCATGACAATGAATGCTGGATTGTTGCATCTGAACATAAGAATGGGAATTATTCATGTAGAAGAAATCAAACATGAAACAAAGAGCAGCTCTGTAGGAAGAACGGCATTGAACATTTCTGAACTAGAACCACTGCCTGAGATAGCCCCTCAATTTTCCATTCCTACCTTCTTTTTCTGCAAAGTTGAACTGCTCCCTGGGAGCTTTTTTTTTTTTTAATTGTTTTTGATCTTAGTATTTACCCAAACAGGGTCTCTGGGAAAGTGTGGAAGCAGTGAGTGTCTGCCGCTTTCCCAATCTAAATAGTTCTCTTCGGTTATCTTGTCTCTTAGCACCTTGTGTTCCTCCCTTCCTCCCTTACTAACAGCTCCAGGTCACCCAGGGGTGAGGATCTAAAATCAGCATATGAAGTGAAAAGAGCAGAGTGAAAATTACCATTATCAATCATTTAAATCTCCCAGAAAGTACAATATTGGTGGTTTGCCTACACTACCTTGTATATGTATAAATAAATGCATTATGTGCATAGGAATATCCTGTATGTAATACATCATGTAGGCAAAATATATCTCTCAGCATTTTAATTACATAAAAAGGAGAGCATTCAGAATGGAACTCACAGAAGCACACCAATGCCACGGCTCTGTTTCTTGGCATAATTCTTTAATGCTTACCATTCCCACTAGTTTTTTTGTTGTTGTTTGTTTTTTTGCGGTACGCGGGCCTCTCACTGTTGTGGCCTCTCCCGTTGCGGAGCACAGGCTCCGGACGCGCAGGCTCAGCGGCCATGGCTCACGGGCCCAGCCACTCCGCGGCATGTGGGATCTTCCCGGACCGGGGCACGAACCCGTGACCCCTGCATCGGCAGGCGGACTCTCAACCACTGCGCCACCAGGGAAGCCCCCCCACTAGTTTTTAATCTCCATAAAGGCAGGGAACCTGCCCAATTTTGATGGCTTCTCTATCCTCTCTCTGTATTTACGCCTAACTCAGTTCTGCTTAATAAATAGATGTCAACTGACTAACTTAAAGGTGAGATGGGAGGACAGAGGCAGGATGAGGACAGAGGCAGGATGAGATTTGGTCCAGAACCAGCCTGCTCTGCCACCATGATGACCTCAACAATGACAATGTGTCCTATCAGCTGTCAGCAGATCAGCAACTCTCCTGCAGAGCGCTGGGCCACTCTGCTCCCTTCCTATCTGTCTGGGATGGATGACATTTGAACTCCTAAAAGCCAAATGATGATCAATTTATCCCACAGATTCACTTCATGAATTTCAATGTTTACTGTTTTTAAAGTAATTACACTTATATGTGCATTTCATTAAAAACAGGTACCACAAAAGAGGATGGGATAATGAGTGAATTTTGTTTTCTTTTTCACACTTTCCTGTACTTTTTAAAGTGTTCTACAGTGATTATATCTTGTTTTTAAAATCAGAAAAAAATGTTTGAAATATTAAGTATCACATAATCTAATTCCCATTTTAAGCTACTTTAACCTCTTTAGGATTACAAAGACTCAGTATTACACAGTTTAGGATTGTGATAAAAGTGGAGAGACACTATTTGAAAAAGTGACTGTGATCATTCCAAATATTTAAAGTGTGAAAGAGTATTATTTGATTGCGTCAAACTTGGTGCCATGCTTAATCAGAGCCAATCTCTTTCAACTGGACAAAACACATTCTCATTGCTTTAATAAGAAGGTCACCTCTTGACTTAAGTTTGTCCTGAGTTCCATTCACCACTCTGAGGTAGGTACCATCTCCAGGATGCCATAAATGAGGGGTTTAGTAAGGATCAGGGGAAAAAAAGAGGGAGATGAGCCACACTGCTTAGTTTCCACACATTCAAAGTGTGACTATCACCTTCCCATCACTCACCCCTTAACTTCTAGTACTTTGACATTCTGACATAGATAATTTCCTTGCAGCTTCAGCTGTCACTTGTATAATCCACACTCTCCAACTGTTCTATATGCAAATATGTACAAGGAGAAATAAGAAAAAGCTGATCCACAAAGGTAAAAGGCTGTAGAATGACGGCAGTTTCCTCATCTCCCCTCAGGTCAAGCACTGCTTGATACACATACATCCTTTTACAGATAAGGTTAATTGCCCCTATATGCCGGATATCCCACTGAATTAGAGGACTACTGTACTTACAAAATATAGGAATGGAATTAGATCAAATATGATGTCATGGGAAGCACAGTGGGCTGACCTGAGTTCTGAGCTCCACTACCAAGTATAACTTTGGGTTAATTGTTCAATTAGAAAGTTGAGCTGGAACTCTATAGGCCATGTAAGTTCTAAAGTTCCATTATTTATCAGACTGCAACTTGTAAGCATATCATAGTAACAACTCTGTTTAGTAAATAATTAGTTTTCTTTAGCAGCACTGGGATTTTTGCACGATGCCCATAATTCACATCATTCTGGCATTAGATAAATATTCCTACTACTGAAACATAAGCCTCTTGTAGTCAGTGGCAGATTTGGGATGTAGCTGTATTATCTTCAGCTGTGATCCTCTTAGGGCTACCTAGCTCTACAAGGTCAATGCTCTGACATAGGTCTTGCAAGGTCTACCCAGGTTCTGCCGTAAGCACTCTATAATTTAAGCTGGAAAACCACTACCCGATGTAATAACTCACTATCTAGCACAGACTGAGAGAAACTGCTACTTCATTTAGAATGAAACAAAAAAATTTAAATTGCTATCATATGCCTTTTAACTTGAAAGTATTGGCCAAAATGGTAACACGCAATCTAATTAAACTACTATTTACAGTTTGCAGTAGGAATTTTGGGACTTCATGGATTCCAGGTGGATCAATCCCAAATCTCTAGCTCTGTGTCCAGCCCAGAACCATCTCCTGAGCTTTAGACCAATATAATCCAGCTGCTGATTGGATGTCTCTCCCACTTTTCTGCCCACAGACACTTAAAATCAATGCATCCCAAACTGAACCCATCATCTCCTGCTCTTGCATCCCAAATCTGCTGCTCTTTCTTTGTGTAAGATCTAAAGAACAGGACTGCCATTGTCTTGGGGGCTTATGTTTTAAACCTCAGCATGTCAGCTTTGACTGCCCTCTCTCGTGCCTAATCAGTTGTCAAGTCTTGTCAAGTCAATCCCACATTCAGCGTCTCTCCCATCCATCTTCTCCTCCCCTTGTCTACTGCCCTGCCCCCTAGTTTAGACCCTATTCACTCCCATCTATACTTCAGAAGTGATCTTCTAACTGGTCTCCATGATTTCAGTCTGTACCCTTTCCCCTTCAATCCATCGCTCACACTGCTACCAGAAAAATTGCAAAGACTTAAGATTTATACTCTTCTACCCCCAAATTTTCAGAGGCTCCCTTATGCCTGTTGAATATTGGTTTTCAGACTTAAAAAAAAATCGCAACTGATTATCAATTTATTAAAAAGGTTGATTTAAGCATCTGCAATGGCAACTTCAACCTTGACTCCTGGCTCAATACTGATGGAAGTAACATGTTTCACAACCTCAGAAGGGCTGTGCAAGGTAATGAAGTCGCTTGTGGATCCTCATCTGAAACCAATCCCAAGTCTCAGACCCTCTCACCACAAAGAGTTTTCCTTGTAGTTATTCTTAGAGTCTTGGTGGGCATCCGAACTACTCCTTTCACTTTGAGATTCTTATACTTTGTGCCTCTGATCAAGTCAACACATACCTTCTCCAAAGATTTTGTGTTGCGGCTGGTTAAGGTAATTCTAATTCGGTGAGTTGCCACTTCTGGCGCCAGGGGAGTCTTTCAGGGGTCTTGAAAAGCCATGGCTGCGGCGTGGCTTCCTGACCAGGTGGACCAGCGCTCTGCAGCAGCAGTGACCGCATCTTCCTCGAAGAACCAGACTTTTTAAAATTTTCCAAATCAGATGAATGCTTTCGTAGACAAAAATCTGACACAGACCCCAATGTATAAGACAGATAAAAATTATATTTTATTAATATGAATTTATTTTCTAAGTTAAAAATCATTACATTTATGGATCATAAAGTCAATCAGTGAGGGAAAATGAGGCTCTTCTGATAAACACAAAAATCTAAAATCAAGGGTAAGGGAACCAGATTCTTTTTTTAAAACATTTTTATTGGAGTATAGTTGATTTACAATGTTGTGTTATTTTCAGGTGTACAGCAAAGTGAATCTGTTATACATATACATATATCCACTCCTTTTTAGATTCTTTTCCCATATAGGCCATTACAGAGTATTGAGTAGAGTTCCCTGTGCTATACAGTAGGTCCTTATTAGTTATCTGTTTTATATGTAGTAGTGTGTATATGTCAATCCCAGTCTTCCAATTTATCCCTCCTCTCCCTTACCCCCTGGTAACCATGGGAACTACATTCTTATACTAGCATTCAATTTATTTATTTATTTTTATTTTGGTTGTACAGTATTGAGAAAATTCTTACACAGTTAAGTAGCGGCAAATGCTAACGGTTTTAACAGTTCATCTTGCAGGAGATCTTATTTGCACAAGAATGCCAAAGTAGCTTTACTATAAGGTCTGCAACAAAACAAGTCAAGTGGTAGCATAAATTATTTTAATGTTTCTCATATGTTAATATTTGTGTATTACATATTAAAACATGTAATGTATTATAGTTTCAAAATATATATTTCAACAAATATTTTTAATGTAGAAAATTAAATCAAATATCTATGGAACGCCTAAAACATGTGTATAGAATCTTTGAGTTCGTGAAACAAGTTGAAACTCTTGCCACAAAGAAGTGGGACTTCCCTGGTGGTGCAGTGGTTAAGACTCCGCACTCCCAGTGCAGGGGGGCCCGGGTTTGATCCCTGGTCAGGGAACTAGATCCCACATGCATGCTGCAACTAAGAGTTCCCATGCCACAACTAAGGAGCCTGCATGCTGCAACTAAGGGGACCTTGAGCTGCAACTAAGGAGCCCAAGAGCTGCAACTAAGGAGCCTGCCTGCCTCAACTAAGACCCGGCACAAGCAAATAAATAAATTAATGAAATAAATTTTTAAAAAAAGAAAGTGCTTGGTGATCTAGCCTCAATCTATTCTTCTGAACTTCTTGCCCTCTACTGCCTTTCACACAATCTTAAAAAGAATGAAAACCTATGTTATGTTTTCGAGATTATTAGTATTAGAATACATGTGGAAGAAAACATACTAAATACAGAAAGAATGAAATGGATAAAAATTACCCCAAATCCCTCCATCCAGTGCTGACTACCACAATGTTTTATTATAATTTCTTTCAATCTTTTACCTTTCATAGTAAGATGGATAGTTATAGAGAACTGTGCCAAGCACTTAAATAGATTATCTCATTTCATAGTCACAAACACCCTATTAGGCATTCATGTCATTCACTACATGGAACACTGAGGAAACAGAGGATCATATAGGTTGAGTAACTTGCCCAAGGTCACACAGTAAAGTGCAGAGCTGGCCTTCAATTCTCTATCTGCCTGACTCTAGAGACTATGGACTTAACCACAACATTGTAGTATTGCTTCCCTTTCCACGCCCTCTTTCTCTTTCTTTAGCTCTGCCACTTTAATTTAATGTTCTTTGAAGACATCTTCCTCTGCTTGTGCCATTTCCTTTGCTAAGATTTCCCTTTTTCCCTTTTCTGCTTAGCCAAATCCTAGTGACCATTCAAATGCCACCTAGTCTTCAAATCTTCTCTAAACCACCTTAAGCTCTCCTCGTAGAACTCCCGATGCTCTTTCCTGTACTCCATCTACTTCTCCTCCTGTCTCAACCTCCTTGCCTTCCCCTGCCTCCCACACTGTAACACAGACAGCAGGGCTTTACTGTGTTTGTCGGTGCTGAGTGACTCGTGGCCCCGCTCCAGTTCCCACGCTTTGGACCTGGGGCTGAGCAGTTACTCCAGGATGCAGCTACACTGGGCTGGAGGCTTGGCCCTCTGTTACAAAGTGAAACGGAAGCTCCTGTGCACACAAGTCAAAAAAATCATTCCTTCTGTGATGTAGGCAGAGCCAATCTGCCACCCCTCCTCCCAGGGTTGCATGTTGCATTTTTCACTTCTTCTTTTTTTTTTTTTTTTATTTTATTTTTATTTTTGGCTGTGTTGGGTCTTTGTTGCTGCACGTGGGTTTTCTCTAGTTGCGGTGAGCGGGGGCTACTCTTCGTCGCGGTGCACGGGCTTCTCATTGCAGTGGCTTCTCTGTTGCGGCACGCGGGCTTCAGTAGTTGTGGCACACGAGCTCGGTAGTTGTGGCTCACGGGCTTAGCTGCTCCGCGGCATGTGGGATCCTCCCGGACCAGGGCTCGAACCCCTGTCCCCTGCACTGGCAGGCAGATTCTTAACCATTGCGCCGCCAGGGAAGCCCCATTTTTCACTTCTTTTCCCCTCAAGCCTACCCTTGACATACTTTGAAGAGGATTTCCTCTTGATAAAGTCATTCACAATGTGAGATAATGCCAGCTTTGTGATCTGCCCCCGGTTCTACAAAGGCAGCCCTGGTAGCTAAACAAGTTTTCTTTGCTTTATTCCAAACTTTTTGTGGCCTCGTAAGGAGGCCACTGCAACTGAAAAGCAATGCTCTGGATCGGAGATTATGAAACCTAGTTCCATGGAACTGTGTTTCTGAGCTCCCAAGTCATCCCTAGGGGTCCTTGAAAGAAAGTGTGGACATGTTTTTCTAACCCACTTGGTTAAGGGTGAGAGCAAGAGATTATCTGTACACATGCCAACTGGAACGTGGCCTCAAGTGACTGGGACTGGAAACCATGAACCTTCTGGATGTATGCCATTTGTAGAAAGACAATTTGCCAATGTATTTCTGATACACCACACCCTTACTACAGGGATGTGGGAAAATGAATCTGCAGCCTGAACTTTGTCCTAAATTCATGACCCATATGTCCAACTGCCTAGAGACATCTTTACCTAGGTGTATGACAAACGCATCAAATTTCACATGTTGAAATGAGCCCCTGATACTCCCTCTAACCTGGGGAACCCCAATCTTCCAGTTGTTCAGATAATTCTTAGCTCTTTTCTTTTTTCTCACACTCCACATCTGGTCCAGAGTAAATCCTGCTGGCCCTAAGGCCAGAGGTTGACCACTGTTCACCATCCCATTGCCACCATTCTGTCCCAGATCACCGCCTTTTCTCTTCTGCATTATCATAATGGCCTGCTGACAGGTTTCCCTACTCTCCCCTAGCCCATAATTCAGTCTAGTCTCCACCCAGCAGTCAGGGTGACATTGTTGGAGCTTAACAGAATCGACTCAAAACCCTCCAGGGACTTTTTATTTCGCTCACAGTGAAAGTCTCGCTGTTCCTTGAACAGCCAAGCCCACTCCCACCTCAGGGCTCTGCACTTGCTCCTTCCTCCACCTGGAAGGCTTTTCCACCAGATCTCCACAGGGTTACCTTCTCCATCTCCTTCGAGTCTTTACTTAAAATTCATTTTCTCATCTTTTTCTCATCACCTTCCCCAGCCACACTTTATAAAATTGCAAAACAAATATCCTGATATCTCCAATCTCCCTTCCCTGTTTTACTGCTCTTCTTAGGACTATCATTAGCTAAGAAACTATGCATTTTACAGTATTTATCATGATAGTTCGTTGACTACTTCACTAGAATGTTAGTTCCATGCAGGCAGAAAATATTATCTGTTTTATTCAGTGCTGTGTCAGTAGTGCCAGAACACTGCTTGCACATAGTAGTCACTCAACAGATGCTTGCTAAGTGAATGGATGTTTAATGAATGAAAGATACCACATCTGGATGAAGAATGGATTCACCCTAGTTTAATGATTTTCAAGCTACGAACAGAGCCCCCAGTGACCCCTTACAAGGAGAAGGGAAGGGACCCAAGGGGGTAAAACTCTAGACCCGCCAGTCCCTTCCTTTTAACCAGAGCAGACCCAAGTCTTACATATTGGCTTTCCATGACAACCTTGTTTTTGAAAAAAACACTACTTGGATGGGTTTTTAAGAACTGTTTGAAAATGACTGCCTCAAATTTAAAGAAATCTGATAACCTCTTCAGGCTAAGAATGATGAGCTGCTTCAGGGGATGGATATATCAGGTACTTCTCTAGTTCCATCATCCTCTAACTGGGCTCTGACGATGTAGCCCAGGTGTCCCAAAGAATGCCACAGGAGCTAAACATGGCACATTTTCCTGAGAAGAAACTTTACCCCAAATTTGGGAGCAAATACTAGTATGCTACTGAAACAATGGATGGAGCAGAATAAAAACTTTTCACGAATTTAAAAAATAAAACACAAGCTTAAACAGAAATTGCGTATCTGCATGAAGCCACTTCAAACTACTCATTGGCTTGCCAGAGGGTCCACGTATAGTTTTCTCCACCATTAAGAAAAGCAGAATTGTTTGAGAAGCACTATATCCAGGTGATCTGGATGGGAGGAAGAAGCAGCCGAGAAATAAAGAGATGCCGTCAAGATGGCCTAAAAGTACAAGACAAGCTTACCTAGGTAGGTTCCTTACAGTAATGCTTTAATTTAACATTGGCCTGGAACTTTGTGCTGATCAGGTAAGATGTTCTAAGTCCTCTCTGTACACTGTACAGATGCCATTAGAAAATATGTCATAGTCAGAGCCTTTATTTTTCTTGCTGCACTAGGAAACAGCATCAGATTTCCTATAGGTCAGGGTCTATGGATAGGATAGCTTCCCCTGGGAGGCCTGGGCCAATGGATAGAACAGCAAAACCTAGAATTGTGCTGAAGTATTTATTTCATTCTGTACGTATGTATTAAGCACCTACTCCATACTCAGTACTGAGATTAAAAAGAAAAAAGTACGACATTGTTTTTTAAACACGAGAATTTTTTTTAACAGTTACCATGATTATGGTTATCTAACCAGCTAAAACTGTTTTAACAGTAATTAGGGACGGTGATAGTTGCAAAACCTATGTACATCTTAGGTGCTCCCACTTATTAGTAAGTCTGAGAGCCCCCACTGGATATAAGCCTGTAGCTAGGAAGCATAATTTTCACTAGCAACATTTTCCACAGTATCTATATTCATGCTGGATTTATAATATTTATTGGTGCTTAGGAAGGAAAGTATCAGAGTCGTGAATGAGGAGATGGTTGATCTCTACAATTGATCTATATGGCTACTACATATTAGGAAATAATAAAGGAGAGCTCTAGATTGAAAAAAAAATAACAGGAGCTCCGAGTTCTTCTACTAGCTCTGCCGTTAAATCACTGTGCCACTTCACCTCTCTGGGCCTCGGTTTCCTCATCTAGAAAATGAGGGCTTTGGTGGATGAGATCCCCTCCGATGTTCCTTTTACCTCTGACATTCTATGAGTCTATAAAACCCACATTCACAGCCAAACCACTCAGTGCAGGTATATATTCTAAAATAGTCAACAAACACCAGCAACATGTAAGGACTAGAAGTGAGTGAATGAGTAGTCAGGGAGAGCCCCATTAAACAAATGGACCTTGCTCATCGGTCTCATTTTCAACAGACAGGAGCAAGAATTCAAAGTCCAAGTAACAGCTCTGTCTCACCCTTTCCCACACCCCATTCCAATGCAAGATTACCCTTCAGCACTTCAGAAGTCAAATAAGGGACTGTCAACAAATCCAAGTCTAACCTAATGAGCCCCACAAGGCTGGTTGGTGGATGAGGGGAAAGCACTGAACAGAATGTGAACAATTATACTTAATGATTTAGATATGATTGGATATAAGGCTACCTTGGCTAGTATTGGTCTAAACAAAAAGTGAGGAAGACCATGGGGCCTAGGCAGGAGGGCAAGAAAACATGCATGGCAAAGGAAGTGGATGGCTGCCCAGTCTTTGGTTGCTGTCTGGCCACACATACACTTGACCTCCTTTCAGTTTGAATTTTTTAAAGACTGTACTACCAAATAATACAGGGCCAGAGCTGGAGGGCTCCCAGAGAGGGTCTAGGCCAGGGCTCCAACCGGTAGCAGGTGGGTCTAATTCAGCACATGTCTTGTTGAGACCAACACAGATCTAAAATAATTTAGATTTTTGAGGACCTTTGAGATGAGCACAGACTCTCCTGTTCCTCTAGATCGCCGCCACTCCTGGACTTACACCAAGCAGCCTGGCCCCAAAACACTTCTGAGTTTGACCTAAGACTCAGAGACCAGACCTTTCCATGACACCATGGCTGCCGTTCGGTCTCCCTCCCTTTTATAGCCACCCTCCCAAGTCTCAGCCTCAGCTTGGCTTCCAGCAGCTTTCCAAAACTAAACGATCAGTCCCAACCTTTCCTGAGAAGAGACTTAATGAGAAGGCACTTAATTTGGACCTGACAGTGGTCCCCCTGCACTTCCACTCCAGCCAATACAGGAAGCACTTTGAAGTGAGCCTACACACTAAGCACTGGAAACAGGGGACTGCTGCAGGCCAGGGTGGGATCAGGTAGGTTCTTCAGTGCTCTAGGAAGAGTCAGAGCATCAGAGCCTCTGTACATTTGCAATTCACTAGAAGGCAGGTCCATGCAAGGGGTTTTACTAACTGAGGTATTAAAAAACAAAACCACAAAAGACCCTGTGACAGGAAGCTACCACCTGGAAAGAAGGCAAGATAGTAGGTCCCTAGGAGGCACTTCATTTGCATTTTTTCAGGATGCCTGCCACGTTTCCCCAATTGTCCTGGAAATGCCCATATTCAAGCACTATGTCACACCGTCAGATCATTTGTACTAATTTGTTTTTCTTTAATTAATTAATTAATTTATTAATTATTTATTTTTGGCTGCCTTGGGTCTTCGTTGCTGCGTGCAGGCTTTCTCTAGTTGCGGCGAGTGGGGGCTACTCTTTGTTGTGGTGCACAGGCTTCTCATTGCGGTGGCTTCTCTTGTTGTGGAGCACGGGCTCTAGGCGCGTGGGCTTCAGTAGTTGTGGCACACAGGCTCAGTAGTTGTGGCTCACAGGCTCTAGAGCGCAGGCTCAGTAGTTGTGGCGCACAGGCTTAGTTGCTCCACGGCATGTGGGATCTTCCCAGAGCAGGGCTCGAACCCGTGTCCCCTGCATTGGCAGACGGATTCTTAACCACTGTGCAACCAGGGAAGCCCCTAAGTTTATTTATTTTTTATTTATTTATTTTTGGCTGCATTGGGTCTTCGTTGCTGCGCACGAGCTTTCTCTAGTTGTGGCGAGTGGGGGCTACTCTTTGTTGTGGTGTGCAGGCTTCTCATTGCGGCATCTTCTCTTGTTGTGGAGCACAGGCTCTAGGTGCACAGGCTTTAGTAGTTGTGGCACGCGGGCTCAGTAGTTGCGGCTCGCGGGCTCTGGAGCACAGGCTCAGTAGTGTGGCTCACAGGTTTAGATGCTCTGCGGCATGTGGGATCTTCCTGGACCAGGGATTGAACCCATATCCCCTGCGCTGGCAGGCGGATTCCCAACCACTACGCCACCAGGGAAGTCCCCATTTGTACTAATTTGTTGTTCAAAAACTGTAATTACCATCCTTAGACATATATCTACACAGAAGAAAGAGACAGCCCAGGCAATATTTATTTGGCAAGGAAACAGACAAAAGTACCTTTTTTTTTCTTTTCTCCTCTCTAGTTTCCTTTTCTTCAAATTCATTCTTTATGTCTAACAAAGGGCTGGCTTATGTTCTCACCCTCATTTCAAACTAAGACATTAGAATCTATGCTTGGCAGTGATGGAGGCTGGAGTAGAGAAGATAAAGTTGATAAATTATTATTTAAATCAAAAGATGAAAACTGGAGGCCTACCGACATGTTCTGTGTGGCCCACACAGTGACTTGCATAATTTTTAAAAAGCTACTAACATTTGAAAAGTGGGAGATTTTATCTAAAAATCCATATTTCTATTGTTCCTATTGTAGAAAAGATCAATGAAACTAAGAGCTGGTTCTTTGAAAAGATAAACAAAATTGATAAACCTTTAGCTAGACTTGTTAAAAAAAAAAAAGACAGGGCCCAAATAGAAAATCAGAAATGAAAAAGGATAAGTTACAACCAACACCACAGAAATACAAAGGACGCCTCCTGGTTCCCCTTCCAATAAAAGAATGGGAAGATGAGTTAAGTACTCACTCTGAATCATGATTGTGATTGTCGATACCAGTCTAAGTTAGTGTTACAGAGAATAGCCCTTAACATTTCCCAACCCAGAGCCTAAAGGGCTACACCACCATGTCTGCCATTATTATTATCATCTTCATTATCTTCATCAGGTGATAAATCCCTTCATTATAGCAGTGGATCATAAGAGACTACTATGAACAACCATATGCCAATACAATGGACAACCTAGAAGAAATGGACAAACTCCTAGAAATGTATGATCGCCCAAGACTGAACCAGGAAGAAATAGAAAAAATGAACAGACCAATTACCAGTAATGAAATTGAATCAGTAATTTAAAAAAACTCCCAACAAACAAAAGTTTAGGACCCGATGGCTTCACAGGTGAATTCTACCAAATATTTAGAGAAGAGTTAACACCTATGCTTCTCAAACAATTTCAAAAAATTTCAGAGGAAGGAACACTTCCAAACTCATTCAATAAGGTTGCCATCACCCTGATGTCAAAATGAGACAAAGATATCACACACAAAAAAATTACAGGCCACTATCACTGATGAACAAAGACGTAAAAATCCTCAACAAAATATTAGCAAACCAAGTCCAACAAAACACTGAAAGGATCATACACCATGATCAAGTGGGATTTATCCCAGGGATGCAAGGATTTTTCAATATCCACAAATCAATCAATGCGATACACCACATCAACAAATTGAAGAATACAAATCATATGCTCATTTCAGTAGATGCAGAAAAAGCTGTAGACAAAATCCAACATCCATTTATAATAAAAACTCTCCAGAAAGTGGGCACAGAGGAGACATACCCCAATATAATAAATGCCATATAATAAATATGACAAGCCCACAGCTAACATCATACTCAACTGTGAAAAGCTGAAAGTGTTTCTTCTAAGATTAGGAATAAGACAAGGATGCTCACTCTTACCACTTTTACTCAACATACCACTAAACGTCCTAGCCACAGCAATCAGACAAGAAAAAGAAATAAAAAGAATCCAAATTGGAAAGGAAGGAGTACAACTATCAGTGTCTGCAGATGACATGATACTCTACGTAGAAAATCCAAAAAGCTGCTAGAGCACATCAATGAATTCAGTAAAACTGCAGGATACAAAATTAATACACAAAAATCTTTGACATAAATCATAGCAATATTTTTTGGATCTGTCTCCTAAAGCAAAGGAAATAAAAGCAAAAATAAACAAATGGAGCCTAATTAAACTTAAAAGCTTTTGCACAACAAAGGAAACCATTGACAAAATGAAAAGACAACCTACTGAATGGGAGAAAATATTTGCAAATGATATGACTGATTAGGGGTTAATATCCAAAATATATAAACAGCTCATACAACTCAACATCAAAAAAGCAAACAACCCAATTAAAAAAATAGGCAGAAGACCTGAATAGACATTTTTCCAAAGAAGACATACAGATGGCTAACAGGCACGTGAAAAGATGCTCAACATCACTAATCACTCGAGAAATGCAAATTAAAACCACAATGAGGCATCACTTCACACCTGTCAGAATGGCTATCACCAAAAAGAACACAAATAACAAATGTTGGTGAGGACAGGAAGAAACGGGAACTCTTGTACACTCTTGGTAGGAATGTAAGTTGGTGCAGCCACTGTGTAAAACAGTATGGAGGTTTCTCAAAAACTGAAAATAGAACTACCATATGGCCCAGCAATTCTACTCCTGGGTATAAATCCCCCAAGAAAGAAAACACTAATT
The DNA here is from genome assembly GCF_003676395.1 of Aethalodelphis obliquidens. Classification (NCBI taxonomy): domain Eukaryota; kingdom Metazoa; phylum Chordata; class Mammalia; order Artiodactyla; family Delphinidae; genus Aethalodelphis; species Aethalodelphis obliquidens. The sequence continues at coordinate 9,099,154 of NW_020838010.1, forward strand.
CGAAAAGATACATACACCTCAGTGTTCATAGCAGCATTATTGACAACAGGCAAGATATAGAGGCAACCTAAGTGTCCATCAACAGATGAATGGATAAAGAAGATGTAATACATATATCATAAATATGTATATAATATATAAAATGTTGACTATATTCACTGTGCTGCACAATATATCCTTGTAACTTATTTATTTTATGCATAGTAGTTTGTACCTCTTAATCCCCGACCCCTATCTTTCCCCTCCCTCCTTCCCTCTCCCCACTGGTAACCACTAGTTTGTTTTCTACATCTGTGAGGCTATTTCTTTTTTTGCTATATTCACTAGCTTGTTTTATTTTTTATATTCCACATATAAGTGATATTATACAGTATTTGTCTTTCTCTGTCTGTCTTATTTCACTAAACATAATACCCTCCAAGTCCATCCATGTTATTGCAAATGACAAATTTTCATTCTTTTTTATAGCTGAGTAGTATTCCAGTGTGTGTGTGTGTGTGTGTGTGTGTGTGTGTGTGTGTATACACACCACATCTTCTTTATCCATTTGCCACCAGAAAACTACTAGAGCGCATCAATGAATCCCAGATCTTCTTATAATGAACATTGTAATTACACTGGGCTCACCCAGATAATCCTGGATGATTGCCGCATATCAAGATCCTTAACTTAGGGAATTCCCTGGCGGTCCAGTGGTTAGGACCCCACGCTTTCACTGCTGAGGGCGTGGGTTCAATCCCTGGTTGGGGAACTAAGATCCCGCCAAAAAAAAAAAAAGAAAGAAAAAGAAAAAAAAAATTTTTTTAAAAAGAGATCCTTAACATAGTCACACCTGCAAAGTCCCCTTTGCCATATAAGGTAACATTCCCAGCTTGTAGCATGGACATATTGGGGAGGGGAGCATTATTCAGCCTAAAACAATAGAAAGGAGATTAGGGCCCAGAAAGGGGTAGTGACCTGTCCCAGGTCACATACCTATTTAGCAGCAGGGCAGAGCCTAGCCCCTATATCTCTTGACTTTCCAACCACTATTCACTACACAATCTTTTCAGGATTAAGCTCTGTGTCTTCCAAGGTAACAATTAACTAATCTGATAAACCGTCTTAAAATGGTTAGAGCATGGTAATCAGGAACCTCCATTCTTATCCAAACAATATCTGGATATTTTGGCATGGCCTTCCAGAGTTACTTTAATAGTGGAAACTTAAGAGCAGATCCAGAAGAGAGGGTCAATAGGAGCGACATAGAGAAGAGATGGGCCCGAATGGAGTTCTCAAGATGATCCAGAGTGGCCAAGGCTGAGCTGATCAACACGATTGTATACTCTTGTTGAGAATTCTGAAGATTGCTTTATACAAGTAGGATATAGAGTGCAGTACAATCAATACGTGATCAAATTAATAGTTAGCATCCAAATAGCAACCATTACAGATCTAAGGAAATAGATATGTTTCAGCAGGAAACATACATAAAATAAAACAGCGGTATTGACATATTCATGGACAGTGAATCAAATTAAATTCTTATCAAGACAGAGGCAATTTTCCCTTAATGACATTTAATAAGAGATTTTTAAAAAGGTCTTTTGAAATACAGTAGCATGGTGAGTACCGTATTCATAAATAATTTCCATTAGACTTAAGCAGAAACCATAAATCTCATATTCATGACAAATTTAATTCTATGCTTCCTAACCTGGTTGTGAATGAGTGTGGTTGTGACTTTACCAAGAACATAGTAGGGATACAGAAAACTCTTATTTTCCATTTATTCTGATTGCCACATAGAAAGCATAAATTCTATTTACAGTAAAGAGCCATAACAAAGAAGCTCTCTACGTTTTGGTTACAGTTAAATTCACACTAAGTATAAAATTATTGATTGCTGCCCAGATATAAGCTACAAAGCTCGAAAGATCAATGAATTTAAATGGCGCCAACTGTAGTGAACATCAAATCAGCCAAAAAATTTAGTACACTGCCTCCCTAAAGGGGAATTATCATCAGACTCAACACTTTATCTCTGTGGGCAGACGTGTCCGTACAGAAACGATGCATTCCGCTCTACAGACAAGCTGTAGAAATCCAGTTTATATATTCTATTACTAACAAAGAATTCACAATGAAAACAAAAGATAATCTTTTGAAGAAAATGACGGGGCCTCCAAACAAAACAAAACCAGATTTGGTACCTTCGTACATATATCTGATTCCCAAACATCAGATTCTTCTTGTTTCTCCTCCAAGTTAACCAGCTACCACTTAACCCAGTAATTGGAGACACTTAATCCCTCCTTTGAGGGTTCCAGGCCCCATCCTTTTTTCAAACCCAAGATATACTCTCATGAATCAACTCAAACCCTAGCATGGCTCCAAGAGCTGACAGCACTTCTTTAAAAAGCCCCCTTTCTCCTGCTGTGTGGGAAAAGTCTACGTTCTCTCTAAGCCTCAATTTCCTACTCTGAAAAATGGGGATCAGAAAACAACAATATCTCATTGGTTTATTGTGAGAATGCAAGATGGAACTTTTATGATTCACTTTGTTATAAAGCAGAAACTAACACACCATTGTAAAGCAAGTATACCCCAATAAAGATGTTAAAAAAAAAAAAAAGATGGAACTTTTACAGAGAACTTGGTTCAGTGCCTGCCACACAGAGGGTGATTATAAAAAGGTGACATTAGATAAACAACAAGGACCTACTGTATAGCACAGGGAACTAAAAGTATCTGAAAATGAATGTGTGTGTGTGTGTGTGTGTGTGTGTGTGTGTATATATACATATAACTGAATCACTTTGCTGTACACCTGAAACTAACACAACATTGTAAATCAACTATAATTCAGTAAAAAGAAAATTTTTAAGGTAACAGTAATAACAACAGTAATAATCATGATGAGTTTTCTCCATTACTTTCTCCTATTGGGCAGATGAAATCCTCGCACTTGCTGTGTTTCCATCAACTTAGATACAATCACCCCTCTCTCTAATTCCAGGTTTCTCTGTAGAGTCTTTTACTTGGCCAGCACTATCCCTCATATCTGGCCAGAACATAACTTCTGGCTGACTGCCAATCAATCTTTACAGGACCAAATTAATGCATGCAAAGCCCACATTTACACTGACACCAAAATCATGGAATTTTAGAGCTGGAAGGGACCTTAGGGTTTCCCAACTCAGATTGTCCTGTGGTCCAGGATAGTGTTGAAATTCTTTGCCCATGGAGCAGGTGGGGGAAGGGCAAAGCAGAAGTCAGGAGTCAGTTTAAAGTTCTGCTTTACTTGAATGTTTGGATTGGATGTTTGGAAAGAACAATCAAGCCCAATTTTTTCCTATTACAGAGGAGGAATCTAAGAGCCAGAGAGGTTATGTGATTTGCTCCAAATCATACAAAAAGTTAGTGGCAGAGCTTGAATTGGCTCCCAATCCTGTGCTCCAGTGCTCTTCCCCATACACCTTGCTGCCCCCGGGGTCCTATCCTTATACTTGAATAGACTCTGTTGAGCTCAAGACTGTTAAAAAAGCTTACTATGGCCGGCCTTACAATTTGAGTTGGCTCTTTTAAGCAGCCATGCTCTCCTTAAAAGGATAAATTTTCGGGCTTCCCTGGTGGCGCAGTGGTTGAGAGTCCGCCTGCCGATGCAGGGGACACGGGTTCGTGCCCCGGTCCGGGAAGATCCCACGTGCCGCGGCGCGGCTGGGCCCGTGAGCCATGGCCACTGAGCCTGCGCATCCGGAGCCTGTGCTTCGCAACGGGAGAGGCCACAACAGTGAGAGGCCCGTGTACCGCAAAAAAAAAAAAAAAAAAAAAAGGATAAACTTTCAACTGCTTGACTCGTTTACACCAGGACCATATCCTATTCAGCTCTGAACTATGCTGGCCACTGGTTCTGCTATTTCTCCCATTCTGTACCCTCCAAGTCTTTTACATCTACACAATATTATTTTGTTCTTGATAACCCATGTTTTCTCTCAGATGTACCTAGCACGGTGTCTGGCCCTCAGTAAGTGTTCAGTGAATTACCGCAGACTAAGGGACCAAATGAATAGCTACAAGTTTGTCTCTCCGTAGTGGAAATGAAGCCTCATGCCTCCCTGGATAACAACCAGTCTAGACTGACCCGGTCATCAGGATCTTCCTACCACTTAGGCAACTGTGAGGACTGGGGAGATGAGACTCAGGGAGCTTAGAGCAGGCAAGGATGATTCCACAAGCTGAAGACCGGTGGCGGGTGATAGAGCTCCCAAGGCACTTGTTTTGATCTTAAGGGGTTGACACATTTTGACTTGGTGATCTCCGGACTAAAGTCTTTTCACATTCTACCTTTTCTTCACTGGGCATTGTTAGAGTGCCTGGCAAATAGCAGGCGTGCACTCCACAAAGTTGTGATGAACTCAACTTCCCCTTGCTTCTTCAAACTCCTCCCTCAAACCTCATTCCCTGTCAACATGCGACTGGGGTCATATGAATTAGAGTTACCCCTAAATTTTACAAAACAAAATTTTTTAAAGTAGTTATGTATTCAGTATTTTATTTATTTTGTTTTGGCTGTGTTGGGTCTTCGTTTCTGTGCCAGGGCTTTCTCTAGTTGCGGCAAGCGGGAGCCACTCTTCATCACCGTGCGCGGGCCTGTCACTATCGCGGCCTCTCTTGTTGCAGAGCACAGGCTCCAGACGCGCAGGCTCAGCAGTTGTGGCTCACGGGCCCAGTTCCTCCGCAGCATGTGGGATCCTCCCAGACCAGGGCCTGAACCCGTGTCCCCTGCATTTGCAGGCAGACTCTCAACCACTGCGCCACCAGGGAAGCCCACCCCTAAACTTTAAAAAAAATAATAAAAATGTTCCTCAGCATTACTACCTTTTTTGTTATGCTGGATTTTTTTTTCAGGGCTGAGCTTTCATTTTTGTTTTGTTGACTTGGGAATTTTATTTTCTCCATTGCCTAATACCTAAGGCCTTGTCTGTCCTAAGCAGTGTACATGCAGGGAGTCATCTGAGTTTCAGCAATCCTTCCCTCCAACCTCTGCCTTGACTCCCACTATGTGGTTTATAAGCAGGATGCTAGTTAAGCGCAGGGCTTTGACAGCAGCTAAGATGTGGTTTCAACTCCTAGGTCTATCCCTTACTTCCCAGCTCTGTGCCTTTAAGCAAGTTACTTCACCTCTTTGTGCCTAAGATTCCTAATCCGTAAGATAAGAATAAAAATACCTACCAGTGGTATAATAAAAAATATATTTGGACTTTGTCCCTGATTCCTGTCACAAAGCTCCTAAAACCCTTGGAATTTTGTGAGGGACAGGAGTATCTTTGTTGTTCCTAATGAGCCCTTTTCAACACCTGAGTTTATGCAAATGACTGACTCCAGGTGGGGGCCCCTGAATAGCTTCAAGATGGAGGCTGGTCACCAGAAAGACCAAAGTGATTGGAGGGTTGGAACTTCCAGCTCTACTGCCTGGCCTCCAGAGATGGGAGGAGGGACTGAAGATTGAGTTCTATAAAAACTCTTGGAATAACCAACAAGGACCTACTATATAGCACAGGGAACTATACTCAATGTCATGTAATAACCTGTAATGGAAGAGAATGTAAAAAAGAAAAAAAAATATATATATATATATGAAACTGAATGACCTTGCTGTACACCTGAAACTAACACAACATTGTAAATCAACTAGATTTCAGTAAAATTTTTAAAAGATAAAGTGTTGATAGAAAAAAAAAAAAACTTCTTGGAAAAGGAAACTCAGAGAGCTTCCACACTGGTGAACACATTGATGTGCTTGGAAAGTGGCACAGCCAGAGAGGACATACATGCTCTGTGCTCCCCCATCCAGCCCTTGCCCTGTGCATCTCTTCCATTTGGCCCTTCCTGAGTTCCATCGACTATAATAAACCATAATCATAAGTAAGGTGCTTATGTAAAGTAAGGGGCTTAAGGTAAGTAAAGAGTTCTGTGAGTCATTTTAGTGAACTATCAAACCTGAAGGGGGAAGTTGTGGGAACACCTGAACTGGGTAGTCAACCAGGCAAAAGTGCCGATCACCTATGGACCCCATTTGCAGCTGGCTCCTGAAGTGAAGGCAGTCCTGTGGGACTGAGCCCTTAACCAGTGAAGTCTGGGCTGATTCTGGGTAGCGAGTGTCAGAATTGAATCCAATTGTTGGACACGCAGTTGCCATCAGAGGATTAGAAGAATGGTTGGTGTTGGAAAAGATACCACATATTTGATGTCAAAAGAAAAAACCACGTAGAGTCGTTGTGAGGATTAAATAAAATGGTCTGTGACATACAGTGAGTGATTAATAAAAAGCAGCTCTTACTATTACTTGCATGTCTGTGCTTCTTCAATAGGTCCTAAATACCCCCCGATGTCTTCTGCTGGGCCTGGAATCCCACCTGGAACACCAACCAGCTTGGCTAGGTCCCTCAGTCCCCATCTAACTCTAGCAACTCCTTTTCCTCTTGGAGTAGACCTGTCCCTCTCTCCCTAGTTACTAGCTGATGTCCTGCTGAAACTGGACAGACATCCCTACCCACTCATCTATAGCCATCTGCCTACCTCTTAGTTCTATCTGTGCTACTAGGCCCAAACCATCAGATGAGACCCTCTGGACATAAATAACTGCCCGATTCAAGGTGAAATTTGCCCCATCTTCTTGGACGCTGGGACTTAGATAGCTGGCCGCCCTGCTTGGATGAGAGTCGTAACCCTGCTTCAGCTCAGCCTTGGCCTCCTCCCCATTCCTGCTGAGTCTCGGCATGCCTCACAGCTGAGTACATATGGGCTTGACTTAAAAGGCAGAACAAGACAGTAAGGTAAGGATGGTCTCATGACTTTCAGAGCTACTTACACTCCAAAGGGTCTTAAAATTGACTTCAAAAAGAATCTAAGATCATGTACTAATCTTCCTGGGATGTTCAAGAAGATCAGCTTTTGTCTAAAAAATCTCAGATCTTTTCCATATGATTCACATATTACCAGAATTTTCTGACTTCTTTTTGAAAGTCTAGATATTCCAGCTAAAAATTGAAAATACCACACTTTCTGCTAACACCCCCAGGGAAGAAGTGCATAGAAAGGACCATTGAGACCATTATGACTCCCCTGCAACAAGAATCTGCTTGTCTGAGACCCCACCACAGGAGGCAGGATGAATGGTACTTCTCTGTTGATTTTTTTAAAGAATCCTAATCCAATTACCTTCAGCTCTCAAAGTCAAAATAAGACTTTCCTGGACAAAGACAGAAGTGAATTCATTTGGACAAGTGAAGTCTGTTCAATTCAAAACCAAACCCCAAACCGTCATGCATATGTATCTTTCTTTATATAACAGACTTGTTTCTAAATGTGCTGCACGTGAAAAGCCTTTTTAAAAATAAATTGACCCATATTTTAAGCACACCAGAGGACCTTGCTATTTAAAGGAATTTCTGTGAGCCATTTTGTAGAGCAAATAACCACCCATTAATTTATTTGTGAAATCTGATGTCCACACATCGCTTTCACTTTAAGAGAAAAAACGGTAACATATTTTCTACTGATTCCCAGAAGCACAAGCTCATGACCAATAGATTATGCCAGAATTTTGCCATATCCGCATTGTAGCTATAATCAGCTGAACGATCTGTCTCAGTTCCTGGTCACTGACTCATAGTGCCTGAGAGTCGGAAAGGGCCTTGGAGATCAGAATCCCACTCTACGACATATCAAAATAAGCTTCCATCCCATGGTCAAGATCATGCAGAATGACCGAGCTGGCCACAAAGATATTTTTATGTCTAATTATGAGCACAGAGATTACAGATCATATACCAGATAAACGTATATATTCTAATCCAGGAGATAAAATGCCAGGCACCTGTGCCAAAGGTGGCATCCAAGATGGCTTCGGGACACTCAGGTGCCAGTGTAATCAACAACGTGTGAGCAGGCAAACACACCAGAGTCCCCAGGAGACTGCAGCCAAGGTGTCTAGAGGAGGTGTCCTAGAGCCAGTAGGGAGAGAGCTGCAAGCTGGGGTTGCTGAGCTGGAGGGCATTTAGAAGGGGTAAGATGGGGGGGAGAGTTTTTGCCCCGCTTTCCCAGGCAGCCAGTACCCTGCCACATTCACAGCCCTAAGCTTTTCTGTTTCTCACAACTTCTCTGTACTTTTTGACACTTCAGAAGCCACAGGTATCCAAAAGTCCCTTATTTCCCTACAGCTCTCTCCCCGCCTGCTCCCAGCCTACCCAATAAACAAACACTGCAATTTCCTCATCTTCATTAACATATACTACGAAACTCGAATTATGGGAATGATTTTGCCCACTCTAAACAGGATTTATGTATACGCTCCCTCCTTCCATCATGGATTTAGGATAACTTTCACTTTAAAAACACGATACAACAAAAGGAAAATTATAAACACAAACTAACATTTGTGATGAAACAATTTTATAATGGCAATTTTAAGGGGTGAGGAGACCAAAGCAATATGGTTCCTTATATAGCTTATCTACAGTTACAGTTATAACTATATATATCCTTATATAGTTATTCAGTTATGTAGCGTATCTGGTGATCTGGGTACAGGGATGTAGCTGAGAGGATCCTGGGGAATAAATGGTTAACTTATAGCTGGGACTCTACCTCTCGAATATCAACTGTCTCCTGTGGCTTTTGCCTGGAGAACAGGGGCACTCTTTGGATTGGGCCTGTAACTGGGGAGGGGAGATTTCCCCTTAGGCGGTATATAATGAAGTACCAAACTGGGTGGCAGTCAGTGCTAGCAGGTGATCAGAGGCAGAGCCATCAGAGGGAGCTGGGTTTCCTGGTGCAGCCACAGAAGAGGCTGGGATTCTGCGAGTCTCAGTTGCCCTCTGACAATGAAGGGAGAGCTTCTCTTACTTATTTTCCACCACTCTTAGTGATCACGCTTACCCTCCCAGAGCCTTTGCAAAAGGAAGGCCTGCTTCCCATCCAGTCACCCAGGAAATGAATGAACATCCGCTGTCATGAAAATTTCAGAAAATTAAATATAAATCTTTACACATGAAGATTGCAAACATTTGGCCCTTTTGGGTCCAGAGGAGCATTGCTCTATCATGTCTTCAGTGACTAGAATTACACGTTGTTCACTGGGAGGGAATCAACTGCTCCTAAAAGGAGCTACTGTTGTCTGTGGCCCAGGTAAACTGCACCTGTAACTTGCTCAGGTGCACTGAGTCTTGGCAGAACTGATATTCAAGAGTCCTGAAGTGCATATGGAGTCATAGGCTGGTTTCCCTGCATAATCCATGTATCCGTCTAAAGGTACCATTTCTCACCCGACCTGTGACCCTACCTGAGACCACTAGCACATGCATCCAGCACAGTTCTCACCAAAAAGACATATCATAGTACTGCCAATAATAAAAAAAAATAAGTAACACTTCTGTAGCACTTCCTGTATGCCAAGAACTGTCTAAGCTCTTTACACACATTAAATCATTTAATCCTTACATGAGGTAAATACTGCTATTATTGCCCATTTCATAGATGAGGAAGCTGAGGCACAGAGAAATAAACAAATTGCTCTGGGTTTCACAATTAGTACATGGCAAAGCTGCAATTCCAACCCAAGCTATCTGGCTCCAGAGTCTCTGCTTCTAATATCTATGCTATACTCTCCAATCTGTACAGCAAGAGGCAAAGGACTAACCTGTATCACTCACGCTGCCCCAGGTAGCGTGGAATATACAGCCCAGATAGCAGGGCTATTCTCAGGAGAAGACAGGCCAGGACACCAACTACATGGTGTGATTTGAAAAGAATTGGGCAGAATCTCCTGCCCCAAAGTATCTCCCAACTCTTGCAAAAATATCACAAATTTCCACCATTAGAAAGTCACTTCACTACTTCTTAAAGGCTTTTCCATTTTTAAGAAACCCCTATGAAAAGGTAAATATCACTGGGCAAGGTATCCCTTAAATCATTATCAGGCATCTACAGTACGATGTTTTAAAAGTTCATTGAACTTACACTCATAAGTGTTGGGTTCTAGTTCTGACTGCCAATTTCTACCTGTGTGACCTTGGGTACGGCACATAAATTCTCTGGGTCTTGGTTTCTTTATCTGTTAAATGGCAATGCTAACATCTGATACAACTCCCTCATAGGATTGTTGCAGGAATTTAATGGATGCAAAAGAGTTTAATGAATGCAAAAGGACAACACAACTGTAAGGTATTAATGTGATCAGCTAAACTTCTGGAAGGATTAGATAAATTAGTTGACAACCAGAGAAATGTATGCAGCCAGTTTAAGATGGACGGACAGAAAAGGCATGGTGCAAAAAGAATTCCGGCCCAGGCAATTCAAAACTATCCGCCTGGGCAGAAATGACTGCCACCTGACTGGGTCTCTTTCAGGCATGCTCATACCTTCCCATGAATCTCCACTGCCTTGGCCTTGGCTCTTCTTGTCTTTGACTCCTGTAACTGGACACTCTTTGGCTCGGTATTTCAGGCCCCGGGGCCCACAGTCTTGGCTGTAGCTCTGGCCCTAGCGCTATTTCTTGACTTTCTCTGCGCATGTGTTGCTCCTGACAGCAGATGTACTCCACTCCATCCCCACCTGTGACCTAGCATGCCTTCCCGCTGACTGACTTCTTCAACTCAAGGAGACCGCAGTTACACCAGGACCCGCGAAGCTTGCTTCTCTGCCTCAACCGATAAGAATCTATTAAGTGCCTACTATCTTAAAGGCACAGTACCCTTTCTACCAGGCAAGTGGATCCTACAGCTACAACAGCAGGGAGCTGGAAGTGATAGGCAGGGCAAAGGGGCACCAAGACGGAGGACAGGAACATGGAAAAGTATGACAGCAAGTAAAAAAAGTAAAGGATAACCTTTGTCTGCTTTACTCTTTTGCAGAAAACACTATAACTGTTGTAGAGGTAACTATTAATTAAGCACCTACTCTGTGCTACACACTTGGAATATACAGATGAAAGGCATGTTTCCTGACCTCAAAAGGCTTACAATACAATGGGGGAGGTGGGCAAGCAAAGAGACAAGAGTCTCTGCAGGGGCCCAAGCACCTCTAAGGAAATACTGATTTGAAAGAAATCTCTCTTTGGTCACCGGTTTGTCCTACAAAGGCCTTAAGTAAAACATGATTATAATATATCCGTTTAAATTTATGTGCCAATGCTTTGTTTGAAATACAAATTGTGGCGGGCTACTTTTTTTCTGCTATATACATTTTCCCCTCATTTTTAAGAACTTTTTTTATTGGGATATAGCATACATCCAGTAAAGTGCACAAATCTTAAGTGAATGGCTCAGTAGCCTTTTACTTATATGTATACCAAAGTAGCTACCACCCAGATCAAGTTATAAAATATAATATCACACCAGAAGCTTCCCTTGTGCCACAAGATCAGCCACAACTCTATCACAGTGAGGTAAACCATTATTTGGATTTTCATGTAGTAGGCTTTCTTTAAGCACTGCTGAGTTATATTTGTTTGGAGAGCTCTGCCTTCTAAATCCTGGATCTCCCTTGGTATACTTCGACAGCCCAGTCACTAAATATTGGGTTGGCCCCAAAATTTGTTCGGGTTTTTCATACGCTGTTACGGGAAAACCCGAACGAACTTTTTGGTCAGCCCAATATTGTGTCACCCTCGATGTGCTTAGGCTACCCAGACCCTAATTCTCTGGTTATGCCTCCTCCCCCATAACCATTAGGACAATATCCAGTATTCACCAAAGGGAGGAACATCCCAAGCAACAGAACATAAATAGGGCCTGTACCATTATTGGAACCCACTGACAAAGAGTTATTACTTTGCTAGATGGTCACGAAAGGACGCATCTTCGTTGAGAGTCCATGGGCTATTATTAGGACTACTCCACTTAATCTGTTACTCTGCTAACAGCATGCCTTACTTGGAGCAGAAATAAAATGTCACCCTTACTCCCCCTCTTGGTTAGGGAATGTACCCTTGTTTTCCCTGCTGGAACTCAGGAAAATGGAAGGTATCATCAAAGCCTGCTTGTCCTCTATCCATAGGCTGGGAATCTGTGTCTTACTCTAAAGGTACACTCACCTAACAGGAAAGACTTCTCCTTGCTTCATCTCTAAAACTAGGAAGTGAGTACTTAATCAAACCCAATACACAACAGAGGCAATCATTGCTATAATGAAGGCCCATATATGGCACAATGGGAAACTAAAGGAAGGAGAATTGGAGTTATGGAAGACTTCCGAGAGGAAGCTAGGCTTCAGTTGACTTAAAAAAGGGAACAGCCACGGCAAAGCCTTGGATATATCAAAGGACATGGTATTATCAGGCCATTCATGTAGCTCAGCGTTGCTGATTAAAAGGATGGACAGGCAGAGAGATGAACCTAGAGAAGATGGTGAAGATCATGAAGGGACTTATATGCTCTAAAAGAAGTTTAGATTTATACTATAAGTAATGAAGAATCATTAACTATTTTTGAGCTGGAGAGTGACCCAATCAGATTTATATTTTTAAAAAAACTATTCTGCCAGCAGTATGGAAAACTTAATAGGATAGGGGTGAGACTGAGGACTACTGAAATGATCCAAGTAGGACATGGTGAGGTACCTGTAGGATATCCAGGCAGAGAGATTACAGAGGCAGTTGAAAATGTAGAACTAGAACTTAAAAGAGCGATCTTGGCTGAAGGTAGGGTTGGGAGGGAGGGGTCATCTGTATATAAATGGTAGTGGTTTAGACTGCCTAGGAAGAGAATACAGGACAGAGTACAAGGCCAAGTACAAAGTTGCCTTGGGAAACAGCAACAATGAAAATTCCAGCCAAAGAAGAGGAGCCAGAGAATGAGGTAAGAGGTAAAAGAAAAAAAACAAGGACAGAGAAGATTGTCACAGTAGTCAAAGGAGGGAAGATTTTCAAGGAGGGAGTGGTTAATATTTCGTATGCCGCAAAGTGTTGCAAGACAAGAGAAGTATACATTGGTCTGGCAATATGGAGGTCACCGGTGACCTCAGTGAGAACAGTATCAGTGCTAGATCACACCACACTGAGGAGTGAATGGGGCGCAAGGAAGCAGAGGCAGCCAGTTTAGAAGCTTAGGCAGGGTTAGGAAGAAAAGAAATAGAATAACTGGAGGGTGAATTTGCTATAGACTGAATGTTTGTGCCTCCTCGCAAATTCCTATGTTGAAATCCTCACCCCCAAGGTGATGGTATTTTGAGGTGGGGCCTTTGGTAGGTGATTAATCCATGAGGGCAGCCCTCATGAATGGGATTAGTGCCTTTCTTATAAAAGAGGCCCTAGAGAGCTCCCTTTACCCTTCTGCCATGTGAGGACACAGCGAGAAGACAGCCATGTATGAACCACAAAGCCAGATCAACATAAAGGTTTCTCTCAGGTCCTAAGGAGCTCCCTGAACTCTCTAGGTGGAACAGAAAAAGTAAATATATAAATAATGCCTTTATCATTTGTTATAAATGTAGAGAAATGGATGGAAAGTTAGAATGCTACAGAAATCATTTGTGTAGGCCTTTGTTTTATATATCCATAAAGTTAAACAAAAACACACAACCTATGCTAAGGTAAGTTACAAATTATTGCTGTCCCTAGGACTTTACCTAATTGATATATAGATAACATTTTAAAAATCCCTCGTGGTAGCAATTTACTAACACAGAAAAATCAAGTCAATTGTAATGGCCTATAAATTAACACATTACTTATTAAGCAAATTTTGCCTCCAAGTATATCAAAACATCTCAAACATCTGCACAATGCAGGTTGGGAAGTATGGTAATTAAAACTGAGAGCTAAAACACTCATGGAACAGTCATATGGTTGGCCAATAAATGTTTATTGAGCACCTACTATGAGCCAGCCATTGCTCTCGTCACTGGACACTGACAAAAAATAGATGTGTCGATTTGTGTAATTCCTTCTGGAACCTGATCAACACGGTTAGAAGAACTGCTACCATTTCCAAACTATTTGGATTTGTGGCCACATCTATTTTAAGGCCATATTTACCTTACTATATTAAAGACATGGAATATTAGAGCTGGAGAGACCTTAAAGGATCACCAGCCTATCCTATCTCATTTCACAGATGGCAAACTTGAAGGGTTGAGAAGTCTAAAATAAATTTTTAGAGCCAGGACTAGAACCCAGAACCACAATTCTGATTCAGTGCTCGCTCTACCAATGAAACTCAATCAATAAAACCACATCTCTCCCCCAACACCCCCAACTGCCTCCGTCTATTTTGATCAGTTTTTCGGTGATCAGTTCTGCATTTTTCTCTAAAATAAGCAGCAAAGTTTCTATGACCCATGGGCACTTGGCCCAGATATAAAACATGGAGCTTAACAACTGCAAGCATCTCTCATCAGTGGACGGGGCAGGGCGGGGGTGGGAGACACTTGGCAAAGATCGCCTAGCTTTGGGCATTTAGCTGAAACGTCTAAAATTCCAGGAAGATGCTGGGGATGTTTTGTCTCTATTGTCTGGCTGCTAGAAAGGAGAATGTGTCGTCTTAAAATTTCTATTCAGAATTTTAATTAAATTGTGGCCTGTGGCAAAATAGAAAGACATTAAAATCAAACGCTAGTATCTCTTTGTTTATTTTATGGCTCTCATCTCTAACTAGTTCTCACTGAAATAATTAAATGTCTTTTCAGCAAATAGATTGTTCAGGCTGTTTAGTTTAATGTTTCTTATAACCTGGCAAGTAAGTGCTTTATAATTCAGTTGATTTCTGCTCTTCCCCGCGCGCCCCCCCCCCCCCCCCCCCCCCACTATATATGTTCTTTTCTCCTCTCTCCCCACACAGGCAGACTTGAAGGTTTCTGCAGATCAGAGCGGCATTAATGCACCTATGGGCCAAAGCATCCTCAGATAGACCGGAGGAGATTGTAGGAGGCTGAGCACATTGCATTTGACATTAATGGGTCAGAGATACTTCTAGGTTGAAACTGGTGAAGGTGGCGAGGACATACAATGCAGTCAATGAGGCCTCTTGGTCCGAGATTGATGCCTGAAATCTCTTATTTACTGACCCACTGTATTGCACGAAGGGAAAGCTGCTTTTTAAAAAGTACAGGATCCATATGGGGGAGGAGACAGAATTTACCTGGAGAGTGTGTGCGTGTGGTGAGATGCTGTTTTTTCTCTTTAGTAAAACACTAAATTAGGGACACTTTGGGGATAAAAGACAAAGCCCCAGGGCACAGGCTGAAATGGGGATGTTTAGCCAAAGGAGGTCTAATTGCCTACATTATAAAGTAAAAGTAGGTCTTTTAGGGATAAAGAGATTGTTCTTAGGCACCATTATTTTATCCTTTCCCTGAACAGAGCCCCACTGCAGAAAAAGGAGATGGAAAGGGGGAACAAGAAGAGAGGTCAGAGATGGTAGAAAACTAACTTTGTAATTCTGATGGCTAACTTCTAATGAGTGTTTACTGTGCTCTTCCAGGCACTGGGCTAAGTGCCTTTCCCCATTATCTCATGGAATATTCCCAACAGGCTTATGAAATAGGGACCATTAGTCTCCTCACTTTACAGATCTGAAAATTGTGGTTTAACAATATTAAATGACTTACCGAAGATCTCATAACTACTATGTGGTAGAGTTGGCGTTCATATTTGTCATCCAGGTCCTCCTCCGAATGAAAAGGGAAAATGGTGTGAATATTTAAAATCTGGGCCTACAAACTGTTAGGCTCCCTTGACCTGAATAATAATGATGGTGATACTGCTGGCGAAAGGTGATAGACAGCGGGTACTTATTATGTGCCAC
The DNA here is from genome assembly GCF_003676395.1 of Aethalodelphis obliquidens. Classification (NCBI taxonomy): domain Eukaryota; kingdom Metazoa; phylum Chordata; class Mammalia; order Artiodactyla; family Delphinidae; genus Aethalodelphis; species Aethalodelphis obliquidens. The sequence continues at coordinate 9,114,939 of NW_020838010.1, forward strand.
GCATTGTGCCAAGCACTTTATACAGGCCAGTTCATTTAATCCTCATAACAACTTTTTGGGGAAAATATTTATGTTCACTCCATTGTGCAAATGAAAAAAACAAAATCTTCGAGGCTAAATAACTTGCCCAGTTTTACATAGCTAGGTAGTAGAAAAGCTGGAGAGTAAAACAGACTCCCACCGCGTGGTAGGACTCCAGGGCCTAAGGAGAGATGGAATTACCAGCATGACATTCCCTCTAGTGAGATGTGGCTCAGAATCTTTTGGAATCCTGATATTTGACTGACAAATTTTACACTTGCTCCCCATTCTACGCTATGATCTATTCTGAAAAAGTAAGCCTTGGGACACTTATGCCTCACACAATAGAGACTTAAAGTCAAGAAATATTAGGTGAATAAATGGATGAAGGAATGAATGGAGTCTAATCAGTAGTTTTCAGGTTTTTCATTCTGTGGCCCTGTAAGCTCCTTGTCTCTATGATGAGTCGGAACCTTGCACATGAGTTTCGCATGCACCAAAGATTTGAATAATAAAAGGTAATGAATAAGAGAAAGGACTTATTTGTCCTTAGATGATAAACGAAATGTGGAAAAACCAAAAAGGAAATAGCTCTCCCAAGGTCCTCATTGCCTTAGGAGGGAGAAATCTGCTGTGGGGACCAGGCATCTAGGGAAGGATAGTATGGGAGCTAATAGGGAACTAACATTTTCTATACCTACTAGGTACCAGGTCTTTTTATATACCATAACTCTAATCCTCACATCTATCCTGGGAGGCAGGTGATCTTATCTCCATGTTTTAAATAAGAAAATCAAGGCTCATAAATTAAGTAACTTCCACAAAATCTCACATGTGGGAAGGGGTGGAATTGAGGTTCCATCTCTGTTCTGACTCTTTCTAGAACACTCACTGCCTCTTCAAGTAGAGAGCTGAAAATACAAGGGCATTTTAATTGACTGAGGAAAATAAAATGTTTCAGGTTTAGAAAGACAAAAGATATGGCGAAGAACTTGTGGAAAGGCCCAAACCCAGAAAAACGAGATTTGGGGAAGCTGGAAGACAGACCTTGACTGAATGCGGTAATCTTTAGGAAAGAGGTAAAACCCGGATTCCAAATTCTCTACTGTGTTACCCATATTTCCTCACTTGGTAATTGTAGCAACTCAGTGTGGAGCAAAAGAGTGACATCTGTAACCAGGGAGACAAACTAGAGGCAGCAATGCAAGATGGTGGGGAGTAAAGATACCAGTGTCCCCAAGACCCCTGCTCAGAGACCTTTCCCTAGCCTTTCAGTGGCACAAGGCAATGGCAGGGCCCGCTGCCAGCCCCCAACATCTTCCTCCTTACCCCTCTTGACTTCATTCCTGATAATCTGGTCTTGCATATACAGCTACCAACAATTCAGTCTTTGGAAACCTCACAGCTTTTGGTTTTCTTATCAAGTCACGCGAGTCAAATCTAGGCCTAGGAAGCAAACACTGTTCCCTGCATCTCAAATAGCTACTCTACTTACGTTATTCCGTGTCTCCAAGAAGCACGTGTCAAGACAAGATTAAATGTGGAAAGCTTTCATTAGGAGAAATGACTGTGTGAAAGAAAATAGAGAGGGAGCTGTGAGGGAAGCCTGACCCTGAGGGAGGGAGAGAGGAGAGGTTGGATGGAAGCAGTCTAGACTATCAGGCAGTCTAAGGAAGCTTCTGCAAGACCTTGAGCCAAAGTCTGCCTTAGTACCCCACTGTATTCAGTCATGGGAGGGAACAGCCCGAGGGAAAGTGCCAGAACACAGCAGCTGAGGCCCTCAGTCAATTTTGCTCCCTATTATAGATGGTCTGCCAGGTACACTCTAATGGGCCCCCAACAAAACCCCTGCCTCCTCGATTCATAAGTACTCCTGCAAATCTCAGCTCCAACTTCTTTTTTTAAGGGAACGCTTTCCTGATTCCAACCCTACCCCTAGGTGAGGTAAACATACTTTTTGATATGCTCTCATAAAAATATGTTTCCTTCAGAGAACTTGGATCAGTTTGTACTTATATATTCATTACTATGATTATTAGATTAATGACTATCTCTCTTGCTAAATTTTAAACACCGTGAGAGCAGGGACCGTGACTGCCTTGTTCACTGCTTTATCCTTAGTACCTACCACAGTGACTAGCAGTAGATACTCAATGAATATATTTTGAACGAATGGACGTGAGTGAAGAAATGTCAAAGAATAGATATGAGTCATATAATCAATTCTAATCCCAAACCTACTGGAAACTACATAAGGCCCAGGACTAGGAGAAAGGGAACATAGCTTGAAATGGTGAGAGTGAATAGGTAGGTTCAAGGTAAGGATGGTAACAGGAGATTCTTAGGCTGACATAAGCAAACACCAGCTGTGGCTGGTGCCTGCTAGGCCAAACTAACTGAGACTCATGACTCATGTCAGGTAAATTAAGGTAAAAGAGAAAGAGTGAATGTGCTTGGGGGAGGTGAGACAGCTCATGAACGTAAACCATGAACAACCCCCCCTTACTTGATAAAACAGGCTGGTCTAGGAAATGCGGGATTGGGGCTGTAGCAGACACACACAGAGCCAGGGTAGTGGAAACCATGGCAAGGCAGGAGCCCGTCACACACAATAGCCTCCAGGAGTTCTCCTGAGAACTGAGGTTGCATCAACAAAGTCTGTAGATCTTGGCCAGGTTCTTAGCTCAGTTCTTCCCTTGTGGCCTCTCCTAGCCTTAGCGGGCCCATCTTCTCTGATGACTAGGGCTGGGATCATGTGGTGTTACTCACTGTCTAACAACTGCATCTGTTGACAGCCCTACAGTCGCCCAGGACCACTTGGAATTTTACCTTTCTAAGCCTCGGCTTTTTCCTTTCAAAAAGGGGGATAAAATTTAATCTTGAAGGATGAGTAGATTAGGATTAGAAAGAATAATATGAGATTACTTATAATAATATGTAATGGGGTCTAATGTGGTTCCATGCAAACTCTCATTATTTTTTATTTTTTATTTTTTTGCGGTACGCGGGCCTCTCACTGCTGTGGCCTCTCCCGTTGTGGAGCACAGGCTCCGGACGCGCAGGCTCAGCGGCCACGGCTCACGGGCCCAGCCGCTCTGCACCATGTGGGATCTTCCCGGACCGGGGCACGAACCCGTGTCCCCTGCATCGGCAGGCGGACTCTCAACCACTGCGCCACCAGGGAAGCCCAAACTCTCATTATTTTTATATCAGAATATAAAATTAATTTAAACCAAGCAAGATTTTCCCTTTGACTCCACTGGTGAAGAAAAATGGCTTTGGATACACAATATACACAAAATCTTTAGAAAATCTTGTTAAAACTGACAATCCCTGATCTAGTAGACTCAGTATTGGCCTGTATGTCAGAAGATGTAGAAAATCATAGAATTCTAGGATCTCTCAGCTGAGGGAGTCCTTCAAGATTAGTCCTGTTTGCATTAGTGAGCTGTGAGAAAGCTGGGGAAAATCATTGATTGTCAAGATCCTGTGTGTCTGGGATTCTTCACAGAATTATTAAGTGGGACATTGAAAGACCATTGCTAGAATTCACTGTCTTCTCACTAGCTAGAGCAAAATGTGAATTTATTCCACAGCCAGTGTAACAGGGATAAAGTTAATTTCAATCTGGGACTAAGGTATAAACTCATTTATATTTGTTAGAAGAGTCATGCTGTATCATTAGGGTAATGAGTCAGCCAAAGCTATTGAAAATCACATAGTTAATCTGCTCTAAGTTTTGACTGTAGTTGAGTGGTTATATGGTCCTAAAAGTCCAGAGCCTTGTTCTATTCTTGTCTATTTTACTGACTCACTGAGTTGAGGGCGCTAACTCAACCTTTCTGTGTCTCTTTCATCATCCGTAAAATCTGAGCTACAAATATTTAACTGTTTACAAAGCCATTTTTACTTCATCAGTGTCATTCACAGCATAACATACCACCTCCTTGGTCAAAACAATAATGCTTTTGTTCAAATGCATTAACTTCAAGGGTAGACTTCAATTGAATTTGATGATTATTTCTTGGAACCTAGCACAGTGGGAACACGAGTCAGAATAAAATACAGAATAAAATTCCCATCCTAAAATGGTGATTCACAAACACCAGTCCACAGACTTTGACTAGTCTGTGACAATGTTTCCACAAGGCAAGATGTTAAAAAAAAAAAAAAAAAAAAAAAAAAAAAGTTTCATGACTCTAAATTTATATTCAATTTAAAAGAATTTCTTTCCTACAAATTTCTTATATTTCTGTTCCAGTTTTTTTTTTCTTGGCACTGAAATGTTCCTTATTTTATGGTGCCAGTTGTCTCTTTTTAACACCCTGACTTAGCAAAACAAAAGAGTGGCAACTCTAGGTCATTCAATTTTTTTCTTTCAGTTTTGTTGGCCCACTAACTCAAAACGTATGAGAACCACGCTTACCACCTACTTAAGGAATGTGATTAATCCGGCTTACAGTTTAGTCAAGAAAATTGCTTAAATTTGTTATTTAAAAGTTGCTGTTCTGGGGCTTCCCTGGTGGCGCAGTGGTTGAGAGTCCACCTGCCGATGCAGGGGACGCGGGTTCGTGCCCCGGTCCGGGAAGATCCCACATGCCGCGGAGCGGCTAGGCCCATAAGCCATGGCCGCTGAGCCAGCACGTCCGGAGCCTGTGTTCCGCAACGAGAGAGGCCACGACAGTGAGAGGCCCACATAACGCAAAAAAAAAAAAAAAAAAAAAAAAGTTGCTGTTCTGGGAATTGTTTGTGTTTATAGTTAGAAGCTCCCAAAAAAGAAAACAGATTTTGAGCTCAAGCTACTGTTAAAAACAAAACAACAATAAAAGGAGCAAAGCCAATAATGACTAAATAGTGCCTGGCACATAGAAGACCTTCAATAAATATTTGTTGAATAAGTAAATAAAGTATCAAATGAAACACACATAGATTCAAGCAATACCTAGCCAGCAGCTACTGGGGAAAAAAAAAAAAAAAAAAGACTGATAAGGAAGAGGAGGATTTTCACTCTTTGGTGAGAACAACATGGAAAATTTTCTTTTTAATTTTTCCCTTCAATTAGTGGTAATTCCTGAGTATCATGCCCTCAGCCTAGGAAAGGCCTGTATCTCATTTTTCTCTCTTGCCAAGAGGAAATAAAAGAGATGGTCAGAGGAAACTGAAAACATTTAGGAAATTATTTAAACTCATAGTAGTTAGAGACAGAGACTTTAGAAATCACCCAGCCCATTCCCTTCTATTTACAGATCAGGAAACTGGCTCAGAGAAACTCGCCCAAGTTGCCCAGGGTTGGACCATGAGAACAAAACCAAGATACTTCTGCCACCTAGCAGTAGTATATACCCTAATTGCAGGGGGAAGATAAGCATCCTTGAATATTCAAACTAAAAACTTAAAAGTTCTACAATAGTTTCAAAGATCAGAGGAAACAGGCATAAAGATAGTAAATGTTCAAATTAGAATTCCTGAAGGAGAGATAGTATTCTGGGGCTAGTGTGTTGTGGAAGAGCAAAGATCCAGAGACTGGAGTGGGTATGATGTGTTTGGGGAATGTTGAGGGGCGCTGAGTTAGAAATGACTTGTGAATACATCTGCCATCTTCAGGATTTCTCCTTTTATAGCACACATCAACTAGATTAAGCAAGGAGCTCTTACTGTTGACCAGCCACTAGCATATGGAACTAGTTTTGCTCAGTTGAAGCTCACATTAAAAATTATATCCATGTTATTACCGACAAAGATACACTGACAAAATATAAAATGGCATATTGATTCAATGGAGTGTTGTTATTTGTACTGCAAAGGACTGGAAACAAAACAAATGTCCATAAATCAGGGACTGCTTGAATAAACTATGGTACATCCACACAAGGGGTACCATACAGATGTTTAAGAAAATAAAAGAATGAGGAAGACTTCTATATACGGACATGGTTTATCTCTACAATTGAATGTTATGAGAAAAATCAAGGGTAAAACAATGCTTGTGACATGCCACCTTTTGAGTAGCCAACTCTAAAGGGAAATACACATACACACATCCACTTATATTTTCGAAGAGAAACAAAGGTTGGACTAAAACAATAACTAATAAAGATGTTTATCTATAGGTGGAGGGAGGGGCCAGGGTAGAAGAGGCAGGGTGGCCTTGAGACTTCCTTGAATATACCTTGTTATACACTTTGATTCTGGAATAAAATTAATAAAAAAAATAAAAACCTTAAAAGTAGAAAGAAAACTGAGACAAGCTTAATTTTATACTAAATTGGTAACAGACCCATATAGAGAAAATAATTATTTCAACTTGACTTTGAAATACAGAATTTTGACTGCACACCCCTAACTGGATATATTCCCAGGACATAGAGAACTACAAGCAAATTCTAAACTGCATTCCGTAGTTTTATTGTTAAAGGTAATATTGTTATTTTTATTTCGGAACAATTATAGGTAACTATGTCAATTCTAAGAACCAAGATGTTTAAAATAAGGGAAAGGAGATTGAAGTATAAATTCAAAGAAGTTAAGTAAAAATTCTGTTATCTTAAATTTGAATTGGAAATACCACTATAACTTATTTTTTTTAAACAAAAAGGTAATTTCTAGCCTGACCACTGAAAAGACCTAGAAAACAATGGCCATCTAATAGCAATAAGCACCCTGGCACACAACTGTAATCTCTGAATATCATTCCCCACTAAATAAAACCAGGATTCCTTAGAGAAATGGCTGGCTCCAGGTCTGGGGCAGGAGCTGTACTAGAATGAGCTTGGGATGTCTCCTTGTGCTAGAAAGCAAGTAAGTTATCAGCAACTACTATGGTCATGTCAAAAGGCCTCAGAAGCCAACTTTAATGGGGCTCCCATTGGCTTAATATGGAACAATTTGGGTATCAAAGTGAAAAATCACTATGATTTATTGAAGCACAACAAATATATAAAAATCCATGAATTCATAATAAAAACACATTAGATAATAAAAACACATTAGTCACCAGTGGAGCTTACTAGGACACCAAATCATTCTGAAAATTGATAAGTAAAAGGGAAGAGCCAGGTAGCTGTCCTACCTTTCCTATAAGAACTGTACTTCAGGGCAGCTACATAGTTGATGAGGGAAATTTCTTCATTAGTATATTTGTAGCTTAAAAATGCAGAAGAAGGGAATTCCCTGGTGGTCCAGTGGTTAGGACTCTGCGCTTTCACTGCCGAGGGCCCATGTTCAATCCCCGGTCAGGGAACTAAAATCCCACAAGCTGCGCAGTGCAGTGTAGCCAAAAAAAAAAAAAAAAAAAATGCAGAAGAAATGACAGCTTTGGAAAATCACCAATCTCTTACTTCTAATGAAATAATGGATCTAGGCAATGAGAATCAGTGGATGCTGAAATCATTAGGTTAAAGGTTGATGGGTCACTTCATAATTCAGGAATCAGGCTGACACTACCTGACCCCAACTGATCAATCTTATTATAAACAGTGAGATAACCAGACACTATATGCCTCCTGATGTGCTCCAATAGGGGATAAACAACACCACCCATGAGGGATTCCAAACTTAAAAAGTAAACCTGAATCAAATCAAATCTTTAGGGGGAAGAAAATAATAGTCATGAAAACAGAGTTTTATTGGTATTTGATTAAGGAGTGAAAGAACAAAATAATTCTCACAGCTGGGGACACTTGACTGCCCCCAACACCACTCCTGTAGACTCAGTCTGCCCCAGGCTCTGGAACAAATCCTGTTTACTCATTAAGGGGAAATTAAGGAGCCTGAGTTCCATAAGTCAAAATGACTGCATGCAGTCACTCTGGCTGTTGACCCTGCTGTAACATTATGCCTTGTACCCCGACTTGAACTATGGTTGCTTGCCTTAGTTCCTATGCCCAAGTTTCTAACTGGTTAATTTTACTTCTGCCTCAGTTGCTTTGAAGTAGGGGATCTGCTTTGCTCTTACCAATATTACTAAAGACTACAGCCTTGACCTTGAATCCCAACCCACACCCTGTTGCTGATCACCTACTAGTACCCTCTGCCTTGCCCACTCCCAGGCTGCCTGATTTGAACTGCTTCCCAGCTTACTAAGTGTTTCTTGACTTAAAAATCTTGTGTAAAATTGACCTATACTGTTAAAATTCGGATTAAATATCACACCATGTATTGTTAACTCAAAACATCTTGAGGGAGGTTGGTGATATTATTCTGGTTTTTGTTTTGTTTTTCTTTTTAGCTCTTAGTTTTATTTATTATTTTTAATTTTTTTTAACATCTTTATTGGAGTATAACTGCTTTACATTGCTGTGTTAGTTGTTGCTGTATAACAAAGTGAATCAGCCATACATATACATACATCCCCATATCTCCTCCCTCTTGCATCTCCCTCCCACCCTCGCTAGCCCACCCCTCTAGGTGGTCACAAAGCACCAAGCTGATCTCCCTGTGCTATGCGGTTGCTTCCCACTAGCTATCTATTTTACATTTGGTAGTGTATATATGTCCATGCCACTCCCTCACTTTGTCCCAGCTTACCCTTCCCCCTCCCCGTGTCCTCAAGTCCATGCTCTATGTCTGCGTCTTTATTCCTGTCCTACCTCTAGGTTCTTCAAAAACATTTTTTTTTTATTCCATATATATGCGTTAGCATACGGTATTTGTTTTCTCTTTCTGACCTACTTCACTCTGTATGACAGACTCTAGGTCTATCCACCTCACTACAAATAACTCAATTTCGTTTCTTCTTATGACTGAGTAATATTCCATTGTATATATGTGCCACATCTTCTTTATCTGTTCATCTGTCGATGGACACTAAGGTGGCTTCCGTGGCCTGGCTATTGTAAATAGTGCTACAATGAACATTGTGGTACATGACTCGTTTTGACTTACAGTTTTCTCAGGGTATATGCCCAGTAGTGGGATTGCTGGGTCGTATGGTAGTTCTATTTTTAGTTTTTTAAGGAACCTCCATACTGTTCTCCATAGGGCTGTATCAATTTACATTCCCACCAACAGTGCAAGAGGGTTCCCGTTTCTCCGCACCCTCTCCAGCATTTATTGTTTGTAGACTTTTTGATGATGGCCATTCTGACTGGTGTGAGGTGATACCTCCTTGCAGTTTTGATTTGCATTTCTCTAATGATTAGTGATGATGAGCATCCTTTCACGTGTTTGTTGGCAATCTGTGTATCTTCTTTGGAGAAATGTCTATTTAGGTCTTCTGCCCATTTTTGGATTGGGTGTTTTTTTTGATATTGAGCTGCATGAGCTGCTTGTATATTTTGGAGATTAATCCTTTGTCAGTTGCTTCATTTGCAAATATTTTCTCCCATTCTGAGGGTTGTCTTTTCGTGTTGTTTATGGTTTCCTCTGCTGTGTAAAAGCTTTTAAGTTTCATTAGGTTCCATTTGTTTATTTATTTTTTTAATTTCCATTTCTCTAGGAGATGGGTCAAAAAGGATCTTGCTGTGATTTATGTCATAAAGTGTTATGCCTATGTTTTCCTCTATGAGTTTTATGCTGTCTGGCCTTACATTTAGGCCTTTAATCCTTTTTGAGTTTATTTTTGTGTATGGTGTTAGGGAGTGTTCTAATTTCATTCATTTACATGTAGCTGTCCAGTTTTGCCAGTACTACTTATTGAAGAGGCTGTCTTTTCTCCATTGTATATTCTTCCCTCCTTTATCAAAGATAAGGTGACCATATGTGCATGGGTTTATCTCTGGGCTTTCTATCCTGCTCCATTGACCTATATTTCTGTTTTTGTAACAGAAGCATACTGTATTGATTACTGTAGCTTTGTAGTATAGTCTGAAGTCAGGGAGCCTGATTCCTCCAGCTCCGTTTTTCTTTCTCAAGATTGCTTTGGCTATTCGGGGTCTTTTGTGTTTCCATACAAATTGTGAACTTTTTTGTTCTAGTTCTGTGGAAAATGCCATTGGTAGTTTGATAGGCATTGCATTGAATCTGTAGATTGCTTTGGGTAGTAGAGTCATTTCCACAACGTTGATTCTTCCAATCCAAGAACATGGTATATCTCTCCATCTGTTTACATCATCTTTAATTACTTTCATCAGTGTCATAGTTTTCTGCATACAGGTCTTTTGTCTCTTTAGGTAGGTTTATTCCTAGGTATTTTATCCTTTTTGTTGCAATGGTAAATAGGAGTGTTTCCTTAATTTCTCTTTCAGATTTTTCATCATTAGTGTTTAGGAATGCAAGAGATTTCTGTGGATTAATTTTGTATCCTGGTACTTTACCAAATTCATTGATTAGCTCTAGTAGTTTTCTGGTAGCATCTTTAGGATTCTCTATGTGTACTATCAATCATGTCATCTGCAAACAGTGACAGTTTTACTTCTTCTTTTCCAATTTGGATTACTTTTATTTCTTTTTCGTCTCTGATTGCTGTGGCTAAAACTTCCAAAACTATGTTGAATAATAGTGGTGAGAGTGGGCAACCTTATCTTGTTCCTGATCTTAGAGGAAATGGTTTTAGTTTTTCACCACTGAGAACGATGTTGGCTATGGGTTTGTTGTACATGGGCTTTGTTATGTTGAGGTAAGTTCCCTCTCTGCCTACTTTCTGGAGAGTTTTTATCATAAATGGGTGTTGAACTTTGTCAAAAGCATTTTCTGCATCTATTGAGATGATCCCTCAATTTGTTAATATGGTGTATCACATTGATTGATTTGCATATATTGAAGAATCCTTGCATCCCTGGGATAAATCCCACTTGATCATGGTGTATGATCCTTTTAATGTGCTGTCGGATTCTGTTTGCTAGTATTTTGTTGAGAATTTTTGCATCTATGTTCATCAGTGATATTGGCCTGTAGTTTTCTTTTTTTGTAACACCTTTGTCTGGCTTTGGCTTCAGGGTGATGGTGGCCTCATAGAATGAGTTTGAGAGTGTTCCTCCCTCTGCTATATTTTGGAAGAGTTTGAGAAGGATAGGTGTTAGCTCTTCTCTAAATGTTTGATAGAATTCGCCTGTGAAGCCATCTGGTCCTGGGTTTTGTTTGTTGAAAGAGTTTTAATCACAGTTTCAATTTCAGTGCTTGTGATTGGTGTGTTCATATTTTCTTCTTCTTCCTGATTCAGCCTTGGCAGGTTGTGCTTTTCTAAGGATTTGTCCATTTCTTCCAGGTTGTCCATTTTATTGGCATAGAGTTGCTTGTAGTAATCTCTCATGATCTTTTGTATTTCTACAGTGTCAGTTGTTACTTCTCCTTTTGCATTTCTAATTCTATTGATTTGAGTCTTCTCCCTTTTTTTCTTGATGAGTCTGGCTAATGTTTTATCAATTTTGTTTATCTTCTCAAAAAACAGCTTTTAGTTTTATTGATCTTTGCTATTGTTTCATTTATTTCTGATCTGATCTTTATGATTTCTTTCCGTCTGCTAACTTTGCGGTTTTTTTGTTCTTCTTTCTCTAATTGCTTTAAGTATAAGTTAGATTGTTTATTCAGGTTTTTCTTATTTCTTGAGGTAGGATTGTATTGCTATAAACGTCCCTCTTAGAAGTGCTCTTCCCACATCCCATAGGTTTTGGGTCATCGTGTGTTCATTGTCATTTGTTTCTAGTTATTTTTTGATTTCCTCTTTGGTTTCTTCAGTGATCTCTTTGTTATTTAGTAGTGTATTGTTTAGCCTCCATGTGTTTGCATTTTTAACAGCTTTTTTCCTGTAATTGATATCTAGTTTCACAGTGTTGTTGTCAGAAAAGATACTTGATATTATTTCAATTTTCTTAAATTTACCAAGGCTTGATTTGTGTCCCAAGATATGGTCTATCCTGGAGAATATACCATGAGCACTTGAGAAGAAAGTGTATTCTGTTGGTTTTGGATGGAATGAACTATAAATATCAATTAAGTCTATCTTGTTTAGTGTTTCATTTAAAGCTTGTGTTTCCCTATTTATTTTCATTTGGATGATCTGTCCACTGGTGAACATGCGGTGTTAAGGTCCCCTATTATGGTGTTACTGTCAATTTCCCCTTTTATGGCTGTTAGCATTTGCCTTATGTATTGAGGTGCTCCTATGTTGGGTGCATAAATATTTATAATTGTTATATCTTCTTCTTGGATCGATCCCTTGATCATTATGTAGTGTCCTTCTTTGTCTCTTGTAATAGTCTTTATTTTAAAGTCTATTTTGTCTGATATGAGAATTGCTACTCCAGCTTTCTTTTGATTTCCATTTGCATGGAATATCTTTTTCCATCCCCTCACTTTCAGTCTGTATGTGTCTCTAGGTCTGAAGTGGGTCTCTTGTAGACATCATATATATGGGTCTTGCTTTTGTATCCATTCAGCCAGTCTGTGTCTTTTGGTGGGAGCATTTAATCCATTTACCTTTAAGGTAATTATCGATATGTATGTTCTTATTCCCATTTTCTTAATTGTTTTGGGTTTGTTATTGTAGGTCTTTTCCTTCTCTTGTGTTTCTTGCCTAGAGAAGTTCCTTTAGCATTTGTTGTAAAGCTGGTTTGGTGGTGCTGAACTCTCTCAGCTTTTGCTTGTCTGTAAAGGTTTTAATTTCTCCATCAAATCTGAATGAGATCCTTGCTGGGTAGAGTAATCTTGGTTGTAGGTTTTTCCCTTTCATCACTTTAAATATGTCCTGCCACTTCCTTCTGGCTTGCAGAGTTTCTGCTGGAAGATCAGTTGTTAACCTTATGGGGATTCCCTTGTATGTTATTTGTTGCTTTTCCCTTGCTGCTTTTAATTTTTTTTTTGTATTTAATTTTTTATAGTTTGATTCATATGTGTCTGGGCATGTTTCTCCTTGGATTCATCCTGTATGGGACTCTCTGCACTTCCCTGACTTGATTGACTATTTCCTTTCCCATATTAGGGAAGTTTTCAACTATAATCTCTTCAAATATTTTCTCAGTCCCTTTCTATTTCTCTTCTTCTTCTGGAACCCCTATATTTCAAATGTTGGTGCATTTAATGTTGTCCCAGAGGTCTCTGAGACTGTCCTCAAGTCTTTTCATTCTTTTTCCTTTATTCTGCTCTGTGGTAGTTATTTCCACTATTTTATCTTCCAGGTCCCTTATCCGTTCTTCTATCTCAGTTACTCTGCTACTGATTCCTTCTAGAGAATTTTTAATTTCATTTATTGTGTTGTTCATCATTGTTTGTTTGTTCTTTAGTTCTTCTAGGTCCTTGTTAAACGTTTCTTGTATTTTCTCCATTCTATTTCCAAGATTTTGGATCATCTTTACTATCATTACTCTGAATTCTTTTTCAGGTAGACTACCTATTTCCTTTTCATATGTTTGGTCTGGTGGGTTTTTACCTTGCTCCTTCATCTGCTGTGTATTTCTCTGTCTTATCATTTTGCTTAACTTACTGTGTTTGGGGTCTCCTTTTTGCAGGCTGCAGGTTTGTAGTTCCCGTTGTTTTTGGTGTCTTTCCCCAGTGGCTAAGGTTGGTTCAGTGGGTTGTGTAGGCTTCCTGGTGGAGGGGACTGGTGCCTGTGTTCTGATGGATGAGGCTGGATATTGTGTTTCTGGTGGGCAGGACGGTATCCGGTGGTGTGTTTGGGGGTGTCTGTGACCTTATTATGATTTTAGGTAACTTCTGTGCTAATGGGTGTGGTTGTGTTCTTGTCTTGCTAGTTGTTTGGCATGGTGTGTCCTGCACTGTAGCTTTTTGGTCCTTGAGTGGAGCTGGGTCTTAGCATTGAGATGGATATCTCTGGGAAAGCATTTGCCGTTTAATATTACGTGGGGCTGGGAGGTCTCTGGTGGACCAATATCCTGAACTCGGCTCTTCTGCCTCAGAAGCACAGGCTTGACACCCAGCCAGAGCACCAGGACCCTGTCAGCCACACGGCTCAGAAGAAAAGTGAGAAAAGAAAGAAAGAAAGAAAGAAAGGGAGGGAGGGAGGGAGGGAGGAAGGAAGGAAGGAAGGAAGAAAGAAAGAAAAAAGAAAGAAAGAAAGAATAAAGTAAAATAAAGTTATAAAATAAAAAATAATTATTAAAAATTAAAAAGTAATAAAAAAAGAAAGAAGAGAGCAATCCACCAATGATAACAAGGGCTAAAAACTATACTAAAACAAAACAAAACAAAACAAAAAACAGACCGACAGAACCCTAGGACAAATGATAAAAGCAAAGCTATACAGACAAAATCGCACACAGAAGCATACACATACACACTCACAAAGAGAGAAAAAGGAAAAAAATATATATATCATTGCTCCCAAAGTCCACCTCCCCAATTTGGGATGATTCATTGTCTATTCAGGTATTCCACAGATGCTGGGTACATCAAGTTGATTGTGGAGCTTTAATCCGCTGCTCCTGAGGCTGCTGGGAGAGATTTCCCTTTCTCTTTGTTCTCACAGCTCCCGGGGTTCAGCTGTGGATTTGGTCCCACCCCTGCATGTAGGTCGCCGGAGGGCGTCTGTTCTTCGCTCAGACAGGACGAGGTTAAAGGCGCAGCTAATGCGGGGGCTCTGGCTCATTCAGGCGGGGGGGAGGGAGGGGTACAGATGCGGGGTGAGCCTGCGGCGGCAGAGGCCGGCGGGACATTGCACCAGCCTGAGGCACATCGTGCGTTCTCCCTGGGAAGTTGTCCCTGGATCACGGGACCCTGGCAGTGGTGGGCTGCACAGGCTCTCAGGAGGGGAGGTGTGGATAGTAACCTGCGCTTGCACACAGGCTTCTTGGTGGCGGCAGCAGCAGCCTTAGCGTCCCAGGCCCGTCTCTGGGGTCCGCACTTTTAGCCGCGGCTCGCGCCCATCTCTGGAGCTCCTTTAAGCAGCGCTCTTAATCCCCTCTCCTCGCGCACCAGGAAACAAAGAGGGAAGAAAAAATCTCTTGCCTCTTTGGCAGCTCCAGACCTTTTCCTGGACTCCTGGACTCCCTCCTGGCTCGCCGTGGTGCACTAACTCCCTTCAGGCTGTGTTCACGCCGCCAACCCCAGTCCTCTCCCTGCGCTCCAACCGAAGCCTGAGCCTCAGCTCCCAGCCCCGCTCGCCCCGGCGGGTGAGCAGACAAGCCTCTCGGGCTGGTGAGTGCTGGTTGGCACTGATCCTCTGTGCAGGAATCTCTCTGCTTTGCCCTCCGCACCCCTGTTGCTGCGCTCTCCTCCGTGGCTCCGAAGCTTCCCCCCCCCCCATCCGCTGTCTCCGCCCGCGAAGGGGCTTCCTAGTGTGTAGACACCTTTCCTCCTTCACAGCTCCCTCCCAGAGGTGCAGGTCCCATCCCTATTCTTTTGTCTCTGTTTTCTCTTTTATCTTTTGCCCTACCCAGGTACATGGGGAGTTTCTTGCCTTTTGGGAAGTCTGAGGTCTTCAGCCAGCGTTCAGTAGGTGTTCTGTAGGAGTTGCTCCACGTGTAGATGTATTTGTGGGGAGGAAGGTGATCTCCACGTCTTACTCCTCCACCATCTTGAAGGTCCTCTATTCTGGTTTTGAAATGGAACAAAAACAATATGTGAAACACTTGGTTTTGGCCCCAGATCATATTTGGGGCAGCACTGCCACAAGCATCCTTAATCTATGTTCCTTAGGTGAGGAATAGTAGCCTCATCCCAGAATTCTGCTGCAAGCTACTTAGCACGTGTTGCCATTCTCTCCAAACCTTGAGTCCTTCCCTTTGTCTTTTGTCACTGCTATAGCTTCCCTTCCATCTCTTGCTTCTCCAGTCCCTTCTACCCATGCTCTGATGGGAATGCTTTTTCCTCTTTCTGCCTTTAAAAGCTTCAGCAACCATGTCAGTCTCCCAGCAGTTGCTTAGTGCTTTGACTCCATGGGTATGCCCTTCTTTTATTTATTTTTATGATTTTTATTGTAAAGTAAAACAAATAAGGAAGCTACACGGATGTGTGGCTTAATGGATTCATATAAAGCAACACTTATAAACATTATCAGATCAAGAAATATGTAGATCTTTATCAGTTACCCCAAAGCCCCTGCATGTGCACTGCCCAGATTACAAGCCTCTCCCTTTACCCATAATATGTAACTATTGACTTTTATAGTAATCACTTCCTTGTCTTTAAAAAAAAATAGTTTTATCATCTAAATGTGCATCCTTATATTTTAGTCTTGCCTGTTTTAAAAATTAGATATACTTTTAAGTTTTTTAACCTATAGGTTCTCCCCCCATTCGTCTCTTTTCCTTATCATTTATCTGTTGAAACACCCAGGCTATTTGACTAATAGCAGTTCCCAGTCTGGATTTTGCTGGTGGTGTGCCAATCAGTTGGTATCTTAATGAACTTAACTTTGCCTTCTTCACTTCCCTCCCATCTTGCTGGGGCTCGTATGCAGCTGCAGGAGCTCTGTGGGAGCTTTCCTCAGTCCACACTCCAGCATGACTGATTGGAAAGCCAGCTCCCCTGCTCCCAGCTGCTCCCAGCTAGGGCTCCATCTGGCTGTTTCGGTGGCTAGCTGATATCTGGAGCTCATCGACGTGCCTCCAGTGTCCACCTTGTTCTTTCCATTAATTTTCATGGGAGGCACATTTTGACTCCTGAGACGAGGAAAAGTAGAAACTGAAGAATTCAGAGTTTCACTGCACCTTAAGGTTCAGGGAACTCCATTCCCTCCCATTGCTGGCCAATTTCTATTGGTGCATTTGGGGGATTAAGCAATGTACAAAGCCCCAGCTGAGTTCCTAAATATGGGCTAGGCTGGTTAGAATCCTGAGTGTTTGGTATCTTTTAAAGGTATTTTGTATGTTTAAATATACTTCGTAAAGCTTAAAAGAAAAAATCATAAATGTAACTGTATTTCAGTCACACTCTGGGTTAAATTGGGGTTTTGTAGGCCCACCTGATGCCTAATCAAATATAGCATTGTTTGTGTGAGAAACCAAATGCCAAATTCCAAACATGCCACTTACAAAATGTGGGAAAAAATCCCTTTTATAAATTTGAAGGTTGCCTGAATGGTCAATTATAACATTTTAGATTCCGGTTGATGCAAAGCTGAAACCTAAAATTATCTTCCTGAGGTCTTTTCCTAAAGAAGGCTTACATAGTCTTATCCCTAAGCATCTCCTCAAATGACTTAAAATATCATTTCTTTGTCCATATCCAAATAACAGAAAATAATGATTCTCTTTCTGTGATGTAAAAGGAAGGCCAAGAAGATTATTGCTTCAGGAAACTAATGTCCAAAATTTTGACCACCACAGAGAAGGTCATAGTACTCACCAACTCCCTAAAAACTAGAAGCCAGCACTGCTATTATACAAACCGTGCAGCTCTCTGGGGGAAACAACCCCTCCCTGCAAACGTTCTAAATTTCAGAGCGCTACTACATGGAATTATTTAGGACTTAAATGTCAATCAGTGGCAGCTGGGAAATTTTTAGATTTTGAAATGTGATAGTCTCCATTTGCTTGCATCCGGTTAATAGTCTCTGTTCCACTTTAAAAGCATCACATCAAAGATAGAGGCAAAATGTAATAATAACAGAAAAAGACTGATTTCATTCTGGAGCCCCATGGTAATGATTCTTTAGTTTCTTAGGCTCGTTACAAATTAAATTGGGTCCAAGAACACCAACTCATTTTTTAAGGCCTTTCAAATAACCAAATAAGGGTATTCAGCCAAGACTCATTCATAGTCACACTTCTAGGACACTCTGATTTGATAATACATGTTCCATACAATGCAGTAATGATTAAATCAGAGGTCTA
Organism: Aethalodelphis obliquidens; assembly: GCF_003676395.1. Lineage (NCBI taxonomy): Eukaryota > Metazoa > Chordata > Mammalia > Artiodactyla > Delphinidae > Aethalodelphis > Aethalodelphis obliquidens. The sequence continues at coordinate 9,132,626 of NW_020838010.1, forward strand.
CAGAGGCTTGAGCCTCATGTAACAGAGCTGCAATTTAAAGCAGCATGGCCTTTGGGTGCTATAGCAATAGCATCTGCTATCTTATTTTAATAAGACCCAGGAGATGTTCTGGAGGTTTCTATCTTACTAAGTTTTCACTTCAAGTTCTAGCTCTGTTTAATATTCTTGTAATGTGAGAAGGGAGCAAAAGACTTTAGCAAAGCTAGGAAGATTCAAAATTTGCTATGGAAATACCAGACAGTCCAGGAGAAAATGTTAGGATGGAAATATAAATATGTTATGCTCTCCCTATCTTAGTGTGTTATTATAAGAAATAATACAAAAGTGTAGATAGTTAAAAGACTACTTGGCATGTGTACTTAATTATCTCTTGCATTCATTAAAAGAAAAACATTTAGTAACTTAAATAAATTACATACTTTGTGATCAACAGAAGTGACATGATGTTTATATCAAAATATAAAGAAGGCTTCAAAACTAGAGTTTTATAATTTAGTAATTATACAGAAGTTGAACAAAAAAATATAGTTTTTCTAATAGATATTTACAAATTTTGCACATAATTAAATATACACACTTATTTCAAGTACAAATGGAATTATTTAAAAATTGATGCTACAATAGGTAATAAAGCAAGTATCAGAACACACCAAAGAATCAATATCCTACTGACCTCATTAGAAAAGAATAATAAAAATAACTTTAAAAGTACAATGGAAATGAAGAACACTTGTAAATGACTTATTGGCCAAAAGGAAGAAATCATAATGGAGATTAGTCAATGTACAAAACTGAAAGTGAAAGCACTATGAATCACAAACCAGGGGGATATAGCTAAAACAGTAGTTATAAGTAAATTTATTCCTCAGATACTAATCTCCAAAAGAAAGATTTAAAATAATTAGTGAACGTGTACAACTCAAAAAGTTAGAAAGATTAGAAATTAATAAAGATTGCAGAAGTTAATAAAATAGTTTTTATTTAAATATAGTAAAGATATACAACAAAACTAAAAGCTTATACTCTGGAAAGACTAGTAAACTTTAGGAAGAGACTTGGCAGAAACTTTGACCTCCTCAAGCTGATTTTGTCCTCAGGACATTTTATGATATCTGTTAAGCCTGTTAAAGGTAATATAAAACTCACTATATAAAGATTAGTTTGGGACCCACCCAGGAGAGTGTCCCAAGAATATCTGTCATGAATACATTTAATAAGATAGGGGAAAAGATGGAGAAAACAGATGAAAAGAAGGAGAATTTCACCAGAGTCGAAACACACACACACACACACACACACACACACACACACCTTTAAATGACAATTATAAGATTGAAAAATATAGTATCTGAAATTAAAATATATAAGGGTAGGGAAAAAATATTGTCATTATAGTCAAATGACATGATTGGATTGTCTGCATATAAGGAGCTAAGAAGAGATATCAGCAAGTTGTTGGATAAAAGATTAATATAAGAATATCTGTTGCATTCCTATACACAAAAAGCAGATAGAATATATGAATTAAAACGAAGCTTAAACTTTTAAAATAGCAACAAAATTATAACATATGGTTAATTTTATATGTCACCTTGACTGGGCCAAGGGATGACCAGATAGCTGGTAAAACATTATTTCTGGGTGAGTGTACGAGGGTGCTGCCAGAAGAGATTAGCATTTGAATCAGCAGACTGAGTAAAGAGATCTGCCCTCACCCAATGTGGGTGGGCATTTTCCAATCTGTTGAGGGTGCAAACAGAACAAAAAGGAAAAGAAAGACAAATTCGCTTTCCTCTTGAGCTGGGATGTCCATTTTTTTTCCTGCCCTTGGACTTCAGAGCTCCTAGACCTTGGGACTTCAGACTCTGGGACTTACACCAGCAGCAGCCACCCCATTCTCCAGGCCATTGGCCTCAGATTGGGAGTTAAACCATCAGTTCCCCTGGTTCTCAGGCCTTTGTACTCAGACTGAATTATACCACCGGCTGTCCTGGCTCTTCAGTTTGCAGACAGCAGACTGGGGGACTTCTCAGCCTCCATAACCATGAGAGCCAATTCCTATAACAAATCTCCTTTTATCTACATATATTTATGTAATGTATATCTATATCGACATAGATACAGATATAGATATATCCTATTATTTCTGTTTCTTTGGAGAGCCCTAATACAGTATCTAGGAATAAATCAAACAAAGTATGTACAAGACCTTGGTGGGGGGGAATAATAAAACTTTACTGAAAAACAAAAGAAGAACTTTAAAAAGAGAATATTATACCATGTCCATGAATGAGATGACTCAATGTCATAAAGATGTCAATGCAATCTTTATCAAAATACCAATGGCATTTTTCAAAGAAGTAGAACAAATAATTCTAAAATTTGTGTAGAAACAGAGAAGACCCTGAATAGCCAAAACAATCTTGAGAAAGAAGAACAGAGCTTGAGGTATCATACGCTCTGACTTCAGACTATACTACAAAGCTACAGTAATCAAAACAGTATGGTACTGTCACAAAAACAGACACATAGATCAATGCAAGAGAATAGAGAGCCCAGAAATAAACCCACACACTTATGGTCAATTAATCTACAACAAAGGAGGCAAGACTATACAATGGAGAAAAGACAGTCTCTTCAATAAGTGGTGCTGGGAAAACTGGACAGCTACATGTAAAAGAATGAAATTAGAACATTCTCTAACATCATATACAAAAATAAATTGGATTAAAGACCTAAATGTAAAACCAGAAACCATAAAAATCCTAGAAGAAAACATAAGCGAACACTCTTTGACATAAATTGCAGCAATATTGTTTTGAATCTGTCTCCTAAGACAAAGGAAACAAAAGCAAAAATAAATAAATGGGACCTAATTAAACTTAAAAGCCTTTGCATAGCAAAGGCTACCATTGACAAAATGAAAAGACAAGCTAACGAATGGGAGAACATATTTGCAAATGACATGACCAATAAGAGATTAATATCCAACATATATAAACAGCTCATACAACTCAATATAAAAAAAAACAATTAAAAAATGGACAGAAGACCTGAATAGACATTTTTCCAAAAAAGACATACAGATGGCCAACAGGCACATGAAAATATGCTCAACATCGCTAATCATCAGAGAAATGCAAATCAAAACCACAATGAGATATCACTTCACATCAGTCAGAATGATTATCATCAAAAAGATCACAAAGAACAAATGTTGGCTAGGATGTGGAGAAAAAGGAACCCATGTACACTGTTGGTGGGAATGTAAATTGGTACAACCACTGTGGAAAAGAGTATAGAGGTTCCTCAAAAAAATAAAAATAGAACTGCCATATGAACCTGAAATTCCACTGCTGGGTATATATCTGAAAAAAACCCACTAATTTGAAAAGATACATACACCCCAATGTTCACAGAAGCATGATTTACAATTGCCAAGATATGGAAACAAACTAAGTGTCCATCAACAGATGAATGGATAAAGAAGATGTGGTACATATATATACAATAGAATATTACTCAGCCATAAAAAGAATGAAATAACACCATTTGCAACAACATGGATGGACTTGGAGAGTAATATGCTTAGTGAAATAAGTCAGACAGAGGAAGACAAATACTGCATATAATCACTTATATGTGGAATCTAAAAAGTAAAACAAACTATGAGTATAACAAAAAAGAAACAGACTCACAGATACAAAAAACAAATTAGTAGTTATCACTGGGAGAGGGAAGTGAGGACGGTCGAGATAAGGGTAGGGGATTAAGAGGTGCAAACTACTATGTATAAAATAAGTAAGTTACAAGGATATACTGTACAGCATAGGAAATACAGCCAATATTTTATAATAACTATAAATGGAGTATAATCTATAAAATTTTTGAATCATTATGCTGTACACCTGAAACTAATACAATAACGTAAATCAACTATATCTTAATAAAAAATGAAAAAATAATAAAAGACTGGGATTGGCAGAGTGGTTTAAAAAAAACTTAACCCAGCTATTGGCTGTCTACAAGAAACTCACCAAAAATAGTAAAAAAAAAAACAAAACAAAAATAAAACTAAATGTCGATCAACAGGAGAAAAGATCAACTGTGGCATATTATATTGTACAATGGAATTTCATTTAACACTAGTGACATGAATAAATAAAGCTCAATGTATCTGCATGGATGAATTTAATAACAGTGTGGTGATTTATAAAAAAAATAGCAAGTTGCAGAAGGTTAAATATAGGGTGGTACCATTGGTAATGTTTGAAACCTGCAAAAGAATATTGTTTATGGATACAGTCGTAGGTGTTAAAAGTACAACAGCATACGTAAGAATGATAAACACTGAATTCAGGGTCCTGGGCTGCTGTTGCACAACTCCAGGGAGCCTAATCCACATTGTATGCCAGAGAATTGTATTCCAGGGAGAGGCAATCATAGACTGGAAGGGAGGAAGAAGTATCCAGGGGGCTTCAGTTGTACCTATAATGTATAATTTCTTAAAAATAATAAATAAAAAGAAATGAAGAAAGCAAGGCAGAATGTTAAGATTTGATAGAACTGGGTGGTGGGCACATAGGTGTTTATGAGGTTTTTCTGTATGCTTTTCTGCATTCTTGCAATTTGTAAGAACAAAACATAAATGGGCATGGAGAAGGCACTCACTCAGCAGCACAATTGCTAAAAACAGAGCCAAACTGTGAGACACACAGAAAGAAAGAGCAACAGTGAGATGGGAGCACCCATCATTGATTGAATTAATTAAAAGAGATTATTTTCCCTTGATTTTCTTCCAGGAACTTTGTCCATTTCATTCTTCCTACAGACTTACCCTTACTCCCCAGAGCAACCCAGATGTTTCCAGCCCGGGTGTTCCCAAGACCTCCCTCCTTCTGGCCTAGTCCTTCCTTTCAATTGTTAGAAAAAAAGTGTTTTGAGCCCCCATTCCAAGTACTGCTGGAAGTCCCTTTGTCCCTCCCACAGCTAATATTTATCTCGCACTTAATTATGTGTCTGGCATTGTTCCAAACATTTCACAAACATTGTCTCATTTAATCTGCACACACAGCAACCTTATGAGATGGGTTCCATTTTTTTTCATTTTTAAAATAAATATTTATTGAAAATAATATACACTAAGAGAGGAGCACAAAGGTTCAATATTTGTCCCCACTTTCAAGATGAGGAAATTGAGGCTTAAGAGGTTAGTTGACTTCCTCAAGGCTACACTGCTAATAAGTAGTGGTCCCCACTTGGCCTAATTCCAGAACTCTGAGACTTCAATTTCTTTTTCTTTCCTTTTTTTAAAAATTTATTTATTTATTTTTGGCTGTGTTGGGTCTCCGTTTCTGTGAGAGAGCTTTCTCTAGTTGTGGCAAGCGGGGTCCACTCTTCATCGCGGTGTGTGGGCCTCTCACTATCGCGGCCTCTCATTGCGGAGCACAGGCTCCAGATGCGCAGGCTCAGTAGTTGTGGCTCACGGGCCTAGTTGCTCCACGGCATGTGGTATCTTCACAGACCAGGGCTCGAACCCATGTCCCCTGCATTAGCAGGCAGATTCTCAACCACTGCGCCACCAGGGAAGCCCGACTTCAATTTCTTGTTTCCACTAAGCTCTTGATCTCAGGAACATCTTGTCTTCTGTAGTCATTCTTTTCTTTTTACCATGTACACCTAACTGAAGCATTCAGCTATTTTTTCCATTAATTTCCCCTAAACATCACTATCAAAAGGATCTTACATGTAGAAGCCTTTTGAAAGTAGGGCAGCACATTACTCAAATATAATAAACAACTTAAAATTGAATATTATACATCTCTGTCCACTCCCATCATATCGAATTGTCCAACTTTATTCCTCATGTTTCCTACTGCCCTGTTTTACTTCTCCTTCCTCTTCCCTCACCCCCCCACTTTCCTTTCTCCTTACATTATCACCACCCAATTCCCATATTTCAAAGTCAACCTTTAGTATAATGAGAAATTTAATCCTTCCTTTGTTTTATTCTCCCATTTCCAACAATGCCCAGGGCTGTGGTGAGGGATATGGGGTTCACCATTCAAACTCAAATATGCCATCAGATATTTTCCTAAACAAAGAGGCATCTCCCTGGACATGAATAATGCCCCTTTTCTTGACATAAAAATGTCTGAGTTCGGTTCTTGTTTTAAATAGAAAGATTTTCTTTATCTTCTCACCACCCTGATGCCTCTGAGATGTATTACCCTCTTTATTTCATATGATTTGCATCAATTGATTTTATGTACCCAATTTGAAAGTCTGACATTAAACAACAGTTTTCTCAAAATAGACTCCTTAAAACCACTGAACCATCTGCCTGACTAGTGTTATAGGTTGAACTGTATGTCCCACCCCCTATAATTCATATGTTGAAGTCTTAACCCCTAGTACCTCAGGATGTGACCTTATTTGGAGATATGGTCTTTTTAAAAAAAATTATTTTATTGAAGTATACTTGATTTACAATGTCGTGTTAATTTCTACTGTACAGCACAGTGATTCAGTTATACATATATATATGTATATACATTCTTTTTCATATTCTTTTCCATTATGGTTTATTACAGGATATTGAATATAGTTCCCTGTGCTATACAGTAGGACCTTGTTGCTTATTCATTCTCTATATAATAGTTTGCATCTGCTAATCCCAAACTCCAACTCCATCCCTCCCCCACCCTCCTCCCCCTTGGCAACCACAAGTCTGTTCTCTATGTCTGTGAATCTGTTTGTTTTGTATATAAGTTCATTTGTGTCATATTATAGATTCCAAATATAAGTGATATCATATGGTACTTGTCTTTCTCTTTCTGACTTACTTCACTTAGTATGATAATCTCTATCCACGTTGCTGCAAATGGCATTACTTCACTCTTTTTATGGCTGCGTAGAATTCTATTGTATATATGTACCACATCTTTAACCATTCATTTGTCGATGGACATTTAGGTTGCTTCCATGTCTTGGCTCTTGTAAATAGTACTGCAATGAACATTGGGGTGCATGTATCTTTTTTTTTTTTTTTTGTGGTACGCGGGCCCCTCACTGCTGTGGCCTCTCCCGTTGCGGAGCACAGGCTCCAGACGTGCAGGCTCAGCGGCCATGGCTCACGGGCCCAGCCACTCCGCGGCATGTGGGATCTTCCCGGACCGGGGCACGAACCCGTGTCCCCTGCATCGGCAGGCGGACTCTCAACCACTGCGCCACCAGGGAAGCCCTGCATGTATCTTTTTGAATTATAGTTTTGTCTGGATATATGCCCAGGCTTGGGATTGCTGGATCACATGGTAACTCTACTTATAGTTTTTTGAGGAACCTCCAAACTGTTTTCCATAGTGGCTGCACCAATTTACATTCTCACCAACAGTTTAAGAGGGTTCCCTTTTGGAGATAGGGTCTTTATAGAGGTCATTAGGGTGGGTTCTAATCCAATCTGACTTGTATCCTTATAAGAAGAGGAGATTTGGACAAAGACACAGACAAAAGAAAGACAATGTGAAGACGCAGAGAAAAGAAGATCATCTACAAGCCAGAGAGAGAAGCCTGGTGCAGATCCTTCTCACAGCTGTTAGAAGGAAACAACCCTGCCATGAACACCTTGATCTTGGACTCCCAGTACCCTGAACTTTGAGACAATAAATTTCTGTTCTTTAAGCCATCCAGTGTGGTACTTGGTGGCAGCCCTAGCAAACTAATACAACCACATAGTACAAATTCTTCAGCTTGCAATTCAGAGACATCCAAAGTATGGTCCCAACTGCTCTCTTCAATCTTCTCTTCCCCTATAACTCTTCAATCAACTGAAGCTCCAGGCAAACTATACTACTTTCTGTTCCTGCACTCAGCTCCATGCCCTCCCACACATATGCCTCTGCTCAGGCTCTGCCCTCTTGCTTAGGACGATCTCTGCCTCTGACCACCTACCTATCCTTTAGGGTCCATCTCAAATGCCTCCTGCTTCATAATGACTGTCCTGAGTCATCTCCTAGATATTCTCTGAGGTCAACCAGACAAACCTGGGCTTGAATCTAGCTCCACTGCTTACTAGCTGTGTGGCCTTGACAAAACACGGGACTTCTCAGAGTTATCCATGGCATGAGAAAAGATACCACTTCATAAGGTAAGTGTTGTGAGGACTGAGCGAGATGATGCATGTAAGGCACTTAGCACAATGCTTGGCACAGAGAAAGCATTCTGGAAATGTAATTTTTTATTCTTATTTTGTATTATGTGAACCCCAATGGCACTTTATATAAAGCTCCTCTATGCCACTTACCACATTCTGTCTTATCTTGCTTGTTAGTGGGATTACTCAGTTAAATTACTATTGACTTAAAACAATCATTCACCATCTCCTGCAGAATCAAAAGAGAGCTATCAATCTGTTAGTCCTCACTATATCTGGGCCAGGTGAAGTTTCCACCCATGAGTAAAATGCAGCCTCAGGCTCCACACCTAGTGATGCCCTTCCATCAGTTCTGTTGAGTGTCAACTCTGCAACCCTACTCTCTATCCCCCCATCCCAAGGCACCCACAGCCTTTGGTTCCTTGGAGGCTACCCAGCAGGTTTTCATACCAGAGTCACTTTAATAAATTTTGCATTATAGTCTTTTGTCAGTCAAGAACTCCAGCATCAGACAGACCCGGGCTTTATCCCCCACGCCACTGTTGTAAGCTCTGTGACTGACCACTTTATTTGACCTCTCTAGGGCTCACTTTACTTATATGTACAATTAAGATAATAATACAACGACTTAATAGGTTCCTGTGAGGACCAAAGGAAGTCATCCGGGGAAAGGGTGTTTAGCACTACTGAGCACTCAATAAAAGATGCCATTATCATCACATTTCTTGTAATTCTTAGTAGATTATAAATTCCTTGAGACAGGAAATATAGTAGACTCTATAAAAGTTTGTTGAATAAAATTTTGAATTTTGAGGTTGAACTAACCTGAAATGCTTATATCCACAACATTTATCTTGAAAAAAAGTTTCCATCTGTATGAAATTAGAACAGAGAAGTATAATTTTTTAGATATGAACAAGTTTAAGCTAACAAGTAAAATGAGTTGGTATTGTTCAAGGTCATTTTTGCTATTCATGGAGAAGACTAATGAAATAATGAAAAGTATTGAATAAACAATTCACTGGGTTCTTTTATTCGAGCTTCATTTTCATAGTTAGGAGAAAATATGATCACTTGAAATTTTAAGTCTTTTCCAGGTGATCTGTGGCCAGATCTGGTAACATGCATTAGCCTCCATTTTTAACATCCCTTTTTTTATATTTGGCATTGTGAATGCACCTTCCCTCTCATAGAGCTTTAAGAGCAAAAGAAGTCTTTATGATCTAATGGTACATACAAATCCAGGGGAGAAACTGAGCCAGGGCAGTTGGTCGGTAGGTATCATGGCGGGCGGGGCGGGGGGGGGGTGCTTTCTATGGGCTACAGTGTTCCAAAGAGGTCCATGTGAACATCCAAAGCCTTAAGATATATTCTTAAACCTTAGTAGATAAAGCTGGGGAAAAAGAAAAACAGCAACAACAAAATGTCATTTCTGAGCTCCAAGCAGTTTCTTTCTAGTAATTAATTGGCAGAGATGTCAATGCTCCACCAATTAAAGCAGACTCTCCCTTTGTTCTGGGGGGAAGAAACACCCAAATGGACCCTTTATGTAGACATTAAACTAAGACTGTCTTCTGAAACGGAGATGAGAATCTGATTTCCTCATTTAGGGGTGACGATGTTAAGGTACCCTCTATTGGAAGCAGAGCTGCATCTCTGTAGACCAGGATACTTTGGGAGAAAATGTGTCTCTGGAGGAAGAGGGAGAGATGACACAGTTTTGGTTACCTGCCTGGTCCTCTGGACTAATTTTAGGTCTTGTAGTTAGAGGAGTGGGTCAGAAGTGTATTGCAACTTTTTCAGAAAAGATTTTATAAGATTCTACGCTTAAGACAAGCTGCTTTGGGACCCAGATGACAAAATGTGAGAGAGTTGAGGAAAGGACAATTCTCTTGGCCTTTTCATTCATTGATTCATTCATTCAAAAAACATTTATTGAAAGCCTGCTTTTCACCGTGCTCTGTGCTACGTGCTAGAGAGAGAGAGAGAGAGAGTGGTGAACCAGATACCCTCAGTGCCTCTCTTCACATCCCTTACATTCTGGTTTTGTATTATTCATCTAGTGCTGCATAACAAATTACCTCAAAACTTAATGGCTTAAAACAACAAACATTTATTATCTCACAGCTTGTGTGGATCAGAAATCTGGTTGTGGCTTAGCTGGATGCCTCTGTGTCGGGTCTCTCCTAAGGCTGCAATGAGGCCGTCAGCCAGGGCTGCAATCACCTCAGGGCTTGACTAGGGAAGGATCGGCTTCCAAGCTCTCTCATGTGGCTACCAGCAAGGCTTCAGATCCTCCTTGGCTGATGGCCAGAGACAACAGTCCCTCACCACACAGACCTCTCCATGGGGTGACTAAAAAGTGGGCAGATGGCTTCCCCCAGAATGAGGGCTCAGAGGCAGGAAGGAAGTCACGGTCTTTTTGTAACCTAATCACAGAAGTTACATCCATCATTTTTGTGAGATTCTGTTCATTAGAAGCAAGTCACTAGGTTGAGCCACATGCAATGGTAGGAGGCTACATAAGGGCAGTAATACCTGGAAGCTGGGATCACTCGGAGCCTAATCGTAAGTAGAGTAAAACACTACTCTGGCTCCCCCCAAATCACTGACCTTTGTGAGTGCATCTCTTCCCATTTTATCCCCAAATTGGTTTTGCCGGTAGAGTAGAGGAAATCTACTTTTGGGAGGGTATAGGTATCATTCATTATCAGAATCTATTCAATACCTAAAAACATGCTGATTAAGAAACTTTATAAAAGCAGGAGCCTACAGCAGATTTTTTAAAAGAAAAAAAATGTGTCCCCAGCCCTGCCAATAATTCCAATCAATTTCCACAAATATCACTACAGCACTCTTAGATATCTATGTAACCATCCACCAAAGATTTCAACATAATATAAAGCATTTAAAACAGTAATTACTTAATAACTTAACCCTTAGGACCTCATTAATAGATATGTTTGCATGTAATATACAATGATACTATACAATATCACATGCAATTATTTTCCTTCTATGGGGCAACAACCACATAGTTTAGTGTAAATAATAATACGTTAAAGATTTGTTATTGTTACAAACGACATTTAGAAGAATAAAGTAAACTTAGCAGTAAAGTTTTTTTAATATTGCCGCATATGGGTCCATTACAGCAGGTTTAAGAATCACATAGTAAAATTTGGTTATAATTTTTTCATGTCAATCTAGCAACTATTTGGATAGTGAGAGTGAGGACTACCTATATTTATTTTGTACTTACCACATTTCTAATATCTATAATTAGTGCTGATTGACTCTCAGTTCATTCTCATAGCTTACAGAGAGAAATCAAAGTGTTGGCAAATAATGACCACTTTTGCCTTCACTTTGTTCAATAACTAGATCTCTTATTCTGACTTTTGGCTTATAACATTGGCTAGAATGTAAGCCCTGTTAAACTTAGTTTTCTTGAATAAATTAAAACGCATACCATGTTTTTGGATGGAAAGCCTAACTATAATAAAAATTGTAATTCTCCCAAAATGAATATATGAATTCAATGCAATTACAATTAGAATCCCACAATTTTTGTATTACTTTGTTTTATAACAGAGTACATGAGCTTAATGCTTAGAGGGAAAAACAAAAGTCTAAGAATAGCTAATAAAGTTATAAAAAATAGTATGTGAATCTGCATATACCAAATTTTAAATATATCATGAAGCCATTGTAAAAAAATAGTATGATACTGGCATAGGAATAGACAAATAGATCAGTGAAACTATTACAGAGACTTTGGGACTTTGATATATGACAAATGTGGTAATTCAATTCAGTAAGAAAGGGGCAATTTATTTAACAAAAAGTCTGGCACAATTGGCTACCCATCTAGAATAAAATTAATTTTAACTCTCTACAATACCCCACTGTTAAAAGTAGATTTATTTGAACTTAAAAACATAAGTTTCAATAACAAAACAAGAAAAATTACAAGAATGCTTAGACAAAGATATGTGTAACATTGTAGCTTTGGAAATCTTTTATGTGAGATAGAACACCCAGAAACTATAAATGAAAACTTAAACATATTGACTAAATAATTTTCTTTTTAAACATTTCTATGGAAAAATTCCATAAACAAGTTCAAAAGACAAATGATTCACTGAGAAATACTGGGCTGGCCAAAAAGTGCCTTCAGTTTTTAAATAAAAATAAAAGACACATTTTTCATTTTCACCGAGAACTTTATTGAACAAAGTATTCACCCTTTTGTTCTATTACCTTCTGCCATTTTTCAGGCAAGTTCATAATTCCATCTTCTCAAAATTTTTTATCTTTTTGAGCAAAGAACTCTTCCAGGTGCCTTTCACAGTCTTCTAGGGAATTCAAAGTTTTTCCATTAAGACAATTTTGTAAAGACCCAAATAAATGGAAATCCGAAGGTGCAATGTCTGGTGAATATGGTGGATGAATCAGAACTTCCCAGCCAAGCCGTCCGTAACAGTTTTTGCCTGGTCATGAAAGAAACATGCGGTCTTGCGTTATCCTGATGGAAGATTATGCGTTTTCTGTTGACTAATTCTGAACGCTTTTTGTCAAGTGCTGCTTTCGGTTGGTCTAATTAGGAGCAGTACTTGTTGGAATTAATCGTTTGGTTTTCCAGAAGGAGCTCATAATAGAGAACTCCCCTCCAATCCCACCATATACACAACATCACCTTGTTTGGATGAAGATCGGCCTTTGGTGTGGTTGGTGGTGGTTCATTTCACTTGCCCCACCATCGCTTCCGTTCCACATTATTGTACAGTATCCACTTTTCATCGCCTGTCACAATTTGTTTTAAAAACAGAACGTTTTCATTACGTTTCAGTAGAGAATCACATGCAGAAACACGGTCAAGAAGTTTTTTTTCACTTAACTTATGTGGAACCCAAACATCAAAGCGATGAACATAACCAAGCTGGTGGAAATGATTTTCAACGCTTGATTTGGATATTTTGAGTATGTCGGCTATCTCCCGCGTGGTATAATGTTGATTGTTCTCAATAAATGTCTCGATTTGATCGCTATCAACTGCAACTGGTCTACCCGACCATGGAGCATCGTCCAGTGAGGACTCTCCAGCACCAGTGGTAAACTTCGCAAACCACTTTTGACGTGTTCAATCAGTCACAGCACCTTCTCCATACGCTGCACAAATCTTTTTTTGCATTTCAGTTGCATTTTTACCTTTCTTGAAATAATAAAGCATAATATGCCAAAAATGTTGCTTTTTTCTTCCATCTTCAATATTAAAATGGCTACACAAAAATCCACCAATTTTAAGTCTTTTTTTAAATGCACACTGATATGACAGCTGTCACAACACAATTTAACAAAATTGTTTCGAATGAAGTTAAAGACAACTAAGGGCTACTAGAGCCATCTTACAGAAAAAAACGAATGAAACTTTTGGCCAACCCAATACAACTTACAAATACATATGCCAGATAAGAGGTTAAAAATGTGTAATACTCAAATACCTCCTTCAAACTGATAAGACAAAAACACAGTAGGAAAATGAAGACTAAGAAGTGCAAATCCAAATGGTCATTAACAATAGCAGTTTGAGAATACGCAAATTTAAAAAAATACTTAAGGTCTTTCTCACCCATTAGATTGGCCAATATTTAAGCAGTAACAGCTACTGCTGGCAGGATGGGAAGGAAGCGTGCACAGTCATCAAGCTGCTTATATTAATATGACTATTCACAGCCTTTTGGGAAAGCAATCTGGGAATATCTATAAAAATGAAAACCACATACCCTTTATCCCAACAATTCCACTGGTGTGAATCTATCTCAAAGAAATAAAAATGCCGGTATAAGGAGACTTACACAAATCCATACACAAGGATGTCTACAGCAGCATTGTTTCAATCATGGCAAAAAAAAACCTAGTAGCAAAAAGAATGCCCTTCCACAGAGAAATAAGTGAATAAATTATATATCCATACCATGGAATACTGTGCAGACATTCAAAGGAATTAATCAGATCTGTTCCAGTAAACTTGGAGATTCCACTGTTGAGTAAGAAAAGTAAGAGGCAAAGGAAAGTATATAACACAATGCTTCTTCAAAAATGAATAATGGTTTTTAAACCCCTACATGTATATATGTCTACCGCGGGCCTCTCACTGCTGTGGCCTCTCCCGTTGTGGAGCACAGGCTCCGGACGCGCAGGCTCAGCGGCCACAGCTCACGGGCCCAGCCGCTCCACGGCATGTGGGATCTTCCCGGACCGGGGCACGAACCCGTGTCCCCTGCATCGGCAGGCGGACTCTCAACCACTGCGCCACCAGGGAAGCCCATGTCTATTTGTTTTTAACATAGTTATATGAACCTGAAGAAAGAGATGAAGGATATACACACTCTGTTGTTAACACTGGTTATACAGTGGAGGGTGACCAGCAAACGACCAAAATTGTAAAATTTCATTTGTGTGTAAATACATACAAGAGATGAATGAAGGGATGGTAACCAATATATAGTGGTGGTTATCTCAGGCCCACAAAAAACATCACCTCCTTTGTGACACCTTCCCTCACCTTCTCTACAGAATTAATTACTCCTTCCTTTGCACATTCATAGCACTCTGATCAGACCCGTTTTAGACTACTTACCACATTGCATAGTTTTCATATCTGACTCAATAGATTAGAGGCTTTCTGAGGGCATAGCCTGTATCATATTCACTTTAACATGCCTCAGTATCTTGCAACAGGGCCAGTGCCTGGCATATAATAGATGCTCAATAAGTATTTGCAGGATGTGTTCAGCTATAAGCAAAGAAATATCGGTTCAGTAGTTCAAATATCATGGTATCATGACCTAGTTAAGTATCATACTTTGGGGGTTTAGTTTGCTTTTGCATCATTCATCTACAGAGTTCTCAAAGAGGGTAAACAGACCTCTTGGCAAAAGAGGAACCAGTCTGTCTACTTTATTTAGACTTGCAAAAGGCCTTTGACAACCAGGCACAATTCCAAGGGAAACATTTCATGCAGAAGTAGAGCTGCCTCTGCAGCCTGTCCATCTCTACATACCGAAATCTTATCTTTTTCAATGCCATCTTTGGTGTCACCTCCTTCAGGAAGCCTTTTCTGATTCTTCCAACCTCCTGGTGCTCCTCCCTCAAAAACAGCAGGAGCATTCTCTCTATCCTCCCTCATGGAACACAGAACAGTTTGCTTTGTGTACATTCAGCCCCTTGATTATATGTCCAATCCCCCTACCAGGCAAAGAGCAAGAGGCAGGAACTGGATCTCACCTCTGGTATCCCCGCAGTGCCTACTACAGAGCTGTACACATAAACAAAGGGCTCAGTACTTCCCTGGTGGCGCAGTGGCTAAGAATCCTCCTGCCAATGCAGGGGACATGGGTTCGAGCCCTGGTCCAGGAAGATCCCACATGCCACGGTGCAACTAAGTGCACCACAACTACTGAGCCTGCACTCTAGAGCCTGCGAGCCACAACTACTGAGCCTGCATGCCACAACTACTGAAGCCCACACACCTAGAGCCCGTGCTCCTCAACAAGAGAAGCCACTGCAATGAGAAGCCCGCGCACCGCAACGAAGAATAGCCCCCGCTCACCATAACTAGAGAAAGCCCGCGTGCAGCAACAAAGACCCAATGCAGCCAAAAATAAATAAATAAATTTATTTTTAAAAAATGCTTAGAACGTTGTATAGGCCAAACAAAACACAAATGCCAGTTTGTGCTCCTTGATACAGGCAAAGAGACACAAAAATATTAACTGACCTACACTTGACCTCAATGTACTGCACCTGCTAAAGCTCTCTTGGATTCTGCATATGAAAGCACTGCCATCATCACTTCCTGCCATCCTTATTCTTAACCCTGGTACCCGTGGCGTCCTTTGAGACAAATCCAGGGCCTTTTCCCAGTCCTTATATGCCTTGACCTCTAGAACACTTAGCCAATACCGCCCTTAGACCCAAGTTGCTACTGCCTCAGCAGAGCCAAGTTTGAATCTCTATCTCCACTGCTACTGCCTTATATTCAACTGCCTTGCCACATCCTGGTTGGAAACTGTGGGTTTCTGCCACATTTCCTAACTGGTCTCCCTGCATCATGCTTGAGAATCTTGTATTCTCTTTCAATACTGTATTCTCAAAAACACAGACCCGATCAGGTTGATTCTCTACTTAAAACCCTTCACTCGTTTCCTGCTCTCTTCCAGCATGATGTCCAAGGTCCTTCGTGATCCAGCCTCTGCTTATCTCTCCAGCCTCATCTCCCCTCACTCCACCCCTTAATCCCTATTCCTGAGTCGACAAAGCTATTGCAGCTCTCTATAAACGTCGTGCTCTCCTATGCCCCAGTGGCTTGGTGCACTGCTTCCTCTGCCTGGAAAATCCAGGGAAGCTCCAACTACCCCTGTCACCCTCAGTTCAGATGGCAGCCTTCCTTGAACCAGGCCCACCTGCACCCCCAACTCTGCTGGGAGCTCCCATGGCACCCTCCATGAAACTACCGAGCACTTATCTCATCACTTTGTTTGGCTCCTCTGCTAAACTCTGAGTTCCTAAAGGATAGTAACCTATTTTTAAAACTCTGTAGCCTCACTCTCCAGTTTAGTGCACTGCATGACACAGAGCCAACACTTAATAAATATTTGCTGAGTGACTGTGAATTTCCTGCATCGATTAATGAAGGTCCTAATACAAAGAAAGCACTCTTCCCAGAGCAACTCAGTATGAGACAAAAACAGCATGGCACACAAAGAAGAGGATCTGTGCGACTTAGACAAGGAGAAAAGTACAGAAACCCAGAACAGCAACAATTTCTAAATCACACTGAGCTAAATGTTTCCCCCAATTCCTTAGTGAAGCGGAAACTGGAAACGGCCATTAGAACTCAACAGCATAGGATCTGTAGTTTGATATAGATAATTATGCTTCAGTTTAAATTACACTAAATTCTATATAATCCTTGCCTACATTGAGGTTTTTCAGTTAAGTCTTTCTGTTGTCTTCAAGTACTGTTGGCCGGACTGCGTGGATGCCACCTGGCAGATGCAGTTAAGATTTTGGTGCCCAGTGTGGGAAGGCCAGGGAAGGAGCAGATTTTCCCACATGGAGCCTGAGTGTGGCTTATTTCTGCTTAGGAGTGCTACCAGGACCACATTTACAGCATTTTGCTCTTCACAGCTGCCCTGAGCACTAGGCAGAGGAGATATTGTTATCCCCATTTCAGAAATGAGGAAACAAGAACCACAAAGTCAAATGACTAGATTTTTTCCCCTCCTGCTTGGGACCCCCAAGCATAGCAGCAGCAGTGTCAGCGATATTCCGGCACATCTTTTAACCCAGTCTCTCCCATGATAATCCCCAAATTTGGGAGCTAAAAGGCATCAGAAATTATCTGGCTCAAGTCGCCGTGTTTCAGAGAGAACTCATCTTTCCAGAACTTTTATCAGCTCGAGGGAGGAAAAGCAGAGGGGACTGGCTAGAGACCAGCTCCTTAAATTATTTGCTTTCCCCAGCGGGGGCCCCAGGGGCATCATGTACTCTTGCTGGTTTCCATCTGCTCCACTCGTGGCCTTAACAGAGCTCTGCTGCTGCGGCCTCGAGCATGCATGTATTCAGATGACAGAAAGTGACACCCAGAGCAATGACGTGACTTTCCCTATGACTCTAAGGAAGCGAAGGTCAGATCCAGGACTTGACATCAGTTTTTGGACTGCCAGTGCAGAATTCTGCCTACTATGCCATGTTCTCCCAAAAGGTGGCAGATGCTGGGGACACAGAGAACAGTATCTTATCACATTAAGAGCTTTTGCTGCTGCTGCTTTGAATATCAAATACTCAAATACATCACTCTTTGTCAAACTGTAAAATGGAATCTCAACATCCTTAGAGCATGGAGAAATTTTAAAATCAAATGGATTGTATAAAAAGAAAAATTTAAATACAGCCACACACTCAAAGAACAAAATTAGAGGCACTGTGATGCTCTGGAAAGAGGGTGTTAGACAAACCACAGAATAATGTATCAGCAAAACCACTTCTCTTAATTCTAGCTCCGGCAATCATTTGCAGCAGAAACAATGCACATGCTGCTCCCGTGGAGAGCCCGGGTGAGCAGTCAGCCTAGCTCACGGAAAGGGCAGGCCCAGGAGTCACAAGCTCTTAACTTGAAGGGAACTAAGGACTACAACTCTAAGCAGGAAGTGACAGAGCCCTTAGTAAATCTGGAAAGATTAACTGTATCCTCATTAATTTCTCTTCGTTATAGTCCAGTAAGCATTGTCAAATGTTTTAAAGTGGATTATGACAGTGGCTCTGGGCCCTGCAATGCTGCAGAGACCAGGTGACTAAGCAGTGTGTCAGGAAGAGAAGGTAGGGCTGACAGCAAGTTCCAAAACAACCCCAGAACGTATGTGTGTGTGTGTGTGTGTGTGTGTGTGTGTGCGTGCGTGCAGTGTCTACTGTGAGCTAGGCCCTACAGGACTATTTAACGGATATTTTATAGATATGTCTGTAGACGATTGTGTGTGGATATATATACTTATATACACACTATATGACATAACGTATACTTGTGTGTATATATACACAATACAATATTGATATATTGTGTGTATATATGTATGTGTGTACAGAGACACACACACACATATATATTTATAAAATCATCTACAGGCATGTTATCTATAAATTATCCATTAAATAGCCCTGCAGGGCCTAATTCACAGTAGACACTAAATTCAGTTGATACAATATTAATAAGGCCAATATTTAATGAGCATTTTTATGTATTATCTCCTTTAATCCTCCCAATAACTCTGTGAAGTATACACTATCATTGTACTCATTTTACTGATGGCACAGAAAGGTGAAATGACTTGCCCAGTGTCACACAGCTAGTAAGTAGCTTGGCTGGAGACTTGTCCACTGGCTCCGAAGCTGAAGCTCTAAACCTCAATGCTAGACGGCCTCTCCATCTCTAAGTTTTACTCCTGGCCAAATACAAACCTCTCTACTTCTGAAAGAGACAGAAACACAAGAAGTTTTTTCTTAATTTTTTTAATAGTATCACTTCCATTTACTGAGCATGTACTATATGCCAGGCACTGTCCTAGGTATTACATTATTTCATTTAACCCTTACGACAACCCGATGAGGTATGTACTGTTATCATCCTCAAGTTCAAATGAGAATACTGAGGCCTAGAGTGGCAGAGTAACTAATTGTTCAGTCACAGAGAAAATGGTAGGCCTGCCTGAAAGTAATGTGAGAGATTGCCTAAGGTACAATCAGCCGGTAGTGTGCTGACTAATGTTTAACAGCTGGATCTCAGGGGAAAAACAATGGGCCCTCAGCTCCAGGAAGGCAAGACAGGCTAAACATAATCCACCCTGTCTCTCCCACTTAATGAAGCTATAAAACCTGGACAGATTCATGAAGCAGCTATCTGAAGACACTGAAAAGTCAGTAGTAGCAGGCAGATTGAAGAAGAAAACCAGAATCTGAAGTATCACGCCACTGATGGTGAGTTTACCATTTTCCCCCTGTGGTATCCCCCACGCTAAGCAAAACATAGCCTAAAATCCAAAAGTAGGCATCAGCACAAACATAGAAAATTGCAGGAGAAACTCTAGTCCTGGCTCAAAGACTGGGAAAAGAAACTCCTAATGATCAAAGAAGTTTTCTTTTCTCTCTCTCCATTCTCTCATGGCCCGGACCCCAAGCAGCCCAGAGGCAGTGGTAGCAGAGCAAACCTGCATGGGCCAAAATCTTACTTTTTGATCAGTATAGCTGTGACCCCCATGGGCAAACCCCCATTTCTCTTTTGTTGTTGTGTTCTTCTCTCCTCCCACTGCTTGGCCTGGGAAGTGGACATAGGTACAGAAGTGCGTAGCAGAGCAGGGGAACTAAAGTCCTTAATTTCTGGTTTGAAAACCACAAAAAGGAGTCCTGGGAGCCAGAAAGTATTGAGGAGATTACAGAGAGGGTGGAACCCAGGAAAGTGACCCCATGAGTTTGTTTATAAACTCCTGGACTCACCCCCAAGCTGAGCATGTGTGGATCTGATCCTAATCACCCTGAACCCAATGACCATGCCAAAAATTTTGAGAACTGAACCACAAGGGAGATTACTGTCCAGGTCCTACACTGACCACTGGGTGGCACACAACTGGGACAGATCCAAATAGCAATATGAAGCCTTTGAAAATCAATCTGAAATTGGAACTACTAGCCCACAGAGGTGGATTAGAAATTGCATCCCAAACCTAACCAGGTTGATTGTCTGCTAAAATATTAGCATCTTCCATAGGATTTAAACAAGACACAGGGTCTTATAATAGTCAAAATGTCTAGTATACAATCCAAAAATCCTAGACATACAAAGAACCAGGAAATCTCAATTCACATGAGAATAGACAGTCAACAGATGCCAGCGTCAAAGTAACACAGATGTAATTATCTGACAGTAACTTCAAAACAGCTACTATAAAGATGCTCCTGGAAGCAATCATGAACATTCTTGAGACAACTGAACAAATGGAAAGCCTCAGAAAAGAAATAGAAGATACAAAGAAGAACTAAATGTAAAGTTTAGAATTGAAAAATACGATAACCAAGATTAAAAACTCCATGGGATCAATAGCAGATTGGAGATGACAGAGGAAAGAGCCAATGAACTTAAAGATAGATCGACAGGAATTATCCAATCTGAACAAAAGAAAGAAAAAACTAAAAAAATAAACATCCCTGATTTGTAATGTTTGCAGATTTCCATAGTGAAAATAATTCCACCCTGGCCAATGTCCAGGTATCAACTCAATATCACTGAATGTAGAGTTGGGGAGAGATGCACATAACTGGCTCTTACGCACAAACATCTGTCATCCCACAGGGCAAAAACAGCACAGCAGTACTGGAGTCTACTGAGTCTCAGCCTTCTGACCACACACACCCTAAGGCTGTTGATCTTCCTTTTAGGCACTCCCAACCCCATCTGAGCTGTCCCTGGTGTTCTCCTCAACCTGATTTCAAATGGATAAGGATGTGCAGAGGGCATTCAGTGAGACTGCCAGGGGCCGGTTCCTCCCGCTCTAGGGGAGGCCCCTAGGTGTGAGACAACATTTCCCCACAGGGGAAAGGAGATAGATGAGCCCAGCTTAAATCAATAGACTGTCTCTCAAACTAGCAGCCTGATGGCTGACATAGATAAGAGGTGAAAAACATAACCTAGATGGGCAAGACCAAGGTAGGAGTATACCCTGTATGGAGTAGCAAAACTGGGCTTAGAATTGATCTTGTCATTCTTAAGCTTTTCACCAAAAGCTGCCAGAGCATTCTGAATACAGCCCCATGTTAGGACTATGCAGCACCTCAAGAAAGGCTGGGAAGCAAGGTAGGCTGGAAGTTTCAAAGACAGGGATCCTATTTTGCATAAGAGTTTGTTATTTGGCAAGGAGCCATTTCAGGGTAAGGACAGTTCTGAGATTCTTACACAGGGTTCCATTGCATCCAGGATCCAAGTCCAGAGTTGCTGAAATGGTTTAAGAGTAGTAGAAACCCAAAGCCACAAATAGCCCAGAAAGGCCCTCTCTAACCTAACCTTCTTAATTGCACACATTAAGATGCAAAGTTCTGGAGAGAACAAACAACTTTCTCAAGGTCACGCGACTAATGAGCTAGAACAAAAAGGGAGGTCTCCTGATTCTAAGTCCCGTGCTTTTTTTCCTGACATCACGCTTCCTCTTACGCTTCCTTCCCTGAGCAAGATTTATCTGGCCAGTGGCAACAGGGATGAAAAGTCTTTGTGTGGTTTAGAGGGGAATTAAAAAAAAAAAAAAAAGCTAATGGACCAGTCGCAGCTGACACTGATAGCATCAAGGAGGAGTTCAAGCTAGTGGGATTGTTGTTGTATAAGCTAGAGAATGGAAACTCATTATGAATCGAGGAATTTGAATGGTCCCCTCTAAGAAATTAGCAGGCTCAGTGCTTTGAGAAGTGCTCAGGGCACAGCTGCAATGTGATTACGGAGCTGATGGGAAAGCTTAGTGCCCAAGGTGGTGAACATATCCTGGGTGCTCCCTGCCACCAACCACCCGGCCTCTGCAGCGTGCACTGCCAAGTCTGGCCAATTGTTTGACAAGGCAGCTGTGTGTGTGCCTGTTAATTACACTGTGGGGCACCAAAGTTCAGTGTCAGGCAGCTGCCTGGAATATCAAATGGCTGCTAGTGGGACAGGCCAGCTATAAGGGCTCTCTTCAGAGAGGTCGGTACAGCAGCTGACTTCCCCTCCTCCCGCCTCCGTCAGTGCAGCCCCCTTTAAAGTCCTATTGTGAAGGCTGCAATGATTTATTTTCACAGAGTTAGGTTAGAATCCATAATAGAACCCGTGTTGATGATCTTTCTGACACGCCTGGATGGGATGAATGTAAATGCCATCTTAGATTTCTACGTCTCCTAATGGTAATATTCCCTTGAAACCGACATATCCTTTGAATTAACATCTTTAGCCCATCTGATTAGAATTAGTTGTAAGTACTAAGGCTGCTTTCCAAATTTATGACAGCCAACACTTACATGGGGCTCCCTATGTGCCAGGTACTTAATACAGATTAATCCACAGTTCCGGGTAGGTGCTATGAATATTGCCATTTCACAGATAAGGAAACTGAGACTTCGAGGTTAAATAATTTGCCCAATTTAACAGCCGGTACACCGCAGAGCTGGTATTCAAAACTAAGCAAAGTGGCACCTCCATGCTATTAAGCGCTACACTGTGCAGCCTCAAACAAAGCTAATGGTCAAGGCTCACCAATCAATGTTTCTCTGTAATATGCACATATTTGCTCTTTCATTCTTCTTCCTGCCTTTGGAGTTAATGCAATAAGCATTTTCTGCAACTCTACTAAATACGAGGAGGGAAAATTCACTTCTAAAGGGAGTGATTGATCACGCAGGAGGCAGGTTTTGAGTTGGATCTTGAAAGATATATTTTGCCTATCAGAGATTACGGGAGTCAAAGTGGGTATATCAAGCAAAGGGGCCACTGTGAGCAAATTCACACTGGTAGGAATATTCATGCAAAATGAGGAAAGCTGTGAGACTGAGCTATAGGTTGTGTGCCTGGATCACAAAGAGATTTGGCTCCAATGTGAAAGATGGACTGATAGACTGGCCTACGATGATGAGGAGGGAGAGGAATAAAAGGAAAAAGTGGAGTGTAATTCATGTGTGTGTGTGTGTGTGTGCATGTGAACTACGGAAAAGTCAGAGAAGCTGATGATCATTTTTCACGATTGGTTTTCTCTCCTCCCTTCTTCCACCATGATTATGTGTCCATCACATGAATAACTCACTGCTAAGCAAAGGCCTGGTGTTGCTGCATTTATAATGCCCTGCAAGTTCAAATTCAACTAATTAAAATTGTTTGTGTTCCCCTAAAAACAGGATTAAACTTCTTATAGAATTCTAATGACTAATTGAATACTCTAGCTTACTGAACACCCCCTGAAATGTAGCCATAGTAGTGTATCTTCCACAGCTTTAAAGTTTACTTCCTTTTGATACCCCAACTCTTCCTTTTTCCTTTTGAAAATCTGAGGTATAATTTATATAGAGTAAAAGTCACCTTTGTCATGTTAGGTCTATGAGTGTTGACAAACCACCAACAAAATCAATATAAAGAATAGTTCCATCACCCTTCAAATGACCTTCCTGCTGCCCCTTTTGTGGTCAACCCCTGCCCCCATCCCACAGCTCCTGGCAACCACTGATCTGTTTTCTGTCATTATAGTTTGGCCTCTTCCAGAATATCACATAAGCGGAATCATACGGTATGTAGCAATTCGAACCTGGCTTCTTTCACTTGGCATAAGGCATTGGAGTTTCATTCATATTGTTGTGTGAATCAGGTGTTTGTTCATTTTCATTGCTGAATAGTAGTCCATTTTACAGATGTACTACGTTTTTTTAACTATTCACCAGTTGCAAGATATTTGGATTGTTTCCAGTTTTCAGCAATTATGAGTGAAACCACTATAAACATTTGTATACAGGTTTTTATGTGAGTATAAGTTTTCACTTTACTAAGGTAAATACTGATCTGATAAAAGGCTTGTACCCAGAATGTATAAAGAACTCTGAAAACTCAATAACAGGGAGAAAAAAGTAACCCAATTTTTAAAAAGGCAAAATATTTGAACAGACACTTCACCAAAGAAGATAGCAAATAAGTGCATGAAAAGATATTCATAAGTTGTTAGAGAAATATAAATTAAAACCAAAATAATATACCACTATGTATCTATTAGAATATTAAAATGCTTAAAACCTAACAATACCGACTGCTGATGAGGCTGCAGACCAACGGAAACTCTGAAACATTGCTGATGCAAATGCAAAATGGTACAGTCACTTTGGAAAAGTTTAGCAGTTTCTTATAAAGTTAAACATAAACCAACCATAAGATCCAGTAATCCTGTGCTCAGGTATTTACCCACGTGTTTTTAATTACATTTTTTAGGATGGAATTTTTTTTCCTGCCTTCTTAATCAGAGTAGAGTGAATATAATCTATTTTATACTATTTTATGGGCTAAATGCTGAGAATACATATAGAGAGGAAAAATAGTTCCTACTCTTAAAGGTGGAGACGTACTCTAGGCTATGGTGGCCCTTCATGGCTGTTTGCCTCTTCATTCAGCGGCCTCAGACTGCTGGGCTTTTCTCAGTTTTTGTATATGTCTTTTAAAATCCTACTCCTCCCTTGCATTCAAACTTTGGGCTGTTATTTCTCCCGGCTCTCAATGGACCTGCTGCTAATAGCCTCTCATCTAATTTGCTGTGGGCCAGCAAGCCAGATAATGAAGTCTATTAGAATTGTGTACAAAATAAGGTTACTGATTAAAGTAAGGATCTGACTGCCTCTCCTGATTCTTCTCCTACAGGGTAAAGTCCATGGCCTTTGTGATAGTTCTTTCCCACTCTCAAAGGCCTTCTTTGTTTCCTTCCAGGTTCTGGCCATCTTCCAGAGAGGCCAGTTAAGATTGCTAGAACTCCAAACTATAGATAAAGGGGATGTTACCACAGTTTACATCTATCTAGTCTAATCTGGTGAATTTTTGCTCATCTCCATGCTAGACAGAAGGACAAGTGAGCCTTATCATCTAAAGGAACTAGGTTTGCATAAACTTAATGGAGTTAGCAACAGAATAATAGAGAACAAGCCGTAAGCCAAAGAGCAAAAGCAAGCCCTGTTAGAACAAGAAAATGAGGAAAGTAAAATATATGCCAAGTTCTGCCTCCTACGCTCAGAAGTCTCTATTTCTCATTGGGACTACAATATTTCAAAGAAAGGGTAATTTTTTTTAAGTGCGCATATCCCACTTCTAACCGTCTTGAATTCAAAGTCATCCAGCACAAGCATCAGCATCTCACTATAATGTCCAATTGTCCCCTTAGATTAGAATGGCTTTGTGACCTCACAGAGGGTCTGAAATACACCTAAAATTTAGCAGTAGAAACAGTTTTAAGAAATGCTTTTTTTTCCTCTCCCATCCTGTTACAGAAGAGTAAGTCTTCAGAAAATAAAGTTAAAATAAAGAAACCATTTACCTTCTAAAGCAACCTCTGCTCTACCAAACCCATTCAGACCTCCTGTTGTCTTAAAAAAAACAAAAACAAAAACAACAGGCTTTGGGCAAGGTCTGCTATAAAAAGGAATATAAGACTCATCTTTGCTTTGTGCCAAATACATTGTCTCAAATACATCAGTGATTTCCATTCCAAAGAAGGGTTCAGTCACTTGCTGAATAAAATAATTTTCCACAGCACAGGAAATGAGGAGATTGGATATTCTATCAGATGGGCAACTGAACAAACAGGGCTCCAGGTGGCTAATGTCACAGGGATGAAGACACACAGGGGAATAAGGAGGCTTCTGGGTTTCAGTGGCCTTCTCTTCATCAACATCCAACACAATGTAATTGCATTTCCACCACTATAGCAGCACTTTTCCAACCAACCCCCCAGATAATAATCTATTCTAATATAATGCAGTTTCCTTAGGAGGACACAATTTATTGGGATACTGAGCTATTTAATTTCTTCCTTTCCTTTAATTATCTCTCTTTAACCTTAGTCTTTAAAAAATCGCTCTCTTTCTTGGGCAGTTCCAGGCAAAGGTGCCAAAGATTGAAAGAAATGAAGCCCTATTATTTCTGTGAAAGAATTTAAAAGGTTGAGAAAATTAGTTTGTCAGTTTTATTTTAATGAAAATTGACTATGCCATTTTCCCTTCTGAGAAACATCATTTCCAAGCTCTGCTTCTGACGTAATTGCACGGTTTAAAAAAAATCTCTAAATGACTCTGTGTCAGTGAAGTGACTTATTGTATTCACCACTCATAAAAAATGGTTCATTTCTGTTATCTTCATTTAGGTAACTCTCTACGCAACATCA
This sequence comes from Aethalodelphis obliquidens, assembly GCF_003676395.1. Taxonomy (NCBI): domain Eukaryota; kingdom Metazoa; phylum Chordata; class Mammalia; order Artiodactyla; family Delphinidae; genus Aethalodelphis; species Aethalodelphis obliquidens. Next base: position 9,159,248 of record NW_020838010.1, read on the forward strand.
AGTTCATTCAATTAAATAACACAATATTTTATACTTGGGGAGCAGCCATATTTTTTTCTGGGTCGAGCACTGCGCTGGTCATGGCATGCCTCTCTTAAATCATTTTAAGGAAATATGTACTGTCAGTTCTCTTAGGTGTGGTTATGTTTTGGTATCATGATTATGTTTTTGTAGAGAATCCTTATATTTTAGAGACACATACTGAAATATTTATGTATGAAATGATAGGATGTCTGTGATTTCCTTCAAAATAATATGGTGGAAATGGGGCATGTAGATGAAACAAAAGTGGTTATAAGATCACAACTGCTGCAGCAGGGTGATGGCTACATGAGGAGTCAGCATATTGCTCTGTTTACTTTTGTATATGATTAACATTTTTCATAGTAAAAAGTCAAAAACCTTTCATCACTCTAATGCCTAGAGAAGTAGCAACTCCTCAGTCTGTCTTTCAAAGCCTTCGTTCAGCTTTGCATTTGCAAAGTTAACTTTTAAACCTAATCTCTCCCTATTCCTACTCATGTAACCCACGCACCAACCAAACTGGACTGCCAATTCAATGAATATACCTGGTACATCACCACTTCTGGATTGTAGCACATTTTATCTCCTCTGCCACAAAAGTCTTGCCCTTCCCACCTCTATCTCTACCTGTCAAATTCCATCCAGTCCCATAAATACCACTTGTTCCACAAAGACTTTTATTACTCACCCATCAGAAATCAAATCTCTCCCCACTGTATTCCCTTCACATTGTTGGTTGAAGTAATTATTAAATGATTACCCCATTAAGTGATACATAAACTTAATAGTAAATTGTTCACAGAAAATAAAAACTTCGTGTGGTTCAGTATCAGAATGGTATTATATCAAAATATTATTGAATAGTTACCTGACATACAGCACTGTGGTTCATTCTTGAAGCACTGTACAGAGAATAGGGGTTGGTCCCATATTAAGTATGCACCTAGCTTTTAATCAAGAATTAGAATAATGAAGGAAAAGCATGATATTATCAATGATATCCATCAAAAACTGAGACTTCCGTTTGTGCAGAATTGGTTTCTATCACTCTAGAGCTTTTAAATTAAGCCTCAAAATAAAATAGATGTAGATGGGACAGACTCAGATAGACAACAGACATACTCATATTTTAAGGCTGAGCATATTTGACATGGGAAATTTTCTCATGATATAATATTAAGTTAAAAAAAAGAGCAAGGTGGGCTTCCCTGGTGGCGCAGTGGTTGAGAGTCCACCTGCCGATGCAGGGGACACGGGTTCGTGCCCTGGTCCGGGAGGATCCCACATGCCGCAGAGCGGCTGGGCCCGTGAGCCATGGCTGCTGGGCCTGCGCGTCTGGAGCCTGTGCTCTGAGGCAGGAGAGGCCACAGCGGTGAGAGGCCCGCGTACAGCAACAAAAAAAAAAAAAAAAAAAAAAAGAGCAAGATATTGAACTGTATATATAGTATTATCCTGATTTTGTAAGAAAAAACCCTACATTTCTATACATACATAGAAAAAAAGAAAAAGGAAATATGTCAACAGTAGTTATCTCTAGGTAATGGACTGATAGGTGATTTTTCTTTTTCTTTTCTGTATCTGTAAATTTTTTACAATGAGCAGCTATTATTAACATAATCGGGGGGAAATTATAGTTAAAAAGTATATTTGGAAAATTAAATCACTATGTCATTCCTTATACCAAATGAATTGAATTTTTAAATCTGAAATGATAGAACCATAAAAATACTAAAGAAAGTATGAGTGAAATCTTTAATAATTCCAGGGAGGGAAAGACAAGATGCCATATAACGCAGAAGCCATAAAAGGAAAGATTAATTTGACTATAAAATCTAAAAATACTGCATCACACACACACAAAATCATTAACAGGAAATCAAAAGACAAACTGGAAAAAAGCAACACAAACTAAAAAAAGGGCTACTTTTCTTAATATATAAAGTGCTCCTGCAAATCAATAAGACTAAGGTCAACAACCTTGATCATTGTCCAATTCAATTGGGCAACAGATAATTCACACAAAAAGGTAATACAAATTTCTCTTAAACATATGAAATATGTTTAACCTCATACATGAAGGAAATGCAAACTAAATCTAGAATATATAGATCTGTGATATATATCATATAAAGAAAGGTAAAAAATTTTGATAACACAGTCTGTTGCAAGAATGTGAGGAAATAGGCACTCGCATACATTGCTTATGGGCTTAATATTTTTATCCCAATGAAAACAATTTAGTAATTTCTGTCAAAGCTAAAAGTGTACCTACCCTTTGACCCAGCAATTCCCTTTCTTGGGATTTATGTTACAGATATACTCCAACATATGCAAGAAAAAGGCTTTACAAAGATATGTATTAGAACAATGTTTGTAACAGCAGAAGATTGAAGACCATGTAGATGTCCATCAACAGATTATGATTCTTTCAAACAATGAATCAAGCATTTCTATATGCACTGATATTAACTACCTCCAAAATAACGTTAAATGAAAAAAGTTGGGTGTAGAAGAGTATATAAAGTATGTTATTGTGTATATTGTATAAATGCTTAGAATACCTTTGGAGAATAGACAAGAAATTGGTAGTAGTTATTGCTTCTGGGAAAGGGTATGGAATGGCTGGGGTTATGATGGGAGGACAACTTTTCACTTCTCGAGGTTTTTTTCAAAAACGTATTTATTTATGTCTTTTTAGTGTTTGGGTTTTCACCATACGCATGTACTACTTATTCAAAAATTAATTATTTTACAATGAATAAAAATAAAAGGTCACTAAAAAATGTAAATATAGGGGAGGATAATAGCTCAAAATTTCCACGTCTCGACAAGCTTTGGATGAATGGATGAAAACTTAAGCATGCTGATGGAGGGCAGGGTCACTGATTCTTTAGAATATAGGAAGAGAATGTTAAGCTATCATAGATGATCTGAGAGCATGTGTAAGTTAAGAAGAAAGAAAATCCAGAAAGCTTTACAGATACAAGTTAAGAAATATTCAGCAAGATTCATGAATAGAAAAAAAAAACTTAGCAAATTATACTATCACTATATCATAAGAAGGCCTAAAAGTATGGTATGTTATCTGAAAAGACCACATGATACTAATGACACTGAGGCGTGATAACAGGAATTTAAAATGTCAGCTTTCCACTGTATTTGGAATAGACATAATCCACTTAGGAGCTCTGGTCCAATTTATTGATCCAGGCTGTTTCTATGACCAATGGGCAGTTCTTCGGCGATTTGTGATCAGGTAGGCCATGGAAGAATCTGTGACTTCTTTTTTACCCTGGGAATCAACCCAACCCATGCGCACGCACGCGCGCGCGCGCACACACACACACACACACACACACACACACACCTCACAGTTAGCAAGAAGTGCTCTACTTTTTTTGGTGTTTTTGCTTCTGCTCTCTTGACCCCAATTGCCATGCTGATGAGTCATCTGACATCAGTGCCTTTAACCTTTGCTATTTACGATCTTTATTAGAGTCTAACCCCTCTGTGCTCTGCTACTATATCCACCCAGTCTGACCCAGGAGCAAACCAAAAGAAGTGGAACTTAAAGAGAAAATTGTAGTCAGTCAGAACCAAGCTAGTCAGTTTGAGAACAGAGAGCAGACAGGATATAGGACAAATTGCTTAAATCTTCTGAAAAAGCAAATTAAGTTTTACTGAAGACACAATGGCTTCTCTCACGGGAACACTGAGAGCCACAAAATGATCTAACCTACACAAAACCAATAAATAAAATTTCCTTGTGCTAGGCTGCTGAGAAGCCTTCTAGGTGAAGTGATGTTTGAAAGGGCAAAAAGTATAGGTTAAGCCTCAGGCCAGTGGGAAACACCCAGAAAACCCTCTGTGAGCTACCACAAACTGTTTAAAAGAGCTGGCAATATCTCATTTGCACCATGAGAACACAGATTCTGTGTATATGTTGTTGTACATATTCCAAAAAATAATTAAAAATATTTATTGTATCCTGTCTGCATTTTATATGTCAATTACTACATAATTTCTGCAATTGTTTGCTTTTCAGTTTCATCAGGAATGCTACCCCAGTAGAAGGTTGCAGCAATCAGCACGAGCCTTGACATTGTCTCTCCTGACATCTAGTGGATGGATACCAGATACCACAGTAACTGTACTTTTTTCAAAGCATCAGTTTTGGGTAAAGTGAATCTCTCTTTCTCTCTCTTATACTTTCCAAAGATGATATAAGCTTCTGATCATATTTCAAGGTGAAAAGCAAACCTAAGTATCTCCTACTGATGAGTCTTGAAGTTCATACACAGTCTAAAAGGCTTTAAGACCTATCCGGACTGGAGTTCTTGGACAATTTAAATGGGAGAATTGTAGTTTCAGAGTATCCAACTTTTTTATAGGCCAACAGTCAGGCCCATTAGTGTAAGAAACCAATCAACACTGATCGGGTAGTATGGATTCAGTCTGCACTATTATTCATCATGACATTCATTATTCAACAAACTGCTAACGACTCTACATACAGTCCAGGAGCAGAGCCAGGCTTCTAGGTGGTAACGATGAACAAACTGCCCTCAAGGACTAAAGGACAGAAACCCACAAACACAGTAAAAAGTGGTAAGTACCATAAAAGCAGTATGAATGATGCACTACACAATGTCAGACAAAGAAGAAATTACTTCTGCCTTTGGAAGGAGAGGAGGCGATGCTTAACTCAGGAGGAGGTTATTTGGAGCTGGAACATTGAAAGGTGGGAGTACTCTGTGTGAATAGGGTTTATTAATTCTCTTTTGTTATTTTACTTGATTACTTTGGTGAATGTAGCTCTGAGCCAGCCCCAATACCTGGGCCACTCTGCTACGCATTCTGCTTAGAGCCTTCAATTCTCCTCCTCTTAATCTGTTCCCATCTGCTAACTATTACTGCCAGCATCCCTGACTCTCACCTCCCTCACACCTTTCCTATGTTTTTCTTGATGCTTAAAATCACCTGTTGCAACACTAACTCTTTGGCACATTAGAATGACACATAATGCGAGCTGCTTATATCAACACTCAACAACTCCCTCTGACACGATCCTGGTCTTCCATCAGACAAATTTTCTGTAACTGAAGGTGAGTTGATAATGAAAGAGTCCAAGTTTAAAGATGCAACAACAAACTACCACACCCCGCCCCCCGCAAAAAAAAGAAAAAACAAGAAAAATCTTTGCTTCATTCTAGACTTAGAAGCCTGTAAAAGTTGAGTAAAACAAAAATATCCTTCTGCAGATTGAGATGCCCAAGTCAAGAGTTTAAGTGCAGCAGTACAGCCAAGTATCAAATACATGTGATAAATGGTTAAGTAAACGTCACTTCACACTAGAAAAGGTCTGGTTTGTTTGTCTGTTTTACATTTATTTATTTACTATTTATAGCCTACTTGCTTCTAAAGAATTTGATATAATATATAGTAAAACTAAATAAATAAATGTAAGGATTTATGCACCACGGCTGGTGAAAATAAAGATATAAATTATATAAATTAAAACTCTAATAGAGATAGGAAAAGAGAATTTACTAGGAAGCAGGGATGAAGTAATGACCATAATTGAGCATTCAGTTGACTTCTGAGCATCCTGAGAACCAAGAACAGCCAAGCCAAGCCAAAGAAAGAAAACAAATGTAGAGTTCCTACTATCTCAGCTCCACTTCTTCCAGAGTACCAAGCTTTTGCCTGGTATTACATTATAGATGGCATTTTTCTTAAGAGTTCTTAGTTAAAAGACAATGGATATTGCAATCATTTTCAACAGATCATTCTCTGAAAGATGCAGAATTGCTTCATGTGGCCATTTCTTAATACTATCTCTCAGAAAAAGGTCACAGGTACTGTGTCTAAATGTATTTAGACATTTAAATGATTGGGATTGACGTATATATACCAATATGTATAAAATGGATAACTAATAAGAACCTGCTGTATAAAAATATTAAATTAAATTAAAAAAAATAAATGTATTTAGAGAACCTGAGGGAGTGTATGCTTAACGTTTTAGCGACTAGCTCTCAAATATCTTCAACTACTATTTGACATAAGCTGACTAGAAGTCATTTCAAGATGGAGGTCTCTGGCGAGGGCCTCAAACACAATATTGGTGTGGGCTTGGGGAGGATGGTATGCTTTATCTAACAGAAAGGTGGGGGCCAGGATGGTGAAGATTAAGGAACATGATATGCATCTTATCACTTGATGCTGCTGGTTGGAAGGGCCAACTTGTGTGCATGTATGTATATTTCTTGCTTTTATAGCAAGAGCGACGATTCTGCTCAAAATGTTAAGAGAAGCTGGAACCTCCCAGGTCAAAACTGTATGTACCCCAGGACTCTGTTCTCCAGAACTGTTCTATTTCTGTTAGTGCAATTCTGCTTATTAACAGTTATCCTGTATAAATAGTCTTAGTTGTTCAATAAAGATTCAAACAGATAACTATTAATCAGTATCTCCAGAAAGCAGATTCCAGTGTATTACCACACAGTAAAAGTACTATCAACACCTTGACTCCAAGTAGATAAACTAGGAGAGTCTTTGGGTCAACATTCCCTGCCTTAGTAATATACATTCAGCTTAACCTCGAGAAATGACTAGATATAGGGCTTCCTGTAGAGCAGTGTTTCCTATCAATGAGGGTAAAGTACAGAGTGTAAATAGCAGTGGTATAAGGATGGTACAGGGGTGGTAAATCTAACTGTGTTTTCTGTGAATGAAATTTCACAATGATTCCGTTGACTCATATCTCCAGCAATTGTTTGAAGGCTCATTCCTACAACCTACCTTGCCTTTCAATCTTCCAAACAGAAGATAAAATTGGATTCATTCCTCACACCACAAACCAGGATAAATTCCAAATGGATGAGAAATTTCAATGTAAAAATTGAAATCATTTATTAAAAATTCATTCTTTCTCACCCCCTTAGCTGAAAGTGTGTTATAACTTTACTTTCTTTTTCTAATAAGGAAAACTAACATTAGGTTGCTTGTAAGATGGTTAAACATACTTTATTTTTTTAAGAAAACTGTAATTAGTAATTACAAAGTTAATCTGGAAGAACAAGCAAGTAAGAATACGCAAAAAACCCTGAAATATAAGAGCTCATGGGAGGGGACACTAGCCTCATCTGATAACAAAATATACCATAAAGCCTCTATAAATAAAACAGAATGATTAGACAGACCAATCTGTCTAATCAATAACAGAATAGAAAATCCAGAGATAGACCCAATTACACATGCAAACTTAGTTTAAAATAAAAGTAGCAACTCAAATCAGAGAGGAAAATATGGGCTTGCTAATAAATCGTATTTGAATAACTAGATAACCATAAGGAAAATAAGATAAATTGGATCTATTCTTCATGCCATAAACAAGATAAATTCCAACAGGATCAGAAATTTAAATGAAGCAAGCAAGCAAGCAAGCAAACATTTATCAGTACTAGAAAATATTGGTGAATTCCTCGAGGAAATCTCTCGATTTCCTCTTCTATTAATCTCTTCTATGACTCAAAATCCAAAAGCAAAAAAGGAAGATAAATTTAATTACATAGAAACTTTTTTAAACTTTTGCATGTCAAAAAAACCCATAAGCAAAGTAAAAAGATATAAGATAGAAGTTTGAGAATGGAACAACTTATACTAGACAGGAAGGCGGCTAAGACTACAAGGATCCTGTCAGGCTGAAAGGTCCCAATGGCCAAAGATGGGACAATTATAGTCAGTGAAAATATTAGCTGCAGTAGATGGAAATCCATCAAATATATTTAAATCCAGGGGTTCATTATTACGCTAAGGAAAAAAAAACTGGTCATTGTTGAAGGATGCTAGTAAACCAGTTCATTATTTTGAAAGATGGTAAATAAGGGGAAGAACTCAAATATTTTATCTTGCTTTTCCCACATATACTGGATCTCAGGGTAACCAAATAGGAAATATGAGGCACTTGTATTCTCTGTAAAAATATTCCAGCTAATAAATGAAGAAGGGATGTTAGACCATCATCATTTTGCAACTCTTAATGAGTTAATATACCTAGGTATTGATCATCAATCGTGGGTGGCTAATATTCTAAAAGAGACAACCAGATCTTATGTGCTTTCCGATAAAAAAAATCGACAAAATCACACAGTGGAAAACTCTTCAGAACACAGGATCCAGTTTCTTCAACAAATAAATTACAATAAACTAAGAGATGGAGAGGAAACCTATAAATTAAATCAATGACGACACCTAGAAAATAATCACGTTGTATGGTCCTTTTTTGAATCCTGAGTCAAACAAGCAATGCAGAAAAAGGGTACTTACAAGATAATTGGATATATGAACACTGATCTGATATTTGATTATATTAAGAAACTATAACCTTGTAGGTGCAATAACAGTACTGTGGTGATTTTGTGGCCTTATCATTTAGAGATACATAATGAAATATTACTGATGAAATTTCTTTTGTCAAAATATTACTTTCCTTGAAATAATATAGGTGGGGAGAAATAGGTGAGGATAGAAATGAAACAAGATTGGCCTTGAGTTGATAATTGTTGAAGCAGATAATGAGTACACGAGAGCTCATTATACTAGCAGTGGTGTGCTGGAACTGGCTAGGACCTGCTCAGGAGAGCCCATTTTTGAATCGTCAGGAATTCTGACATCACACTGGTATCTTGAAATTGGCCATGGTGGAAGTATTTACATCATGAAAATGAGCACATGCTACAAGTCAGCTCCCTCCCCAAGAGCTGAATGTTAAAATGTTTATGAGCACACCACTGCTATTCTACTTTTGTACATGTTTTTTTTTTAATTCAACAAATGTATTTATTGAGCACCTACTATGTGCCAGACCCTGGGTTAGATGCTGAGCATACAGCAGTGAACAAAAAGACATCATCCCGTTTGTATTAATTTCCTAGAGCTTCTGCAACAAGCTACCATAAACTGGGTGGCTCGAAACAATAGAGATTTATTCTTTCACAGTTCCAAAGCCTAGAAGCCTGAAACCAAGGTGTTGGCAGGGCCATTCTCCTTCTGAAACCCATAGGGGAATCCTTTCTTGCCTCTTCCTAGCTTCTGGTGGTGGCTGCATGGCAATCTGGTGTTCCTTGGCTTGTAGCTGCATTAACTCCCAGCCTCTGCATCCATCATCACACAGACTCTCGGTGCTTGTGTCTCCACATGGCCGTCTTCTCATAAGGACAACAGTCATATTGGATTAGGGGCCCACCCTACTCTAGTAAAACTTCATTTTTAAAATTTTTAAAATTTTGTAATTGCGGTAAAAAAAAACCCACAAAACATAAAGTTACCATCTTAACCACTTTTAAGTGTACTCTTCAGTAGTGTTAAGTATACCCACCTTGTTGTGCAACAGATCTCTAGAACTTTCCATCTTGCAAAACTGTCTTTTTGTGGCTGGCTCATTTCACTTGGCACAATGTCCTCAGGGTCCATCCATGTTGTAGCATGGGACAGGATTCCTTTCTTTTTTAAGGCTGAATAATATTCCCTTGCATGTATTACCATATTTTGTTTATCCATTCATCCACCCATGGACATTGGGTTGCTTCCACCTCTTGGCTATTGTCAATAATACTGTAATGAACATGGATGTGCAAATATCTGTTTGAAATCCTGCTTTGAATTTTTCCTTTTGTACATGCTTTAATATTCCCGTAATAAAACTTTTAAAAATATGTAAAGAAATAGGAAAAGTGCTATAACTCAGGGAATAAAATCCATGAAAAGCATAACCAAATTGTTACAAATGGTATTTCCATGAATATCATTTAAATCCAATGTTTAAATAGTCAATCTTCTCAACAATTAAGTATCCATATTATCTAGAAACAGAAGGAACTAGAACTAAATGAGATTTTCTAGGTGAACATTGCTTTTTGCAAAATAAATGTAACTGATGTACAGGTATCAAATAGCAATTTTGCACTCTAGCACATAAATCAATGAATGAAAAAATTCCTCTTGGATTTCTCTGGTGGCGGCAGTGGTTGAGAATCTGCCTGCCAATGCAGGAGACACGGGTTCGATCCCTAGTCCAGGAAGATCCCACATGCCGGGGAGCAACTAAGCCCGTGTGCCACAACTACTGAGCCTGTGCTCTAGAGCCTGCGAGCCACAACTACTGAGCCCACGTGCCACAACAACTGAAGCCCACGTGCCTAGAGCCCGTGCTCCGCAAAAGAGAAGCCACCGCAACAAGAAGTCCACGCACCACAACGAAGATTAGCCCCAGCTCAACGCAACTAGAGAAAGCCCACGCACAGCAACGAAGACCCAACGCAGCCAAAAATAAATAAATAAAATTAAATTTAAAATTTTTTTAAAAAGAAAAAATTCCTCTCATTCATTTCCAAGCACATGTTTGTATTCTCTATCATGTGTAAAGGAACAAACACTTGAATTGGACTCCTAATGTTTCTTTTGATTGTGAACTCTGAATTGTAATTAAGATGCTTACACTTAGCCCCAGCATTTGTGTTGTCTCAATATTTGTAAGGATGTAAATTCAGACACTTTTCAGTTTCAAGGTAATTGTGATTATTAGACTTGAAGTGGCCCTTTTAGTCTTTGCACTTTGCCTGGCTTTATGTCAGTATAATTAACATAAAATAGGTATTTAGTTATAGGTTTGAAATATGGTTACTCTTTTCATTTAATGCATTACAACGGAGGAAAATAAAAAATGAAACAATCATTAGTGGGTGAATGGGAAATCGGATGGAAGAGAAACCTGTGCTCTGTGTTTCAATAGTTGAGGACCAGATGTATGCTTCAGAATTGTGAATATTTGTTTCCATGGAGAGTTTTTCAAGGCTGCCCTTTGTTTAAATGACTTGGCTCCACATTTGTTAATTTTCTACAAATTGTAAGTAATAGTATAATTCTAGAAATGGCACTGGTTTGTTATTCTTGGTCTTGTATCCCTTTAAGGTCTATGCATGCCAATCACATGTAGGTCTAGAGTTCACAGAATTGGTATTAGAATTCATGCCTTCATTAAAGTTTTTTTTCATAGGTCGGACTACATATTTGGTCCATATTCCATTGGAAACCTATTAGGATTTGGAGCTACAAAATGGCTGCAGCAATCTAAAAGCTTAATAACCTATGTGGGCAAATACAATTCAGCAGGAGCACACAGGGAACAATCACGTCAGTACATCCTCTGTATCAATAACATGGCCAGGGGTCTGGAAACAACCCGGAGCATGCTGGAGGCACTGAGTCAGCCACTGGGAGAAGAGAGCAAGCTGATGGGGATGTGTCACGTACCCCTCGAGGCTTTGCCTGCTGGCTCACCCTAACCCACCGAGGAGCACTGCCCTCCACTGCATAGTTAATGGCAGAACTAAAATTAAAAAGTAAGGTGGGGGCAGCAGCAGCAGCTAGAAGCTAGAGAAGAGAATCGGGACCCTTGTGATCTGTCCTGGAGCATGACAGCGTATAATTTTTCTGGGTACTGTATGGTGGAAACTAGCTCTAATTCTTCTCCCAGGCGACAGACTTACCACCTGTGCTCTCATCTAATTATCTTTGATCAGGCTTATGCGGTAGGAAGTTATGTTTCAGCGGCTGTGATTGGGCCCAGGGCATAGCTAAGTCTATAATTACTAGCTGGTTAAATCAGAGCTCTTCTGGAATTTAGCAGCCTTTTGTGTAAACTGCCTCATAGTTTTAGACTGTAAACTTGTCCTTTTACACTTCTATGAGAACTCAGAGATGAACAAGTAATAGTTAAGGAAAAGCAAATTTGTCAGTGAATTTTAAAATGTGCAAAATGAAGACAGCTAGCCACAGGCAGGAAAAATGAGACTCCACCGTAAAGAGAAGGTACACACTTGCCCAATAACCTTTCATGAGGAAGAAAGATAGGCCTTTAGGGGGACTTCCAATTTTGGAACACCAAAACTTTAAAATGTGTTCCTCCAGTTAACCACTGAGAATATTAGGTGAGGGATAGATATCAGAAAACCTGGGTTCAAATCCCAACTCTTTCACTTATTTTCTGGCTGTATGATGTTAAGGGAAATCATTTAGTCTCTGTGATTATCAGGTTTGTCATTTAAAAAATAATAATAACTTTCCATTCATCCCACATGGCTGTTGTGAAAATCACATGAGTTACAGGAAGAACATTTAGACCCACCTTTTGTACAGTAATGGCATTTAATAAATGCTTGGTAATAATAATAATAATTCCTATTATTGAGGTAAGTAGGTTTTCTGAGCTCTCTAGGAGAAAAGGGTGATTCCGTTGCCTATATCCCCTCTCAGCTCCATCCAATTGCTAATTAGGATTACATGGCAGAGCTAGTAAAGGGAACTCTTTCAGGTTGAAGTGAGAGAGCCATGCTCCTCTTGAGATGGAGAAAGGCTATTCCCAAATGATGTGCTTTTTACCCCCCTCTATAATGCCCCTGAAATGGTACAGCAATTGATGAGGTTAAAGAAAATGGGGCATAAACAAGCTTATTATTTCCAAAGGAAATGAATACTCATATAATTTAATGCAGGTGGTGCTTAATAAACAATCCTTTCACTGAGTAAACAAAAGAGGGAAACTATGAGTAATTTACCGGCATCTAAGCGAAATTGCTTATGGTGCCTTATACATATATGTCTTAAGACCTGTATTCTGTTTTACTGCTCACCTCTCAGATGTGTGTCATTGGAAGAGCCTGGCAACACAAACATGAAAATATCCTTAATCAAGTGCATATGTGTAGATCCTGCACTTTGCTTAGAGAGATGGATGAAAAAGAATTAGAGTCACTTGTTTATGCACTTGGGCAGCTGTGCTGTTGGACCAATGCCACCCTGATTCCCCACTGAAACAAAGGAAGCAAACTCTGTTTTCAAGAAAATAACGCCTAACACTTTGGCTAAACAGTTGTCTCCAAATGTTACCCTCCTTCAAGAACACTGTAATAATTATGAATATATGATTAAACAACATTTGGAAAGATTACCTGTGGGCATGTGAGCTGTTTAACTTTTCTCATTTTAAGCCACCAGTAGTACTGTGGTCATTTACTTGGGCTTTAAAGGGCAACCCCTGACATTTGGTCTTTGGTAGATTCAACAGGCCACTAGCAAGCTTAAAGGTTTTGCCTGGTTAAATCAGGTTTTATCACAGAGGCTATTTGTAACTTCACGCTCCATCTCACAGAAATGTCACTGTTTGCCTTTGCTCGGAACTGGGCATAGCAACTCAAGGTTTGTCCCTGAGTAGCTCTGAAAATAGAATATGGTTGGCTTTAGGTCTCTGTTCTTAACCGCCCACAAACAAACTGTAGGAGCATTCATTTTCACTCAGGGTGCTATAAAGCTTCCGGGCGACTGAGCAACAACAGACTTTTGGGAAAGACTAAATGCTCATAACTCTGCCACATTGTAAATTGCCAGTGTGTTTTCCTTTATTCTCTTCCTGGTGGAAAGAAAAAAAAGACTATTTTGATAATAAGCTTGAGAAATACATTTTCTCTGGATTCTGTGGAAATAACTATCTCACTCGCTATGGGAAGTTGAACCTCAGCTGGGCTTGCACTGCAGCTTGGCAGGCCTCTTGTTGACTCCCTCGAGAATTTCTTAGAACAGTTGTTCTAAATCCAAACTGTTTCCACTGCTCTCAAGGCCTCAGTCCTACTCCAGCTGTCTGTCCTCTCACAGATGACCTCACCTCCTACTTCACTGCAAAGACTGGCCATGTAGGCTCCCTCGTTCCCCTTTTCTTCGAACTGCATGACGCATGGTGCTTTTGCCTGTACCACAACGCTTGAGTCTCAAAGAAAGCCACGTCTCTCTTTTTCTTGCCTAGGCTATGTCCTCTACTGGGACACTTGATCCCATCCCCTCTCCGCTCGGGAGAGAGACTTCCATCAGCTATTTTGATGGCTCCTTCCCCATGGTCTATAAACCCATTCAGGGTTCCTCTGACTTTGACCCCAATTACCATCCTATTTGTCACCTTCCTTTCGCAAGTCAAACTTCTCACAAATGTAGTCAATGCTCACTGACTCCTTTCTCACCACTAACTCCTCACAACCTAGCTTCCACCCCACCACGCGACTACACTTTGTTGAAACTGCTGTCTTGAAAGTCAGCCTGACCTAATAATTGGCAGATTTGCTGCCTTTTTCTTAGAAATCACCTTGCTTGACCTAGCCGCAGCTTTCACCAATGCTGACCACTTCATCCCTCTTAAAACTCTCTCCCTGGCTTCTGTTACGTGACCCCGATTTTTCTCCTATCTTTTTGACTCCTTTTGATTTGTCTCCTTGGCTGACACTTTCCCTCTACCCCTTCAATGTAAGCATTCCCCATAGGCCGGGTCCTTAGCCCTCAACTTCTGTATTCTCTCTCTTTTGATGAACTTACCGGTTGCACACATTCAATTACGTTCTCTATGTACGTAATTACACGTACGTATGATGGCTCCTTAATCCCCATCATTTATTCATGTATTCATCCACTAATTACTTACTGAATGAATACTACATAAGTAGAGTGACTATACAATTTATCATTCTAACTGGGACATTTTGCGTGTGAAAGGGGTCACTATTGATACTTATGTCAGAGCAATAGGCACAACCCAGATTGGCCTAGGCAAACTGAGACATATGGTAACCCCAAGGATAAGGTACTCTGCCAAGTATTATGAAGCTACAGAAGTAAATCATAAATGCATCTGTCCCTGAAGAGCATTAAGTCTAGTAGAGTGATGAGACACGAACGTAAACAGAATATGATTAGAAAGTGATACCTACCCCAAGAGAGGTCCAGATAAAGTATACTGGGTTTTTAGGGTGAGAGGAGATTGATTTTCACCTTGAAGAATCAGGAAAAACTTTGTGACAGTGGCATTCGAGTAGCCCTTGGACATATGAAGATGGTGGTGGGTGGAATTTCAGGTAGAGGGAACAGTATGAACAGGGCCCCACTCATAGTTCTTCAGTCTGTATGCTACAAAAGAGTGCCATATCTAAGGGGGCACTGTCCACATTGTTGACATCCCGATTAGTTGAAAATGTTCATTATTAATAACTTTCTTGTTACTCCAAAGATGAGTGACTTGTACATTTATTATAAAAATTTTCTAGTAGATAGCAGGAAAATGCCATTTTCTACCACTCAGTATATTACAACGATTTCCTGACAGATGGAAGTAATGTATCTCTTGAGAAAGAGATCTTTTTCTACTTCACACCAAAATGGGCTAGAGATGACCCTGAGTGTGTGCAAAGGCATAAAAGAGAAAATTGCGGAGCATAAATAGGACAGAGAGACTACATCAGTCTGACTAAAGCATGGGGTGCATGGGAAGGCACAATAAAAACAAACTGGAAAAGTAGATTCAGTCTAGATTGTGGAGGGCCTTGAGTGTCACCCTAAGAAAATCAGACTCTAGTCAGTAGGCATAGGTCAAAACGGTTTCAAGAAGTTACCTTGGGAACAATGTATAAAATACTTTCAAAAGGCAAGGACTAGAAGTGACTGGAAAACCAGTTAGATGGTTACTGGCCTTCTACTGTAGGCCAACATTTCCCAAAGTAGCTCTGTGAAACTAACTCCATTTCCTCTGGTTAATGACAACACCAGATAGCAGAAGAAGAGAAGCAGAGAAACTTGCATGGTTTAATTCAGCCCTACCATCTCTCCACAGCCCAGACTCTGTACATTCCTCCCCGAGTGACCTGCCAGTGCTTCAAATCAAACCTATTATCTTTCTCCTCAAAACTATTTCTTCTGTGGGTACCACCACAAAATAAGGGTGGCTTAAATAAGAATTTCACAACTAGGTAGGCCAGGACTAGTATGGCAGCACCATGAAATCTTCAGGAATCCAGACTCCTACGTGTATACTCTGCCATTTTTAGGGTATAAAGATGAATGCTGGAATTCCAACCATCACATCCTTGTTCCAGACTATGTGCTGGAGGAAGAAGACAAGAAATGTGTGATCGCTACCTTTTCAAGGAGACTTCCTGACATTATCGCATAATATACCCACTTTTATCTCATCAGCCAGAACTTAGTCACATGGACACGTACGAGGAAAGCTGAGTGAAAATGTGCCCAGCTAAAAGTCCAGTTTCTCTTATTTAGAAAAAAAAGGAAGAACGGATTTGGGGAGGTAACTGGCAGGGTCCACCACAGAAGGTGAAATCTAAATCTATAACATTGAGAAGGACAGCAAAGGGAAGGAGAGGGTGTCAAGGAGGGCAAGTTTTCTAGTCTGCGTGGTTGGGAGAGGAACTGTTCTCTTACTTGCAACTGAACCAATATACTCTAGTGTAGATTTGTGTATTTTAAGGAAGAGCTTTAAAATAGTTTCCCCATTTGGTACAACTCAGAAGACACTAATATAGTTCTACTAGCAGATTTGGTTATAGCTATGCATATAAATTAGAACTAGAAAAGAGCCATTTGGAGTCCTGACTATTATAGACTGCATTAGCAGGAATCACCATCTATATCACCAGACCTTCAAATAGATATTATAATACAGTAACCCTGTTTTATTATGATTATGCCTTGAAATTATATTTCCAAGAAGTTCAAATACATTACTGTTCTTATAATTTTTAATCTAATATGCATGATATATATATGGCAAGTAATTTAATACTCATTTTATTGATAGGGTCAGGAATAAATTGATGTTTATGGTCATAGGGTTTCTCAGACGGCTTCAAGTACCAAGTCCTCTTCTGGGCTTTCTAGCAAGCAAGCTTGTTTCTCCCAAGCAGATTGGTGACCCCAGCCTTCCCTTCTGTAACCCCTCAAAAGGGGCTTGGGAAAAAAAAAAAAAAAAAAAAGGGGCTTGAGTGCACACCGTTAACAATGGATGGAACTGAGATTAGGCCTACATTCTTCAACATACCCAGTATTGATCTGCACGGGCCATATAAGATGATTCAAAACAAACTTTTATGTTTTCCCAAATAGAGGTCCCCATTTGCAAAGACCAAGCACCCAAAAGTACACGCAAAAAGATGCTGCTGGACTGTTTAAGAACCCAAAGAAGGATGAGAGACATCTTGAAAAGGGACCGTCTCAACTCTGGACTTGATCAGCAGATATGGGAAGGGAGGGGAACGGGGAGTAAGAAAGAGACAGGGAGTAAAAATAATGGGTTTATTTTGTGCTTTGCTTTAAATTGCTTTGCTTTGGTTTTTGGTTAAAAAAAAAAATGTACTGGACCTAAACAATATCTTAATGAGGCAGGTCAGTATTTACAGTCCTTCGAACCCCATTTAACCTTTCTGTGCCTCATCTGTTAAGCATATTGGCCAAGATCACATACCAAATCAGTGACACAGTCATCATGAGGCCTCAAGTGCCTGATTCCCACTTTCATATTTTAAATAAGCCAAGTGACAGAAGAGAGGGAAAAACTGGGTCAGAGAAACAAAGTTGGCCTGAAAAAAATTTGTGTTTCAAAATAAAGCCAATTACACAAAGACATGACATTTCTCATCTAAACAGAAAAACAAGTTGGGGCCTTAATATCTTTCTTTTCCAGTGGATACACAGAGGCACTTTTCAATGGTGAGAAAGGCAAAATGATGGATCTACCATCATTGTCAATCCCTTTATCTGACGAAACTCTATTTCTTGTAAAATTTTAGTAGAGTTAGAGAAACAAATAAGTCAAGTAATTGGCTAATACAACACAGCTATAAAGATACACCTAAGTAAAAAAGGTGTATATGCTGACCAAAACATGCCTAACACCAAAGACAGACGTTTAAAATACCAGTTGTGGGACTTCCCTGGTGGTCCAGTGGGTAAGACTCCACGCTCCCAATGCAGGAGTCCCAGCTTCGATCCCTGGTTGGGGAACTAGATCCCGCATGCATGCCACAACTAAGAGTCAGTATCCGCAACAAAGATCCCGCGTGCTACAACTAAGACCCCGTGCAACCTAAATAAATAAATAGTTAAAAATAAAATATCAGGGCTTCCCTGGTGGCGCAGTGGTTGAGAGTCCGCCTGCCGATGCAGGGGACGCGGGTTCGTGCCCCGGTCCGGGAGGATCCCGCATGCCGCGGAGCGGCTGGGCCCGTGGGCCATGGCCGCTGGGCCTGCGCGTCCGGAGCCTGTGCTCCGCAACGGGGGAGGCCACGGCAGTGGGAGGCCCACGTACTGCAAAAAAAAAAAACCCCCAAAAAATAAAATATCAGTTGCTAGTATCTGTCCTTTAGATTCCTGGTCATCTAAATTGTTTTCCACCAATTTTCTTTGTTTCTTTAACTTTAGAGTCCTAAATTTGCACTCCAGACTTGATAGCTGCCTCTAATCCCGTAAATCATGGTGCCCCATTCATAGTAATTTTTTGAATCTTGGCTTTCTGGTCCAGATATCAATTTTTTTTTTTTTTTTTTTTGTGGCTAAGCGTATGTGGGATCTTAGTTCCCCAACCAGGGATCAAACCTGTGCCCCCTGCTGTGGAAGCACAGAGTCTTAACCACTGGACCACCAGGAAAGTCCCCCAGATATCAATTTTGCTGGCTCCTTTGACTTTTGTGTTTTTTCCCTCATTCTTTCCCTCTGTCTCTCTCTCTCTCACACACACACATACACACTCACACACACACACAGAGCAAAGGGGAACTCCAGCAAGTTAGGCAGCTTTCCAGTGCTTTCCATCAAGCACCTGGGGAATATGGAAGAGGCACAATTTTCCTTATTCCTGGGGCAAAAGTACTGTGAGAAAAAAATTCAGTGATGGGACCTAGTAGCTTTACTTAAGGCAAAACTGACTAACAGGACTCACAGCTGGTCTGGGGTTGGGGTGGCAGATGAATATTCTCAGGTTCTCCTTTAACCAAAGTGATTCTTCTTCACCAACCAGAGATTCCCTCCGGGGTACTATGCAGCATTCCCAGCTGTTGTATATCATGAATGTAACATCATTGCATGCCAGGACAGGAATGCTGCTGATAAATGTATAACTCTAGAGGGTCACCTGTTAAGAATGGCCCAGTAATCCAAGAAAAGGGAAGGGCCTGCATCTGGCCCACAAGACCCAGCCCTGAACCACCCCAACACCTCAGACCAGGAAACTGAGTACAGTTGTCCCTCAGTATGTGTGGAGACTGGGTCCAGAGCAACCCCACCACCACCTAATGGATGCTCAAGTCCCTTAAACAAAATGGCTCAGTATTTGCATATAACCTATATACATCCTCCTGTGTACTTTAAATCATCTCTAGGTTAATTATGATGTATAATACAATGTCAATGCTATGTAAATACTTGCCGGTGCACGGTAAATTCAAGTTTTACTTTCTGGAACTTTTCTCCCAAACATTTTCAATACGCAGTTAGGATGCAGAACCCGCAGATACGGAGGGCCAACTCTACCGGCCTCCCATGCACAATCCAGGGGCTGTGGACCAGGACCCAAGTCAGGGAGCTTACCTCTCGCCTCATGCATACCACAGAAATTGTCAGGCACCCAGATGACCCTGGGAAGGCTTGGCCTTGCTCACCCTGAAGGGGTGGATTCCTTTCTCCCTAAGCACTTGTTCAGAATTACCCACCACCACCATCCACATTGTTCTCCGGCCAACTTATGTTTGTTCTCATCACTCAGCACCTGGACTCTTGGCTCCGTACCCCAATGTCAACACCCATATTTAGCCCATATTTTAGTTTTGGTGATACTCTGGGCTCCCCTCCAAGACCAGAGGTTTGGATCTCATCTAGTTTTCGACTTCGCTTATTTTGTTTGTTTGTTCTTCCAAAACTGAGACTGGGTTATTTTATTTTGATTACAAAAATACTATCTATTCATTGTAAAGAAATTTTTTAAAAAGATCAGCCAATAGAGAATGGTTGTAAAAGATTTTTGATTCACATCAGAATATTATATATATATATATATATACACATATATATATATACACACACAAAATTATTCATGATCCCACCACCCAGGTGATGCCCTCTTCAGACTCAGCTAAGACTTTCCTGATTAAGCCATGAGGAACCCCACCCATCCAAGTTGTACCAGCCTCTGATACTCCCTGCAATTAGATTTGGTCCACTAGGCACAGAATGAGGATCCAGAACCTTGGTCATGAACAGGGTGAGAGTATTTGGCATTCTGTCTCTCATTATGTGCTGGTCACAAGGTGTATAGGTGGGTCCATCATTCTCATCAGCATTGAAGGCCTACAGCCATGTTAGACACCTGGAGCAGACACCTGCAGTATGTAAGCAAATGACTTCAGACAACTGACCTGGATTTACCCAGTCCTCCCAAGAGCAAGCACGTTCAGACAACAATTTGAGACCCTTTAACAGTCTTTAGGAGATTAAGATGTGTAACACACACACACATACACACATATTAGGCTTCATTATGTGAAGTGCTTTATATTATGCAACTCATTTTAGATTGCCTGATTTTTTAGAATTTCTCATGTCTCTGATTTGAATCTAAAATCTTCAAATACATGTTTTGATTTTTCGAGAAGCAAGTATTTGTCTATTGAGAGATATTTAAAGTTCAAACTTTTTGCTTTATTCTTTTAAAAAACAGGACTACTTTTAGTGTAGCAAAACCACAATTTTAAGTTGCTTTCATTACTCCAAGTCTTGAAGTTCAAGCCACTTGTGATTCTAGAGTAAGGGAAGAGCTCCACCTTATGGTACTGTTTTGAAGTACACCAAAGAAAATGCCGCGATTTTTAGAATTGTCCTAGAAACTCACGGGGAAAAAGGATTAAAAAAGACAGACCACGGACTTCCCTGGTGGCGCAGTGCTTGAGAGTCCGCTTGCCGAAGCAGGGGACACGGGTTCGTGCCCCAGTCCGGGAGGATCCCACGTGCCGCGGAGCGGCTGTGCCCGTGAGCCGTGAGCCGTGACCGCTGGGCCTGCGCGTTCGGAGTACCGCAACGGAAAAGGCCACACCAGTGAGAGGCCCGCGTACCGCAAAAAAAAAAAAAAAGTATCCTTTGTCAAGTCAAGGATATAGGATGGGGATTAAAAAGGGCAAGGGGAAAGATAAGGGCAAACTAGACATCAAGAAAACAAAACAAAACAAAGAACAGACCACCTCCTCCAAAAAACTGTAAATCCTCTTCTGTGATATGCCCAAAGTGCCAAAATGGCCAAGGATAAGTTAAAATTAAGCAAAACCTTTCACTTGGTTATTGGACTGGGTACTGGTAAGAAGCTACACCTAAACCAGTAAAACTGGACTTTTTTACTTAATACCAAACATCGTCATCATAACTAATGATTCTTGAGTTCTTATTATGAACCAGATTATGGTCTATATATATATATATATATATATATATATATAAAATAATTTAATACTCACACAACTCTATAAGGTAGGTACTATTATGAACTCCATTTTCCAGATGAAGAAACTGAGGCCTAGGCCTAGAAGTTACAGAAATTGCTCAAGCCCACACAGCTAATAAGTGGTAGAGCCAGGACTCATTAGTCCAGACTCTAAACCACCGTGCCATACTGCCTCTTTCTAAAGCTCAAATTCAATAAGGTCCCTCTCAAAATAAACAACTTGAAGCCATGGTCTTATCCGTATTCTTTCTCAAAATAGATGAAGGCAAGACAAGCTCCCTGGTTCAATTTCTATTCCTCTCATGGCTGTCCAGATTTGTAACTCTTTGGCTTACCTCCTATGTTCCTTCCCTACTTTGGCAATGATTCTCTTTGTGATTTTGAGGATAAGTATTGCAGTGGAGTGCTATACGCTGAATGTTTGCATCCCTCTAAAATTCACATGTTGAAACCTGATCTCCCATGTGATGGTATTAGGAAGTGGGGACTTTGGGAGGTACTTAGGTCATGAGGGTGGAGCCCTCATGAATCAGATTAGTGTACTTATAAAAGAGACCCTTGAGAGCACCTTTGCCCCTTCCACCATGTGAGGACACAGCCAGAAGCTGGCCATGTATGGGCCAGGAAGCAGGCCCCCATCAGATACTGAATCTGCCAGCACCTCGATCTTGGACTTTCCAACCCCCAGAACTGTGAGAAATAAATGTTTGTTGTTTAAGCCACCCAGTCTACGGTTTTTCTATTATAGCAGCCCAAAAGGACTGAAACACTGAGAGCTTAGATTTTGTGTCCCTTTACCATTTATGTTCTGCTGTCTCTTCCCCCTGTTTAACCCCAGGCCCCTCATACATCATTTATTTAAAATCATGTTGAAAATGACACATTTCTATAAAAAACAAGGTCCTACAGGAGAGCACAGGGAACTATACTCAGTACCCTGTGATAAACCATAATGGAAAAGATTATGAAAAAGAATATGTATATGTATAACTGAGTCACTTTGCTGTACAGCAGAAGTTAACACAACATTGTAAATCAACTATACTTCAATAACACTTTAAAAATGACATATTTCTAAAAATTCACCAATGTTAATACAACTCAAATCATAATTTTTCCTAAAGCATTTATTTCTTTAAAAAAAAATGGTCTCCTGTAGTACTTTTTCAAAATTTGGTAAAATCTATAGGTTCCCCCCACCCCGCCCAGTTTGAGCAAGCTCTAGTTTTCATGGAAAATCTGAAATAGTATTTTCCAGTACTTTCAGCATTAATACCTAAGTCATATTCCATTAAGGGAAAAACCATTTCTTATTCATCTAACAAAAATTTATTGAGCTTTTACTACTCCTAGGCTCTAAGGACACAACAATGAAAAAGCCAAATATGGTCCCAGCCCTGCTGGAACTTAGGGATCTGAATATTATTCAAGATAGAAAGGAAGAAGGAGATGACTCTGACCCAGGGATACCTTCTAAATATATTTAAAAATTTTTTTTAAGATATATTTTTAAAATAATGTACTACCTTCAAACAAGAGTTACCAGCATGCACATGTGACCGAAAAGTAAATTTACAGTCTTTATAATTTCACTGACAGAAAGTAAAACCCACGAATATTCCAACAGGGGAAAAACAGGATTGTACTCTATATTCAAAAATTACCAGATGACATTTTTCTCAGACTGCCAAAACAAGGATATTAGAGAGGCCTAGGGCTGCCCTGGAAGCCACCCTGCCATGGGCAGCTTGCCTTTGGAATTTGGAACTACTTGCTAAACTAGAGGCAATCTGGAAGTAGCTCAGCCTGACCCAAATGAGAACCTTGGGTAAATTCCTCCTTGCCTTTTTATGCCTGTGATCCTTGGGCACCACCCAAATTGCAAACTCTGGCTGGACAGCAACAATCCAACAATTTTCTCAATGCCAATCCTCTCTTCCTCTCTTCTCTATCCAGTTTCTTAACTCCTTGTCTCTCTTCCAACACTTCCACTGCACAGTCTGGAACTCTTATTCCTTGGTAAACACAGTCCACTCCTATGTGTCCACTTCTTCCCTGAATACTCACTCCATCTCCTGTTGCTAACTGAAAGGCAGTTCTCTACCTACAAGACCATATGCCATAAAGCCATCCCAAGGCTGTATTTTCTTCCACAGCCTACATGTTGGGCTGAGGTGAGGGTTAGGGAGAGCTATGTCACCATTCACCTTACTCCCCCACCGCATTTTCTAAACCAGGGTCACCAAACTTTTTTTTTTTAAGTACCAGATAGTAAATATTTTAGGCTTTGTGGGGATATACTGGTTCTTTTGCAACCACCTGACTCTACTGTTGTAGCTTGAAAGCAGCCATCGACAATATGCAAACAAATGGGCATGGTTGTGTTCCAATAAAACTTTATTTACGAAAACTGGCAACAAGACCAGATTTGACCCATGGGTAGTTTGCCAATCTCTAAACTATTAATATTTCATCCTGTGTGAAAAAAGATAAATCCCTTCTTATTTGAAAGTCACACTAACTATATATACAGCATCCTACCTCTCCTTGCTCCTGTCATGTACGCAACTCCTAGTTCAGCCGTGTTTATTGAGGACTCTGGCATCTGGTTCACAGTCCACCTCTAGTCCCATCGTCATCCTGGATGATTTCCAAATCCATAAGGGTGATCAATATACTGCCATGGCTTCACAGTGACTTGACTTCCTCAGTTCCAGTGATTTTCACCTCCATTGCATTTTGACAACCCACTCCTTTGAGAAATATTACACCTTTAATACCTTCAAACCAATTTTCCACTCTCACTACAACTGTTATCCTACAGACTTTCCAACTTTTCTCTCCCAATAAATCTGATCTTTGACCTCAGAACCCCTCCATTTTCTCCCTATTAGTTTGCCTCCGCCTGGCGTCACTTTCCCCTACCCAGTCTGCACGCCATGGTAAATCACTGTACTCTCTTGTATCCTCAATCCCCTTGCTCCCTTTTCTTTCCATTGTTCATCTGTGACTATCAAAACCATACCCACTGTGGACCTAGAGTCTGTCATACAGAGTGAAGTAAGTCAGAAAGAGAAAAACAAATACTGTATGCTAACACATATATATGGAATCTAAAAAAAAAAAAAAAATGGTTCTGAAGAACGTAGGGGCAGGACAGGAATAAAGAGGCAGACATAGAGAATGGACTTGAGGACACGCGGAGGGGGAAGGGTAAGCTGGGACGAAGTGAGAGAGTGGCATGGACATATATACACTACCAAATGTAAAATAGATAGCTAGTGGGAAGCAGCTGCATAGCAAGGGGAGATCAGCTTGTGTTTTGTGACCACCTAGAGGGGTGGGATAGGGAGGGAGGGAGGGAGACACAGAGGGAGGGGATATGGGGATATATGTATAGGTACAGCTGATCCACTTTGTT
This sequence comes from Aethalodelphis obliquidens, assembly GCF_003676395.1. Lineage (NCBI taxonomy): Eukaryota > Metazoa > Chordata > Mammalia > Artiodactyla > Delphinidae > Aethalodelphis > Aethalodelphis obliquidens. The sequence continues at coordinate 9,184,066 of NW_020838010.1, forward strand.
ATACAGCAGAAATTAACACACCATCGTAAAGCAATTATACTCCAACAAAGATGTTTAAAAAAAAAACAACATACCCACTCCTGAATCAATTAAATTACCAGACTTCTCTGATCCTATAGCCAAATGGCTGAACACAGCTGGAGAAAACTGTACCACTGGTATAAATCTGAGCCACTATAAACTCATAATTTTACATCTAGCTGGGCCCTCACTACTTCAAGTCTATCCTTTCTAACGGTCTTCCTTTAACTCCCTATCACATTTATATTAGGCAAGGCAACATAGTGCTGTAAAGAGATTGCAGGCTTGTAAACCAGATAGACTCAGGTTTGATATCTGGTTCCACCATTTACTAGCTGTATGGTCTTGAGTAAGTTATTTAACTTTTTTGCCTCAGTTTCCTCATGAGTAAAATGGGAAAAAGAATACCTACTTTATATGTTAAATAAGATAATGTATGCAAAACAATTAACACAGTGCCTGACACCCAGCAGTTGCTGAATAAATGATAGCTATTAATAATAGCTCATGTTCAGTAGGTGACTATACCTCCTACTGCGATAAGACCATTAAGTGTTTCTTAGCCTGAGTTCCCCAGAAGGCAGAGCAATGGTTTATGTGCTATTTGGTTGAATCATATGGAAGTGCTGAAATTCGGCCATTTGACATACAAAAACCATAAGACTCAGCCTAAATATGTTATTAGAGTGCACTCCCAGGGAAGCAGGAGGGAAGGAAAAGAGGGAAATGAAGGAATGAGAGAGTCAATAGGAAGGTTTTCTTTGTCAAAGGTTTGCAGCCCTGGGCTGTGTTAACTCCTCTGCATTTCCAGGCTGTTCCAGGCTACGCTGTGCATGGGCGCCCCAGGCCTTCCCACGCTGTCTCAAGCCTCAATGTCCGCGGAAAACGGCAGAGCCCAGCACTGAGAAGCTGTGGGCTTTGCGCCTTGTCAGTCTGTCCGAGCCCATTGAGAGAACGGGCTGAGACAACGCAATGGCCAAAGGCCCCTGAGACAATAAGGCCCAGAGGATCTGGACTGGTGAGTAAGAGGTGGCTGATAGAAAATGTGCCTCGATTGCCTTTCACTTTGCAAACTTTCCTGTAACTCTAACCCACTCTTTTGGTCAGAGGAAGGGACGTGGCTCCTCCTATTCAGGGCTATGACCCACCCCTCCAGCTCCCCCATCCTCCCGACCCACCCTGTGCTCCTATTTCCATCCCTCCTACCTCCTCCAGCCCACCCACCCTGGATTTTTTTACCTTCAACTCTCTCACTCCTCCGATCCCTCCCCCTCTACCAATATACCTGCTTGGGGCTTTCCTTTCCTTTAAATATCCTTCTTTACTTTGCACAGGCTTCTAGCCACTTCCTTTTCTTCTCAGCGAAATACCTGAAATGAGTAATCCAGATTTACTCTGTCTACTTGCTCACCACGTGGACTGATCTCATCACTCTACCCAAATACCTTCACCGCGGCCACCACTGATGGCCGTATCTGGTAGACATAATTCTAGCCCCATCTATCTTGGTTCCTCTGCAGCATTTGGTCCTGTGGACCCCTCCCTCCTTACTGAAACTCCTTCTCAGTTTTGTTACCACACCACCATTATTTGCCGCTTCTCCTACTGCTTTTCCCGGCCTCTTTTTCTCTCAGCCTCTATCCAGTCCTTAAGTGTTGGTGTTCCCCAGAGTTCTTCCCTTCTCCTATTACCCCCCACACTCTCCATGGAGGATATCACCCATTTCCTGGATTTCAACTCTTACTATGCGCTGGTAACTACCAAATTCATCTCCAGCCAGACCTCTCCCTCCACACTCATCTTGGAAATGCCTGCCAAACAGCTGGATATATCAACCAAAGCACAATTGTTCATAAAAAACTCTTAAACTCCTCCTGGCACTACTAAGGTCAGCTGAAGTATGCGGACCAGAGTAGAGCTACAGTTCAAAGGAGCATATCCTGCACACTCCCCAGCACAGGGCATGGGGGATACAGATGAGGATGACAAGGAATACTGACTTGCTCAGTGTGGCTCCTTTAACATGCTCTACCTATTCCTACCAATAGGTACTAGGCACTACATAAAATGTATTGCCAATAATTACTATCGTATTTTTAGTTCAATTACTAATTCCTGAACTTCCCTTCCCAGGCTGACACACACCTTCCACCCCATTCTATCTCTCTTAAGTCTTCCATACAGAGACTTCAAATAGTCTTTCTTTGTATTATGTTTGGGAACTGGATACACATAGTTGAATCCCAGGTCATGGTTTTGGAACTTTCCAGTTAAAACTCAGCTCTGGTCCAGCAATGTTCTGACCTAGCTGTCCTGGCCCAATGGTGGACACTCAAGAACAAGTGGATGAAACGGGAGTTTAGGCAAGATTAAGAAGGACGTTGAATATCAGATTATGAACTATGGACTTAAACTTGTAGGAAGTGGGGAGTCTGTGAAGTTTCTAAGCAGGAAAGCAAGAGGCTGAAAACAAAAGCCATGTTTTAGATTCTGGTAGAGTGAGAGTAGTAGTAGTGAAAATGGACTGAGAAGGAAAACGGGAAGCATGGAAATCTATTAGAAGTATGTTTCAGGAATCCAGAAATGAGGTAGTCAGCCCAGCCCAGTCAACCACACCTGCCTCAACCCTTCACACTTAATCCCTTGTCAGATCAAATCTAAATGGGGACCCCTCAGCCAACACTGGAGGACAGATGGCTGTATTTGGAATAATTTCAGAACATCACAATAACCAGTAATGAAACTGATATCACTACAGGACACTCTTTTGATGGTTTAAATTTTTAAAGAGAGGTCCTTTGCCACTTCAACATAAGTGTCTGAAGTGTCCCCTTTGCTTTGAGCACTAAAATTTGGGGTTATTTACTAAGGCAGTGCCAATAATAAAGGATGACTATCTCCAAGATTGCCGATTCCTTGTTTTGCAAATTGCCCTTCATTAGGCTTTCACTTTAGAATCAAATTACAAGATTTTTTTTTTTTAAACTCTCTTTAAAGGCTCACACAGCTTTTACAGGTGTAGCCCTGGAAAGAGGGTGTTAATTAGCAATACTTCTAGATCTGACAAAAACTGATATGAAAACGGTGTGTAACGATCTTTGGCTGATCAACTCTAGCTTTACTTACTCAAGTAAGGAAAGAAATTGTACTCATTTGTCCCTATATATAACTGACTTCTCATTTGAATCCTACCACCAAAGCAACTGTAATAAAAATATAAAATGTAGTGGTGCAAAGAAAGAGTGGTAGACAATCTCATAGTCAAAGATTATAAGCTTTTATTTTAATAGTTACAGGAAAACCAATTCAATAAACTAAGTAAGACTAAGAAGATGATTAGAATTAGGAAAGAAATACCCATAGTTCACCAAAATAAAATGTCTTGTACTTGTGAGACAATGGAACATATTTTTTTACTTCAGCTGTGATGTATATACTATACATGCTATCTAAAAGTCTCAGAGATACTTTACATTATCTACAATAAATTAGTAGGAGATTCAGTTTAATAACAACTGGATATGGATAGAAATAATTTCACTTCAAATTTTAAAAAATAAGATCAGCTAGCACATCTCCCTTGATCACTACACTGCAGAATAGAGTAAGGCTGTGCCCAAGCCAACAAGATAATTTTGTAATCAAATGTCATTTAAAATAAGAGTTATGCAAATTGAATCTTGGATGGTCATAAAACCATTAAATTATTACAAAATTGAAGAGCAAATCAAAATCCAAAGCATGATCTATGATTTTTCTGTCCATGCTAATGCATATTATTAACTATTTTAAACTTCATTCTTCTTAAATGTAAGGGAAGACACATCTCTGAACATTGAGCCTGTTTCCTATCAGTGCCTGTTTCCTACCAGTTTTCTGAGATTTCTTCAAGATTAGCTGCATATAAATTTATCCTGCCTCTAAGATGTCAGTGGTGTATTTTGATCTGAGGTTGTTGACACTGTTTCTAATGCTTGAAATATTTAGGTCAACCAACTGATATAACAAGTGATATGAGTGGTGGATAAACCATATATCTGTGTCTCATGGTAAGCAACTTTCTTTTTCATGTTGCTTGTGTCCATACTTGTATAAAAGAAACTCAGGACTTTGACTTTCATTTTGGGATGACTAAATGAAGTCAAAAGAATAGGTGATGTCAGCATGGACAAAGTGAGATCAGCGGTTTCTTAATAATTATTTGACCTTTATTTTTCATCAATTAAAAATGTATTGAGGGGCCAGACTATGCTTAGTGCTGGAAGGAAGTTGAGGGGGACAAGACATAGTCCCTTCTCCCATTTTCGACTACAATACAAAATAAGTGTCATAAGAAGTATGGAGTCTCATTAGATTTCGGGGATGGAAGTGGATGGCTGCCATTTGAAGAATAACATGACACACCATTGAAAATACAAAAACCTTTGAGAGCATCAATATCCTCTATTAGAGGAACAAACCAAGGTCATTAACATTCCATTAAGGGAGGATGAAAGATTAGTCACTGGGAGGAGGATGAGTATGACTTCAACATCAGTCCCTCATTAGGAGCAAAATCTTTCAGATTGGGCCATCCTAGAGAGTAGGTGACCACTTGACATGGAGTATTTCAGGGTCACCAGAAAGGTCACTCAATGTAAAAAAATTCTCCCTGGAGACCAACCTCCAAGACTCTTCAGAGATTCTTTACTCTGGTTTAAGGCACTGCATTTCTAGGAAGCAAAAAGCAAATACCTCTTAGAGGAGTAATACACTAGCTTTTATCAATAGAAATTAGCTTTTTTTGAACATGATAGGCAGCTGGGTGACAATGAATACTTGACACAGATATGGGAGAGAGTTTTCAACTGTGCAGAGCTCTTAAGAAAGCTAGATGACGGCATAAGAGCACTGGGTGATTGGACCAAAGGGCATCTAACGGCAGTAGAGGAGGCCACACACTAGCTTCACAATTTTCCCAAAGGCCAGCCTGCTCCCAGACAAACAAAACAGACAAATTACTGCCTAATTATAACAATTCTACACACTTTTCCTAAAGATGTTCTTGGTATTGGAATCATTTATATCTTTAGCTCAGCAAGATCGGGCAGGATTTAAGTGTTAAAAACAATGAAATCATGTGTACTAGAAGAAAATGTGGGTGAATATTTTTCATATTTTTGAGTGGGAAAGGTCTTTCTAAACATGGCACAAAACACGAAGTCATAACATAAAAGACTGATCAATTTGACCACCCAAAAATAAAGAAACAAATTTACAGGGCTAAAACAACCACAAAATAAAAAATAAACTAGAACTTAAAGCCAGAATATATGGATAACTCTTCCAACTCAATAATCAAAAGACAAATAACTCAATTTTAAAATGGGTAGAGACACTTCCAGTCAGGCACATAAGGAGCTTGAAAGGCATCACTCCCTCCTAATAAGTAAAATGCTGACTAAACCAAAACATCAACGACTCTTTAGATCCATCAGAGAAATGAGGTCACAGGCAGCCAAACTGCTGCCCCAGAATTAGAGAGACTAACAGGCAAATACAGAAAATCACAACTTACTGGAGCAGGAACCCATAAGCAGAAACCTCCATGGGAACCATTACCAGGGTATGAAAACCTGTACTATAACTGACAAATTGCTGGAGGCTAGTCTAAGAGTTAAAAACTCCAGAGGGGCCCAGGCATAGGGGAGCCCCCACACTTTGTGAGTTTTACTTTCAGAAGCTCTAGCAGGTTCTCTCCGTGAATATTGGAGAAAAATCTTCTCATGCCTCCAGCAGGAGGAGAAAAGTAACCAGTTTGAAATATACCAGATAATTCTATTCTTCGTAACAAGGTCTGCCTTCAAAATAAACTATTTTGCCATCACAAAACCTATTGGAGTCTTTGGTAATAAGAGTCTAACCAAACCAGGGGAAGGGAAAAACCCAACCTCAGCCTACTCTAGACATCCTGTACCACTTAAGGGAGAACAAAACTGAGAAGCACTTGTGAAGTTCACAGCCCAGAACATAGGCTCACTAAAAGCCTGAGACCTAATCATAGTTCCAAAGAACACTTCCCCTCCTCCTACACCTTACCACCACACCACTAAAAGTCTATTAATTAGAGATCCTTTTACCTAAAACATCATGTCCAGCTTTCAGCAAAAAAATTACAAGGCATACTACATGGCAAAAAACAAAAAAACACAGTTTGAAGAGGCAGAGCAAGCATCAGAACCAGACTCAGATATGGCAAGGATGTTGGAATTAATAGATCAGGAATTTAAAACAACTATGATTAATATGGTAAGGGCCCTAATGGAAAAAGTAGACAACATTCAAGAACAGGTGAATAATATAAGCAGAGAGATGAAAATTTTAAGAAAGAATCAAAAGGAAATTCTAGAGACCAAAAATATTGTAACACAAATGAAGAATGCTTTTTTTTATGGACTCATTATTATATTGGACAAGGATGAAGAAAGAATCTCTGAATTTGAGGATATCTCAACAAAAACTTCTAAAACTGAAAAGCAAAGGGAAAAAAGCCTGAAAAAAAAGAACAGAATATCCAATAACTGTCGGACAACTACAAAAGGCGTAATATATGTATAATGGGACTATCAGAAGAAGAAAGAGAGAAAGGAACAGAAGAAATATTTGAAGCAATAATAATGACTGAGAATTTCCCCAAATTAATGTCAGACACCACACTACATATCCAGGAACCTCTGAAACACCAACTAGGATAAATACCAAAAAACTACACCTAGGCCTATCATATTCAAATTGCAGAAAATCAAAGATAAAGAAAAAAATCTTGAAATAAGCCAAGAGGGGGAAAAAATCCTTATCTACAGAGGGACAAAGATAGGAATTATATCCAACTTCACAGAAACCATGCAAGCAAGAAGAGTTGAGTTAAATATGTATAGTATTGGGAGAAACAAAAACACCAACCTAAAATTTTGTACTCTGTGAACTTATCCTTCAAAAGTAAAGGAGAAATAAAGACTTACTCAGACAAACAGATATGGAGGGAATTTTTTGCCAGTAGACCTGCCTTGCAAGAAATGTTAAAAGAAGTTCTTCAGAGATAAGTAAAATAAGATAGGTCAGAACTTAGATCTACATAAAGAAAAGAAGAGCACTGAAGAAGGAATAAGTGAAAGTAAAATAAAAACGTTTACTTTTCTTATTCTTAATTGATCTAACAGATAACAGTTTGTTCAAAATAATAATAGCAACAATATATTCAATTATATAAAGCTTATGTGCTTATATATAAATAAAATAGATGACAAGCAATGATACAAGGGACAGGAGATTGGTTCAAGATGGCAAAGTAGAAGGACATGCTCTCACTCCCTCTTGCGAGAGCACTGGAATCACAACTAACTGCTGAACAATCATCGACAGGAAGACACTGGAACTCACCAAAAAAGATACCCCACATCCAAAGACAAAGGAGAAGCCACAATGAGATGGTGGAGGGGTGCAATCACAATAAAATCAAATCCCATAACTGCTGGGTGGGTGACTCACAAACTAGAGAACACTTATACCACAGAAGTCCACACACTGGAGTGAAGGTTCTGAGTCCCACGTCAGGCTTCCCAAACTGGGGGTCCGGCAATGAGAGGAGGAATTCCTAGAGAATCAGACTTTGAAGGCTAGTGCGATTTGATACAGGACTTTGACAGGACTGTGGGTAAACAGAGACTCCACTCTTGGAGGGCACACACAAAGTAGTGTGCGCATCGGCACCCCGGGAAGGAGCAGTGACCCCACAGGAGACTGAACCAGACCTACCTGCTGGTGTTGGGGGGGCTCCTGTGGAGGTAGGGGGTGGCTGTGTCTCACGGTGAGGACAAGGACATTGGCAGCAGAAGTTCTGGGAAGTACTCCTTGGCGTGAGCCCTCCCAGAGTCCGCCATTAGCCCCACCAAAGAGCCCGGGTAGGCTCCAGTGTTGGGTTGCCTCAGGCCAAACAACCCACAGAGAGGGAACCCAGCCCCACCCATCAGCAGACAAGCAGATTAAAGTTTTATGGAGCTCTGCACTAGAGCAACAGCCAGCTCTACTAAACACCAGTCCCTCCCATCAGGAAACTTGCACAAGAATCTTAGATAACCTAATCCACCAGAGGGCAGACAGCAGAATCAAGAAGAACTACAATTGTGCAGCCTGTGGAACAAAAACCACATTCACAGCAAGACAGACAAGAAAAAAGGCAGAGGGCTATGTACCAGGTGAAGGAACAAGATAAAACCACAGAAAAATAACTAAATAAACTGCAGATAGGCAACCTTCCAGAAAAAGAATTCAGAATAACAATAGTGAAGATGATCTAGGACCTCGGGAAAAGAATGGAGGCAAAGATGGAGAAGATGCAAGAAATGTTTAACAAAGACCTAGAAGAATTAAAGAACAAACAAACAGAGATGAAAAATACAATAACTGAAATAAAAAATACACTAGAAGGAATCAACAGCAGAATAACTGAGGTAGAAGAACAGATAAGTGACCTGGAGGACACAATGGTGGAATTCACTGCTGCAGAACAGAATAAAGAGAAAAGAATGAAAAGGAATGAAGACAGCCTAAGAGACCTCGGGGACAACATTAAACACAACAACATTCTCATGATAGGGGTCCCAGAAGGAGAAGAGAGAGAGAAAGGATCCGAGAAACTATTTGAAGAGATTATAGTAGAAAACTTCCCTAACATGGGAAAGGAAATAGCCACCCAAGTGCAGGAAGCGCAGAGAGTCCCATACAGGATAAACCCAAGGAGAAACGTGCTGAGACACATAGTAATCAAATTGGCAAAAATTAAAGACAAAGAAAAATTACTGAAAGCAGCAAGGGAAAAATGACAAATAACATACAAGGGAACTCCCATAAGGTTAACAGCTGATTTCTCAGCAGAAACTCTACAAGCCAGAAGGGGGTGGCATGACATATTTAAAGTGATGAAAGGGAAAAACCTACAACCAGGATTACTCTAACCGGCAAGGATCTCATTCAGATTCAATGGAGAAATCAAAAGCTTTACAGACAAGTGAAAGCTAAGAGAATTCAGCACCACCAAACCAGCTCTACAACAAATGCTAAAGGAACTTCTCTAAGTGGGAAACACAAGACAAGAAAAGGACCTACAAAAACAAACCCAAAACAATTAAGAAAATGGTAATAGGAACATACATATCAATAATCACCTTAAACGTGAATGGATTAAATGTTCCAACCAAAAGACACAGTCTCGCTGAATGGATACAAAAACAAGACCCATATACATGCTGTCTACAAGAGACCCACTTCAGACCTAGGGACACATACAGACTGAAAGTGAGGGGATGGAAAAAGATATTCCATGCAAACGGAAATCAAAAGAAAGCTGGAGTAGCAATATTCATATCAGATAAAATAGACTTTAAAATAAAGAATGTTATAAGAGACAAGGAAGGACACTACATAATGGTCAAGGGATCAATCCAAGAAGAAGATATAACAATTATAAACATATATTCACACAACATAGGAGCACCGCAATACATAAGGCAACTGCTAACAGCTATAAAAGAGGAAATCAACAGTAACACAATAATAGTGGGGGACTGTAACACCTCACTTACAACAATGGACAGATCATCCAAAATGAAAATAAATAAGGAAACAGAAGCTTTAAATGACACAATAGACCAGATAGATTTAATTGATATTTATAGGACATTCCATCCAAAAACAGCAGATTACATTTTCTTCTCAAGGGCACATGGAACATTCTCCAGGATAGATCACATCTTTGGTCACAAATTAAGCCTTGGTAAATTTAATAAAACTGATATCATAACAAGCATCTTTTCTGACAACAACGCTATGAGATTAGAAATCAATTACAGGGTAAAAAACATAAAAACACAAACACATGGAGGCTAAAAAATACGTTACTAAATAACCAAGGGATCACTGAAGAAATCAAAGAGGAAATTAAAAAAATACCTAGAGACAAATTACAAAGAAAACACGACAATCCAAAACCTATGGGATGCAGCAAAAGCAGTTCTAAGAGGGAAGTTTATAGCAATACAAGCCTACCTCAAGAAACAAGAAAAATCTCAAATAAACAATCTAAACTTACACCTAAACAAACTAGAGAAAGAAGAACAAACAAAACCCAAAGTTAGTAGAAGGAAAGAAATCATAAAGATCAGATCAGAAATAAATGAAAAAGAAATGAAGGAAACAATAGCAAAGATCAAAAAAACTAAAAGCTGGTTCTTTGAGAAGATAAGCAAAATTGATAAACCATTAGCTAGACTCATCAAGAAAAAGAGGGAGAGGACTCAAATCAATAAAATTAGAAATGATAAAGGAGAAGTTATAACAGACACCGCAGGAATACAAAGCATCCTAAGAGATTACTACAAGCAACTCTGTGTCAATAAAATGGACAACCTGGAAGAAATGGACAAATTCTTAGAAAGGTATAACCTTCCCAGGCTGAACCAGGAAGAAATAGAAAACATGAACAGACCAATCACAAGTAATGAAATTGAAACTGTGATTAAAAATCTTCCAACAAAAGTCTAGAACCAGATGGCTTCACAGGTGAATTCTATCAAACATATAGAGAAGAGCTAACACCCATCCTTCTCAAACTCTTCCAAACAATTGCAGAGGAAGGAACAATCTCAGACTCATTCTACGAGGCCAGCATCACCCTGATACCAAAACCAGACAAAGATGTCACAAAAAAAGAAAACTACAGGCCAATATCATTGATGAATATAGATGCAAAAATCCTCGACAAAATATTAGCAAACAGAATCCAACAGCACATTAAAAGGATCATACACCATGATCAAGTGGGATTTATCTCAGGGATGCAAGCATTCTTCAATATATGCAAATCAATCAATGTGATACACCATATTAACAAATTGAAGAAGAAAAACCATATGATCATCTCAATAGATGCAGAAAAAGCTTTTGACAGAATTCAACGCCCATTTATGATAAAAATTCTCCAGAAAGTGGGCATAGAGGGAACCTACCTCAACATAATAAAGGCCATATACAACAAACCCACAGCAAACATCATTCTCAATGGTGAAAAACTGAAAGCATTCCCTCTAAGATCAGGAAGAAGACAAGGATGTCCACTCTCATCACTATTATTCAACATAGTTTTGGAAGTCCTAGCCATGGCAATCAGAGAAGAAAAAGAAATAAAAGGAACACAAATTGGAAAAGAAGAAGTAAAACTGTCACTGTTTGCAGATGACATGATACTATACATAGAGAATCCTAAAGATGCCACCAGAAAACTATTAGAGCTAATCAATGAATTTGGTAAAGTTGCAGGATAGAAAACCAATGCACAGAAATCTCTTGCATTCCTATACACTAATGATGAAAAATCTGAAAGAGGAATTAAGGAAACACTCCCATTTACCACCACAATAAATAGAATAATATACCTAAGAAGAAACCTACCTAGGGAGACAAAAGACCTGTATGCAGAAAACTATAAGACACTGATGAAAGAAACTAAAGTTAATATAAACAGATGGAGAGATATACCATGTTCTTGGATTGGAAGAATAAATATTGTGAAAATGACTATACTATTCATAGCAATGTACAGATTCAATGCAATCCCTATCACATTACCAATGGCATTTTTTACAAAACTAGAACAAAAAACACAAAAGACCCTGAATAGCCAAAGCAATATTGAGAGAGAAAACGGAGCTGGCGGAATCAGGCTCCCTGACTTCAGACTACACTACAAAGTTACAGTAATCAAGACAGCATGGTACTGGAACAAAAACAGAAATATAGATCAGTGGAACAGGATACACAGCCTAGAGATAAACCCTGGCATATATGGTCACCTTATCTTTGATAAAGGAGGCAAGAAATACAATGGAGAAAAGACAGCTTCTTCAATAAGTGGTACTGGGAAAACTGGACACCTACATGTAAAGTAATGAAATTAGAACACTCCCTAACATGATACACAAAAATAAACTCAAAATGGATTAAAGACCTAAATGTAAGGCCAGACATTCTAAAACTCTTAGAGGAAAACATAAGCAGGACACTCTATGACGTAAATCACAGCAAGATCCTTTTTGACCCACCTCCTAGAGAAATGGAAGCAAAAACAAAAATAAACAAATGGGACCTAATGAAACTTAAAAGCTCTTGCACAGCAAAGGAAACCATAAACAAGATGAAAAGACAACCCTCAGAATGGGAGAAGATATTTGCAAATGAATCAACGGACAAAGGATTAATCTCCAAATTATACAAACAGCTCATGCAGCTCAATATTAAAGAAACAAACAACCCAATCCAAAAATGGGCAGAAGACCTAAATAGACATTTCTCTGAAGAAGATATACAGATTGCCAAAAAACACATGAAAATATGCTCAACATCAGTAATCATTAGAGAAATGCAAATCAAAACTACAATGAGGTATCACCTCATACCAGTCAGAATGGCCATCATCAAAAAATCTACAAACAATAAATGCTGGAGAAGGTGTGGAGAAACGGGAACCCGCTTGCACTGTTGGTGGGAATGTAAATTGATACAGCCACTATGGAGAAAAGTATGGAGGTTCCTTAAAAAACTAAAAATAGAACTACCATACGACCCAGCAATCCCACTACTGGGCATATACCCGGAGAAAGCCCTAATTCAAAAAGCGTCATGTACCACAATGTTCACTGCAGCACTATTTACAATAGCGAGGACATGGAAGCAACCTAAATGCCCATCGACAGATGAATGGATAAAGACGATGTGGCACATATATACAATAGAATATTACTCAGCCATAAAAAGAAATGAAATTGAGTTATTTGTAGTCAGGTGGATGGACCTAGAGTCTGTCATACAGAGTGAAGTAAGTCCAAAAGAGAAAAACAAATACTGTATGCTAACACATATATATGGAATCTAAAAAAAAGGTTCTGAAGAATCTAGGGGAAGGACAGGAATCAAGATGCAGACGTAGAGAATGGACTTGAGGACACGGGGAGGGGGAAGGGTAAGTTGGGACAAAGTGAGAGTGGCATGGACATATATACACTACCAAATGTAAAATAGATAGCTAGTGGGAAGCAGCCGCATAGCACAGGGAGATCAGCTCAGTGCTCTGTGACCACCTAGAGGGGTGGGATAGGGAGGGTGGGAGGGAGACGCAAGAGGGAGGGGATATGGGGATATAGGTATATGTATAGCTGATTCACTCTGTGATACAGCAGAAACTAACACACCATTGTTGAGCAATTATACTCCAATAAAGATGCTAAAAAAGAAAAGTTAAACCACTTGGGATTCTATTTTGAATGGAAAATATCTCCCAGAAGATTTTTGAAAATATCTCCCAGAAGATTTTTGAAAATTAAAGGTAATACCCAGGCAAAATAAAATAGGTTTAACAAGAAAGAAGAGCAAGGCATAAAAAAATCATGTATATAGGAATCGAACTTATGGTTACCACAGGGGAGGGGAGAGATAAATTAGGAGTTTGAGATTAACATATACACACAACTATATATAAAATAGATAAACAACAAGGATCTTTCTGTATAGCACAGGGAACTATATTCAGTACCTTGTAGTAACCTATAGTGGAAAAGGATCTGAAAAAGAATATATATATATATATATACACACACACACATATATATTTATATATAAATATATATGTATATATATATGTGTGTATGTATATATATATATATATATATATATATATATATATATGTATGTATATATATTGGGTTGGCCAAAAAGTGTCTTAGGTTTTTAAGTAAAAATAAAGGACACATTTTTCGTTTTCACCAAGAACTTTATTATGTATTCACCCTTTTGTTCCACTAACTTCTGCCATTTTTCAGGCAATTTCATAATTCCATCTTCTCAAAACTTTTTATCTTTTTGAGCAAAAAACTGTTCCAGGTGCCTTTTACAGTATTCCAGGGAATTCAAAGTTTTTCCATTAAGACAATTTTGTAAAGACATAAATAAATGGAAATCCGAAGGTGCAATGTCTGGTGAATATGGTGGATGAATCAGAACTTCCCAGCCAAGCCGTAACAGTTTTTGCCTGGTCATCAAAGAAACATGCAGTCTTGCGTTATCCTGATAGAAGACTATGCATTTTCTGTTGACTAATTCTGGACAGTTTCGTTGAGTGCTGCTTTCATTTGGTCTAATTGGGAGCAGTACTTGTTGGAATTAATCGTTTGGTTTTCCAGAAGGAGCTCATAATAGAGGACTCCCTTCCAATCCCACCATATACACATTACCTTCTTTGGATGAAGACCGGCCTTTGGTGTGGTTGGTGGTGGTTCATTTCACTTGCCCCATGATCTCTTCCGTTCCACATTATTGTACAGTGTCCACTTTTCATCGCCTGTCACAATTTGTTTTAAAAGCAGAACGTTTTCATTACGTTTCAGTAGAGAATCACATGCAGAAATAAGGTCAAGAAGTTTTTTTTCACTTAATTTATGTGGAACGCAAACATCAAAGCGGTTAACATAACCAAGCTGGTGGAAATGATTTTCAACGCTTGATTTGGATATTTTGAGTATGTTGGCTATCTGCCGCGTGGTATAACGTTGATTGTTCTCAATAAATGTCTCGATTTGATTGCTATCAACTTCAACTGGTCTACTTGACCTTGGAACGTCGTCCAGCGAGCAATCTCCAGCGCGAAACTTCGCAAACCACTTGACACGTTTGATCAGTCACAGCACCTTCACCATACATTGCACAAATCTTTTTCTGTGTGTGTGTTTCAGTTGCGTTTTTACCTTTCTTGAAATAATAAAGCATAATATGCCGAAAATGTTGCTTTTTTCTTCCATCTTCAATATTAAGATGGCTGTATAAAAATTCACCAATTTTGATGTGTTTTTTTAAATGCATGCTGATATGACAGCTGTCACAATACAATCTAACAAAATTGTTTCAAATGAAGTTAAAGATAAGAGCTACTAGAGCCATCTTACAGAAAAAACTGAACAAACCTTTTGGCCAACCCACTATATATATATATATATATATATATATATATATATATATATATATATATATATACATGTATACACACACACACACACACATATCTGGATCACTTTGCTGTACACCTAAAACTAACACAACATTGTAAATCAACTGTACTTCAATTTTTAAAAATCATTTAAAAAAACATATATATGTATATATTTATATGAATAATTAAAATAACATATATTTTGGAAGAAACATGCAGAAAATATACACCTAACTCTTCAGAGTGTCTCTAGAGGAGAGGATTGCAACCTACTTCCACTATCTGTTATATATTGCAATTGTTTATTTTGTTGTTTTACAATGAGCATGTATTACTACTGCAAGCAGTAAAAATATTTTTTAAAAGTAGGGACAATAAAAAAGTAATCAAGGGAATTTGAACACAACTTTAGTCTTCACTAGGAAAACTCAATGCAACAACAATTAAAAGAAAAAGAATATAGCGGAAAATGCTGTTTTCAAGCAAGCTGCCTCTGAATTTAGTGTTATGCTACACTATGCCAAAGGCTGGGAGAATCGATGAACAAATCAATGCAAAATGTACATATTTTCTTGTATTCTTGCTCAGCATTTCCATTACTGCAATGGGTAAAAATGAAAGAATAAGATGTTATAATTTTTTTTTTTTTTTTTTTTGCGGTACGCGGGCCTCTCACTGTTGTGGCCTCTCCCGTTGCGGAGCACAGGCTCCGGACGCGCAGGCTCAGCGGCCATGGCTCACGGGCCCAACCGCTCCGCGGCATGTGGGATCTTCCCGGACCGGGGCACGAACCCACGTGCCCTGCATCGGCAGGCGGACTCTCAACCACTGCGCCACCAGGGAAGCCCAGATGTTACAATTTTGATTAAAGAGATGCCTTTGCCATCCTGTGGCAGCTGGTCTGGAAGATTAGGCCATTCTTAGGCTGTAATTGGATAATGCTGGCTTGGTTGATTTGAAGTAGAAGGCTAAGCTAGGCAGTTTACAGTGACAACAAAACTGTCAGATTGCTGGCATGGTAACAGGAAAAGAAAATGTAATGAGAGACTGGAACAGTCCTCTTGCCTGTGTCTTATGCCAGTGGCAGGTATCATTTATTGTACATTGGGTTGCAAGTATGTTTATATTTAATATAAATACTGTATGTTTGCAAATATAAAAATCTTAGCATAGATCATGAATGAATATATGATTACATGCATATTGTGTGTGAAGGCTAATTTTAAGCAGAAATCATAGTTCTGAGATGTAAACTTTGTGCTATGTGAACATATTTTGAACAGAAATATATCATACATAACAGAGATAGAGAATAATTATACTCTTTCAGCATTTTGTGGCAACATCACAGTGAACATGTTTTATAAAATGTACCCAGGAGTGGGTTCATTATCTTTAATGGAAAAGGAGAATTACCATAATCATAATTCAGAATCCTATGGCTGAGATGGAAATGAGTCATATGCTAGTTGTTAGAAGGGAAGACCAAAAGGAAAAAAAAAAAAGAATTTACATCAAACAATGCAATGTTAAATACATAGGTTCTTCCAACATGGGTAGTACACTTCTCATTAAAAAATGTTTAAGCCTAATGGCCAAAGTTTAAAACATAATCTTATATCAGCATTTCCCAAAACTGGATATGGAAATTACCCAAAATGGGCCCCTCAAAAAGACAGGACAGAAGAGGGTCCATCATGGACCTCTAAACACCTTTTTGATTCACCAGGAGGAAAAGTAGTCTCTACCAACATCCTTCACCTCCTATAGTAAATGCCTCTAAGTCAAAAAGTGCTATGAAAAAACATTCATAATCTTTAAATATAGTTTTTCAGCTTCTAGAAAATTATTCTGCAGAATCCCATAAGAGTACAAAGATTAATGCACAAGGATATTCATTGCAGTATTGTTCATGGTTTTTTGCAATAGCTAAAAGTTGGTAACAATCCAAATGTTCATCAATAGGGAGGTATTTAAATAAATCAAAATAAATAAATATATATATATATATTTTAATGACAGATTCATCAGTACCACCATGGGAAGATGTGCATGCTATACTAAGTGAAAAAAATATGCTGTAAAATGCTATGTTGCACCCTGTTATATATAAAATAGGTAACAAATAAGGACCTACTGTATAGCACAGGAAACTCTGCTCAATACTCTGTAATGACCCACATGGGAAAAGAATCTAAAGAACAGTGTATATATGTATATGTATAACTGATTCACTTTGCTGTACACCTGAAACTAACACAACGTTGTAAAGCAACCATACTCCAATAAAAATTGTAAAAAATGCCATGTTAAATATGATCCATTTTCATACTTGGTATCAGTATGTCAGGAAAAAAAACTAGAGGAATAAGCTGTAAACTATTGATAGTGGAGGCTAAAGAAGACTTTCACTTTTCGGTTTATGCATTTCTGTAGCATTTGAATCTTGTATAATGTACATGTATTAATTTTATAATCAGAAAAAATGATTTTAAATTTTTTTTTTTTTTTTTTTTTTTTGCGGTACGCGGGCCTCTCACTGTTGTGGCTTCTCCTGTTGCGGAGCACAGGCTCCAGACGCGCAGGCTCAGCGGCCCTGGCTCACGGGCCCAGCCGCTCCGCGGCATGTGGGATCTTCCCAGACCGGGGCACAAACCTGTGTCCCCTGCATCGGCAGGCGGACTCTCAACCACTGCGCCACCAGGGAAGCCCTAAAATTATTTTTTAAGAGACAGATCTTGTACACACAAATACACACACACACAAACTGAGCATTTTGACTGACTTAGGTCAAATTGATTAAAAATAGATGTAGAAACAGACTAGGCTATACAGGCTTGACTTTTTTCTTTAAGATGGTATTATGGACTAAATTGTATACTGACAAAATTCATATTTTGAAGCCCTAATCCCCAATAATTCAGAATGTGACTGTATTTTGAGATAGGTCCTTTAAGGAGCTAATTAAGTTAAAATGAGGTCATTAGGGTGGGCCATAATCTTTATAGCTGGTGTCTTTATAAGAAGAGATTAGGACATAGACACAGAATAATGACCGTATTAAGATGCAGCGAGAAGGTGCTATGTACAAGCCAAGAAGAGATGCTCAGAAGAAACCAATCCTGATGACACTTGATCTTGGAATTCTTGATCTTCCAGATTTGTGAGAAAAT
Organism: Aethalodelphis obliquidens; assembly: GCF_003676395.1. Taxonomy (NCBI): domain Eukaryota; kingdom Metazoa; phylum Chordata; class Mammalia; order Artiodactyla; family Delphinidae; genus Aethalodelphis; species Aethalodelphis obliquidens. The sequence continues at coordinate 9,202,330 of NW_020838010.1, forward strand.
AAATTTCTGTTGTTTAAAATATCACCCAGGGCTTCCCTGGTGGCGCAGTGGTTGAGAGTCCGCCTGCCGATGCAGGGGACACGGGTTCATGCCCCAGTCCGGGAAGATCCCACATGCCGCGGAGTGGCTGGGCCCGTGAGCCATGGCCGCTGAGCCTGTGCGTCTGGAGACCTGTGCTCAGCAACGGGAGAGGCCACAACAGTGAGAGGCCTGCGTGCCTCAAAAAAAATAAAAATAAAAAAAATAAAAAATAAAAAAAATATCACCCAATCAGTTGTATTTTATTATGGCAGCCCCAGCAGATTAATACAGATGGTAAACAAGGAAACTGTAAAAACCACTACAGATCTACATTTTAAACTTTACTTTATAACAACAAGGATGACCCTTGAAAACATGCTAAGTGAAAGAAGTCAGTCACAAAAGACCACATGCTATATGATTCCATTTATACAAAATGTCCAGATTAGGAAAACCTATACAGACAGAAAGAGATTAGTGGTTGCCTAGGCCTGAGGGTCTTGGAGTGAAATTAGAAATAACCACTGATGGCCACAGGGTTTCTTCTGAGAGTGTAGAATATGTCCTAAAATGGATTGTAGTGCTGGGTGTAGATCTCTGTGAACATACTAAACCTACTGAAGCGTACACTTTAAATGGGTGAATTGTAATATGAATTATTTCATGAAAGCCATTTTTAAAAACTCATTTTATACAAATAAAGAGGGAAATCACAAAATTGAAAATACTGAAGTAACCATAGACAGTTGAAGTAAAAAGAATTATTGTACAGTAGTTTACTCAACTCTATACAGATAAATTTGAAAACTTGGGTCAATGGCCTATTTCCTAGGAAAATCTGAATCACCAAAATTAACTCTTCGAAGAGAATGAAAACAAACGAATAACTATGAAAGAAAATGAAAATATTGTCAAAAGCTACCTCCATGTTTTATAAAGCCCAGAAATTTCAGATAAATTCTACCAAATCTTCAAGTACTGAATAACTACGTTATTTCACCTGTTTAATAGCACAGAAAAGAATCCAAATTATCTTTTTCGAATTTCAAAGAAAGCTTGAGCTCAATCTCACTTATGAATATCAATGCAAAAATACTATACAAAATAGAAACAAATAAAATTAGCCCATTGAAAGAATAACACACCAGTGACCAAGTGGGTTTATTTCTAGGAGGAAAATTTTTTTAATGTTAGGAATTCCATCAATATAATTCACTATATTAACAGATCAAGGGAGAAAAATAATATGATCATTTTCATAGATGCTGAAAACGTATTTGACAAAATTCAACATCCATTGCTGATTTAAAATACTCAATAAACTAGGGATAAATATATATTTGTTTAACATTATGGTACTTAAAACAGTTTGATACTGATGCATAAACAGACAGACATAGCAATAAAACAGAATACACTCCAGAAGTAGAGCCAGATATATACAGGACTTTAGGAATAAAACACACATTTCAAATCAGTAGAGGAAATGGCTGTATTTAACAAATGGTGTAGCGACAACTGGCTAGACATACTCTAGATCCCTACCACATTCCTTGTACCAAATTAAACTGCAGATGGAATTAGTTTTTAAGAAACAGAAACATATTAGAAAAAAAATTAGTTGGATACATTTATGACCTTGGGTTAAGAAAGGTCCATTTAAACAAGACACAAAATACAAAAGCCATAGGAAGTTTTTGATATATTTTACTATATTTAAAAATTAAAATTTTCTGCAGGGAAAAACACTTCTTACCTCAAAATAATTCTAAATGGATCAAAGATTTAAACATTTTTTTAAGTTATTAAAAAATAACGTAGGAGTGGGGATTCCCTGGTGGTCCAGTGGTTAAGACTCCATGCTCCCAATGCAGGGGGCCTGGGTTCCATCCCTGGTCAGGGAACTAGATCCTGAATGCCACAACTAAGAGCCTGCATGCTGCAACTGAAAGGTCCCGCGTGTAGTAACTAAAAAAAAAAAAAAAAAACGATTCCGCATGCCACAACAAAGATCTCGCACGCAATAACGAAGATCCTGCGTGCCACAACTAAGACCCAGGGCAACCAAATAATTAAATAAATAAATAATGTGGGAGTTTAAAAAAAAAAATAATCTCAAAGCGGAGAAAAGCCTTTCCAAACAAGGCATAAAATCCAGAAGCCATAAAGAAAATATGGACAAACTTGAATACATAAAAATTTAAAAGGTCTGCATGGAAAAAACACTATAACCAAAGTCAAAAGACAAGCTGGACAATTATTGGCAATTCATATCACAGACCCAGCCCTAGTTTCCTTGATAAAGAGCTCCTACAACTCAAAAAGGAAAAAAACCAATAGAAAAATAGGCAAAGGATATGGACTAAGAGTTAACCAAGAAAAAAAAAAAAGAAATAGTTTTTAGAATGTCAGAATTACTGAAGTTCACTCATAATTAAAGAGATGCACACTTACAATGAGATAACATTTTCTCCTATTAAATTATCAAAGACCCAAAAGTTTGATAACATTATTTTTGATTCAGGTACAGGAAAATACGCAGTCTACATTTCTGATGGGAGTGTAAATTGGTACAATCAGCATAGAGATCAATTTAGCAATATCTATCAAAATTTAAAGTAATTGACAGCAATTTTATTTCAGAGAATTTATCCTGTTATACTCCCACATTTGCAAAATGACATATGTACAGGGGTACTTATTGCAGCACTGATTGCAATAGCAACGGTTGGAAACAACCGAATGTCCATCAAGTAGGGGACAGTTTAAATAAATAAAATATCTATATGATTATACAAGTAATCTCTATAGGATACATGAAAAATGGTAAAAGTGGCTATTTCTGAGGAAGCAAACTGAGGGACTGGGGATCAGTGATTAGAAAGAGATTTACTTTTCATCATACTTTTTAAAATATCCCTTGAGTTTTTTTACCATGTCCATAACTTACCTATTTTTTAGTGAACATGTAGAAATCAGTATGTGCTAAACACTATCAGCTTTCCAAATATTAACTTAGGTGTTTTTCATAACAACCCTATGCAATAGGCACTATTTTTATCTGTATTTCAACAAATGATGAAACCCAGGCACACAGGGTCACATTATGACTTCCGTGGGCCCTGAGCACTTTGGTTGTTGTGGGACACTTCCACCATAAGAAAATTTTGCCAATTATATTTTACAACTGCTTTGGTAAATAAAGACAAATAAAATCCAGCCTGGATTCATTATTATATATTCATTAGTTTTATATTTATTCTTCTTCTGATTTTAAATGAAATTAAACTTAAAACATTTTCATAGACTCCTAAAAGTATAATAGGTCCTAGGCACTGTGTCTCCTGCAGGCACAGAGAAGTTATGTAACTTGCCCAAGGTCACACAGCCAGTATTAGAGCTTGGAATTGAACCCTGGTAGTGTGGCTTCAGAATCTATGCTTTTAATCTGTATGCTAGATAAATAAAGCAAATCACAGGGAGAAAATTATGTAGTTATATATGTGCTGACGTGGAGCTACCTACAAGATAAATTAAGTGAGAAAATCACGGGAGAAAATACTGTACATATTATGCATTTTTTAAAAAAGGAAGCTTTATACACACATACACACACTATTTCTGGAAGAATTTTTTTTAATATCTGGAGAAAGGGGCTGGGGAACTGGAGGTCTGGAGGTCTGGAGGACTTCCTTTTCATTGTATTTCTCTTTGCACTACTGGATTTTTTGTTTGTTTGTTTTTTTACCATGAGCATATATTTACAGATGAGAAAACTGAGACTAAAACAGGTTAAGTAACTTGCCCAAAGTTACATAGGTAGTAAAGAAACCAATAACATATAAGTATGAACAACTATTCTGTCAATTAATAATACATCACCATTCCTAAGTATAGACCTGTCAATGTATTCCTGTCAAATTGCATCATTTTAACCCAGTCGGCCAAGCTCTTTTTGTATCATGATTCTGGATCCACTGCATTCATCTTTATGACGTACTTAAATCTGGCAAGCATGCTTTCTGTTTCCATTCAGGTTGTCGATGAAAATGTTTCACACATGATAGGGCTTAAGTAGAGCCCTGCTGATGAGACTAGGGATCCCTCCAGGATCACATTAATCAATCTCTTTGGGTAATGAGCTACCAATCCTATTGATTGTACTATCATTCCACTCACACCCCCTAATTTCCCCTTGACCATAAGGATAACTGAAGATCCCAATGTTTTCTGCAAATTTTCCATAGCATTCCCTTGTTTGCTAAGCTGCTCTGAAACCACTTGCACAGAAGGTATTTAAAATTAATAAATAATTGGTTTCTTTACTACGTTCTGCAGGTTTCTAAAGTTTACAACCTGGACAATTCCCCAGAATTCAAACAAAAACTGTTTCAGAAGGACTAGGATTTCTAGCCCCCAATGTTTTCATAATGCAATTGAACAGAACATTTTAAAAAGCAGAGATATACAGCCGTTTCCCCAATGGAATCAACCCACTGCCACCCAAAATAGCCCAGACAACTGAACAGAGCAGCTGGGAAAAGGACAGACGTCTCTAGCCCTGGGGAAAAGGAAGCTAAACGCACACCACAGGGAATTTCCGAGGAAGCACTCTCTGTAACAACCCCTTACTTTTCTAGCTACAACACACAAGCTATAGTCTAAGTGTTGGAAGAAGAACATATTTTCTGGTTTCCCCTATAATCACACACTATGGCATTGAATGTTTACATAGGTAACGCTAACTGAACACAACTGCTAAGTTTCTGAAAAGTTTACTGTGAAGCAATAAACAAGGAATTCATTTTTTCATTGACTTGCCCTAGCAAATTGGGAGCCACATTGCCCTGAAAAAAATTTTGTTCTCTGGTTATTTAAGAAAACAATTACAACTTACAAATGCTACAGAATTTTCAATTATATTTTAGAGGAAAATGTGATTAACACTAAAATAATAGATAACATGTTTAACTCTAAATGTCACAGAATAGAATGACTAAAAGTAAAAACATAGTAGAATGTCAGAGATTCTGGTAATAGGATTACTTAGCTAATATTGCCTCACATATCGTTCCACTATGAAAGCTCAGTTGTGAACCATTACTAGTGTTTTCCTGTTTTAGATGTACCATCCCTTTTCAGACCTCTCTTCATCAGATAAAGTCTATACGGCTCGTTAAAGGAATTATTTCGATAGGAGAAGAACAATGCACAAGGTAGGTCTGTTTAGATATATGCAGTTGACTGGCAGCTGGTTAATGTCCACAAAATGATAAGTAACTTGGGCTTCCCTGGTGGCGCAGTGGTTGAGAGTCAACCTGCCGATGCAGGGGATGCGGGTTCGTGCCCCGGTTCAGGAGGATCCCATCATGCCGCGGAGCGGCTGGGCCTGTGAGCCATGGCCGCTGGGCCTGTGCATCCGGAGCCTGTGCTCCGCAACGGGAGAGGCCACAACAGTGAGAGGCCCGCGTACCAAAAAAAAAAGATAAGTAACTTAAATTATGACTATACTATTCCCAACCTAATCGTTTAAAAGGTGGTACTGCTCTCCTATGTTATTTTATCAAAATAGTATTTGTTGAGATTGACAAAATGCAGATCATAGATATTAACTCTTTGTTGTCATTTATCATTCCAGGATAGAGCGATAATAGCTAACTTGCACAGATATTCACTATATACCAGATACTGTGATAAGTGTTTGACATTTATTATCACATTTAAGGTTGACAACAACCCTAAGGTACAAAGCATTGTTATTCACATTTTATAGAAGAAACTGAGGCACAGAGGAGCTAAGGAATTTGACAAAGATGGTATAACCAATAATGGTAGAACCTGATATGAAGTCAGACTAATTTCAGAGCCTGAACTCAACCACTACTGGGAAAGGAATTTGGCATTTCTGTTGATGATAGATGGGGGGGAGTAGATATAATAGCAGCAACTTGGTTTTTTAAAAAATGAGGCTGCTGTTTGTATCTTACTAAATGAATTTCTTGATTTCAGAGTTTCTCTAAATCAATCACCCATGAATGAGAGACACCTACCCACTTAGGCTGGACTCTGTCAAGAGTCTATGTATCCATGAATGGCTTTTAATTAGATTGCAAAGGAATTCCACCCTTCCTCCCTAATATTGCAGCTTTGATGCCTTTAGGATAAGTGACAGAGTGCATTGCTAAGAGAAGGGCTAGGAAGAGAAATGGGAAAGATTTTTTTCCTGAGGCTTGACTGAGGGGTATGGCAGGAAAGGCCTGGAGGTATACTTACTAGCAGCACATTAGTCCAGTGCTCTTAAGACTCAACTCTCTTTTGCATAATAAATTATTAAAAGTTCTCACACAGCTAAGAATAACAATCCTCATTCTATACTATACTCAATAGATCACAACTCTAACTAAATATGTTAATACTCCTAATACTGATATTTCAGATTATTGTTTTACAGTTAAGAAGTCATAATAGTAAATATAGATTCTAAAACAATGATCCTGACTTTTTTGAGTGATGTACTAAAAAGATATAAACTAGCCAAATGAGCTGCATCCTGACCTCCTCCGAATTTACACACAGCTCCCCACCTCACCCTGTCAGTTTCCAAAATAATCTCTCTTTTCTCAAAGTCTCCCTTGAATAACAACTGACTGATTATCACAAAACCATTCCTATATCTTTTCCCCTAAACTATATGCAAATTACCTATTTTTCACACTCACTCCAAAAGAAATAAATTTCCTGTCCACATCCCCAAACATTTACTGCCTTTATGCTGTTTCTCTTCATTTAGGGGTGCTAACAATTACTATTACTTCTAGCATTAGTCATGGTCTTCCAGAGAATAGCAAGGCTAAAATTCATGCTTTACTGCAATTGGTAAATCAGGCAAGTGAAAAACAGCAGAAGCACATAATTTAAATCCTCTTTGGGTTCTTAATCTAAGACTCTGACATTTGAATTAGGATCAGTAATACATGGTTAAAATTAAACCATGAAGCAAGCCTATATAAATTACCATAAAATCTAACTCTATCATCCAAAAACTCATAAATTAAGAATTGAGATTGAAACTCTGCTTTGAATCCTTAGTATTATACCTTAAAACTACAGTACATACCATGCTAAATAGACGTATATTTTGTTTTCATTTATTTTGCCTGTTACTTAGGTTAGTGCCTTTTGATCTAAACTAAAAGCCAGTCATTTGCAGATGACAAGTTATTCCTTTGAAAACATATTTTTCCAATTAATGAAATTCCAGAAAGCATTTTTATGTCATCAAAATCTACACTCCATTTATTCTAAGTAATAGGAATTATATCCTATTTTCTCTTAGTTGTGATTTAAGTCTATACTCTCTTCTTTCCCATCCTCTCCTTTTTCCCTTTGATGCCTGTTTTCTAAGAATCATGGATAAGCTACAATTGCATGAGATTGAAGTATTGTTTATAAACAGAAGAATGACAAATCTATTGCAGGGGAGGCAGAGGGAGGTGCTCTTTGATTCTATGTCCCCAAATTGTGTAAGAATGGCTGCCCCATCGGGGTGGAAGTCAACATTTCCATTTTCTTTCCCATATCACTAGGGCTTTCCTCTTCTCCTGGTTATCCTTCCTCCACTGCTACTTTGCCAAACACTACCTAGTATCTCCTCTTCCACCCAGTCCTAGTCCCATTTTGCCTAAGTGCTGGTTGGCAAATGGAGATGGGAAAAACAAAGTGATGCTACTGAAGAGAAAGGGAGTTGAACATCTTTTTTGTGCCACGCACTGAACCAAACATTTTATACATGGCATCTCACTTAATTCTACAACAGGCCTATAAAACTGGACCTATTATTCTCAATGGAAGATGATGAAATTGAGGCTAAAAGACCTTTTAAAAATGTGCCCAACACTTACACAGCTAGCAAAGGTTAGAAAAAAAAAACAACAGAAATCAAAAAACTTAAGAGAAGGCAAACTCTGCTCACCTTACTCCTTACCACCTCTCTCAAGCCCTCAACCCTACAGCTCAGCTCCATGGGACCATGCATGCCAGTGGCCTCCAGCTCAATATTCTCAGTAGCCTTCAACTGTAACTCTCAACATTACCTTAAATTTAACTCTTAAATGTTACCTACAATAAAGTCAGACATATAGTTTTAGAGACAAATAAAGGGATAGAAAGATCTTTGTGAACTTCCATTTCCAGGAATATGAACTAGCTCTCTTTTAAAAATCTCCTGCTACAAAATAACTAGAAATTCTGTAGGTTTATCTTTAATCTTTTTGATGTGTAACAAAACTCATCCTGCAAGAGAAAAGAGTAAATCTCCAGAGGTCAAAAACAAAGTTGATAGCAGAACAGTAATCAGATGTTAATGCTTCAACAGCCCTGGGTGTTTTTGCACTCATAGGTAACCAACATTCAAAGAGATATTAGCAGACAAATTTTCATAATTTATGAAAGTTAATAATCCTCAAATTCTGAAACCATACACAGGATTTTTTAAAAAAGAAATTCCAAATTGTAAAGGAAAAATTCAAGATTTTTCCTTCCTATCTAGGGATAAAAACCTCAGTTCAGTCTACCTCTCATGTAGGAAAAAACGCAGTTCTTCCCTCCTGCTTCTCCTTTCCTTTACACAGACACCCTACTCACAAAGAACACTTCACTTCTGACACCTCCAGTCACCAAATATGTGGAGGTTTTTCCCCACACTAAGCAATTCTCTATAAAACCAACTGGGTGTCCTATAATTTAATTTGAATCTAACACTATCTACCTGGAGATAGTGTCAGGTCCCATAGGTTAAGGGCTCAGTCCCACAAGACTGCTCCCACCACACTTCAGATGCCAATTATAAGTAGTAAGTCTCCATGTTACCCACAACTTCCGTCCAATTTAGCTAAAATCAGAGGTTCCCATGACCCCCCTCCTCAGGCTTGATTAATTTGCTATAACAATTCACAGAACTTAGGAAAACACTTACTTACATTTACCAGTTTATTAAAGAATATAAAGGCTACAGATGAATAGCCAGATAAAGAGATACATAGGGCAAGGTCTGGGAGGGTCCCAAGTGCAGGAGTTTCTGTCCCTGTGGAATTGGAATGTGTCATCCTCCCTGTATGGATGTGTTCACCAACCTGGAAGTTCCCCGAACCCCCTACTATTGGGGTTTTATGAAGGCTTCCATAAATATTATGGGCATGATCCATGATTAACTCCATTTCCAGGCCCTCTCCCCTCTCTGGAGAATGTGGGGGGAGCTGAAAATCCCAAGATTTTAATCATGGCTTGGCCTTTCTGGTGACCAGCCCCATCCAAGAGCCCACCCAGAACCACCTCAGTAGAACAAAAGACATTCTTCATTGCTCTTATCACTTAGGAATTTACAAGGGTTTTATAAGCCCTGTGCCAGGGATGGGGTCGAAGATAGACAGAGGAAGAGGTGCTCCTAGTGTTTTTATCACTTAGAAAATTGCAAGGGTTTTAGGAGTTCTGTGCCAGGAACCAGAACAGAGACCAATATATATTTTCTATTATCTCACATAAATGTAAACATATTGCTGTCAAGTATCAAAAACAAAAAAAATCTTAAAGCGGCCAGAGAGAAAAGATAGATTATTATAAAAGAATAACAAACTGACAGCAGGCATCTCAAAAGCAACAATAAAAGCCAGAAGAAAATAAATAATATCTTCAAAGTGTTGAGAGAAAATCGTTGTCAACTTGGAATTGTGTAACCAGCAAAGCTATCTATCAACAATAAGAGCAGGGACTTCCCTGGTGGTGCAGTGGTTAGGGATCCATGCTCCTGATGCAGGGGGCCCGGGTTCATTCCCTGGTGGGGGAGCTGGATCCCGCATGCATGCTGCAACTGGGAGTTCACATGCCGCAACTGGGGAGCCTGCCTGCCGCAACTACCACCCAGTGCAACCAAATAAATATTTTTTTAAAAGAGCAAAATAAAAACATTTTCAGACAAATGAAAATTACAAGTTTTACCAAAAGACCTTCACTAAAGGAAATTTCTAATGAATAAACTTAAGAAAGAAGAAAACTGAACCCAAAACAAAGGTCTGATATTAAAGAAGAAATTACTTGTTAGGAAATTAGAAAATATGTGGTCAAAGCCAAACAAGCATTGACTGTATGAAACAATAATAACAATATATAGTTTGGATAAGGTGGAGGTATGATACTGGACAAGTACAACTGCGGGGGTATGGGGTTTCAGTGGAGTTAAAGCATTCTAAAGTTCTTGTTTCAATTTGGAAGAGGGTAGAAATGTTCATTTTATTAGTAAAGAGATTTTGTTTAGTCAAGATGCATGTTAAAAATTCAAGAGTAACAGTAAAAGAAAAAAAATGTTTAAATCTGAATAAATTAGCATCCCAAAAACTACAATGGGTGCAAACACAAAAAAGCCCTAAGAAAAGACTGCTCTCTCTATCTAAAGGACCAGGAAAGGAGCAGGCTAGTAAGACAGAAAAACTTTTAAACAATAACTACCTGCAGCAGCCAAACATCATAGAAAAAATGGCCCTATCCCCACCCCCATTGGCAAAGGGCAAGTGGCAAGCCTAGACTTCTATCCTCTCGCCAGGCTATAACAAAGCTTCACAATACTCTCTCCAGGGTGGTACCAGAGAAGGCTGAGTAGGGTGGCAGGACTTTCATTTCTGGTAGGTGATCATGAGAGAAAGCCCCCAAAAGGTATAAGTAGAGACCATAGGGGGAGCCTGGCAATAACAAAACATGTCTCCTCCTCCTTGCTGGGGTAGTGTCAAGAGGCTTGGCAGAAGGACAGGACTTTCACCACTGCCCAGCGGTAATGAAGCCACTCATTACCCCTACCACGGTGTCATTGGAGACCATGTGGTGAGCAGCTAATGAGGTATGAGTGGGGGCCAGAATTCCCACACCCACCTAGCACTAGCAAGGAGCAAACTCCCCTCCCATGATTGTCAACAGAGGCTAAGTGGGGAACCTAGACTCCTACAACCCACCTGGCAGTAACAAAGCAGTGCCCCTCTTCCCTTGCCAGAGTGGTGTCAGAGAAAGCCATCTAAAAGAGGAAGTTTAAATAAGATAGAGTCTCATAACATAATACCAACAATGTCTAGGTTTCAATAAATAAATAAATAATCTCTCCACATACCAAGAACCAGAAAGCTATCAAGCTGAATTAAAAACAGAATCAATAGATGCCAATAACAAGATGACAGAGATATTAGAATTCTGTAACAAAAAGTTTAAAGCAGCTATTATAAAAAAGATTCTATAAGCAAATATAAACATACTTGAAACAAATGGAAAAAAAAAGAAAACCTTAGCAAAGAAATAGAAGAATAAAAAAGAACCAAATGGAAGGGCTTACCTGGTGGCGCAGTGGTTGAGAATCTGCCTGCCAATGTAGGGGACACGGATTCGAGCCCTGGTCCAGGAAGATCCCACATGCCACGGAGCAACTAAACCCATGCACCACAACTACTGAGTCTGTGCTCTAGGGCCCATGTGCCACAACCACTGAGCCCATGTGCCACAGCTACTGAAGCCCATGTGCCTAGAGCCCGTGCTCTGCCACAAGAGAAGCCACCGCAATGAGAAGCCCACGCACCGCAACAAAGAGTAGCCCCCACTCACCACAACTAGAGAAAGCCCGCACACAGCAACGAAGACCCAACTCAGCCAAAATAAATTTAAAAAAAAAGAACCAAATGGAATATTTGGAATTGAATGCACTATACAGCAGAATGAAGGAGACAGAGGAAAAAATATCAGTGAACTCGAAGATAGAACAATGAAAATTACCCAAATTGAACAAGAGAGAAAATAAATGGAAAAAAAATTAACAGAGCTTCCTAGGACTATAACAAAAGCTATAACATTCATGTCATGAGAATCCCAGGAGAGGAAAAAGATGACAAGGCTGAAAAAGTACTTGAAGAAATAATGGCTGAAAACTTCTCAAATTTGGCAAAAGATATAAACCTACAGATTCAAGAAGTGAACTCCAAACAGAATAAACTCTAAAGAATTTCACACCAGGACACATCATAGTCAAACTTCTGAAAACTAACAACAAACACAAAGTTCTTAAAAGCAGCAAGCGAAACAACACCTTACCTATAAGGAAACACAATTTGAACGACAGTAGATTTCTCATCTGAAGCCATGCAGGCCGAAGGAAGTTGCATGATGTATTTCATAGGCTGAAAGAAAAAAAAAAACAACTGTCAACCTGAATCCTGTATCCAACAAAAATATCCTCCAGGAATGAAGAGGAAATCAAGACATTCTCAGATGAAGGACAGACACTAAGAGAATTTGTCCCCAGCTGCCCTTCCCTAAAGAATGGCTTAAGGAAGTTCTCTAAATGAATAGGAAATGATTTTTTTTAAAGAAATCTTGGAACATCAGAAAGAATATGGTAAGGAAAACTATGGATAAATAGAATTTACTTCTCCTTTGGAGTCTTCTAAATTATGTTGGAGGGTGGGAGCAAAATTATTACCCTGTGTGATGTAGTTTTAAATATATGTAAATACCTAAGACAAATATAGTGTAAATGGGGAAGTGTAAAAGGACATAAAGGGAGATAAAGTCTCTATACTTCACTCGAACTGGTAAAATGAAGACACCAATAGTCTGTAATAAGTTATATGTACATAATATAATACCTAGAACAATGACTAAAAAAGCTACACAAAGAGATACACTCAAAATAGCCATACATAAATTAAGATGGAATTCTAAAAATGTTCAAGTAACTCACAAGAAGGCAGGAAATAAGAAATCAGAAGAAATAAAAAAGAGAGAAAGAAAACAAAAAATAAAATTGCAGAATTAATTCCAAAATAGCAATAATTACATTAAAGTTAAATGGTATAAATATACCAATTAAAAAACAGAGACCTTTGTATGGTGACAGATTGTAACTAAACTTATCATGGTGATTATTTTGTAATATACAGAAATATCGAGTCACTATGTTGCGCACCAGGAACTAACATTGTGTTGCAAGTTAGCTATACTTTAAAAACAAACAAACAACAAACTCATAGAAAAAGAGATCAAATTTGTGGTTACCAGAGGCAGGAGGTGGAGGGAAGGAGAATTGGATGAAGGTGGTCAAGGAGTACAAACTTCCAGTTACATGATAAATAAGTACTAGGGATGCAACATATAACATGATAAATATAATTAGCACTGCTGTGTGTTACATATGTAAGTTGTTAAGAGAGTAAATTCCAAGAGTTCTCATCACAAGGAAAAAAATTTTTTTCTCTTTTATTTTGTATCTATATGAAACAATGGATGTTCACTAAACTTATTTTGGTAATCATTTCATGATGTATGTAAGTCAAATCATTATACTGTACACCTTAAATTTATACAGTGCTGTATGTCAATTATATCTCAATTTAAAAAGACAGGGAAACTGTCAGAGTGAGTTAAGAAACATGACCCAACTATATGCTATTTACAAGAAGCTCATGTTAGCTATAATAACATAATTAGGTTGAAAGTAGAAGGATGGAAAAAGTTATATCATACAAACATTAATCAAAAGAAAGCAAGAGTGGCTATATTAATATCAGAATATATATAAAGAAAATATCTATGCTAATATACATTAGCAATATATACATTATATATAATAGACAATTTTATTATTTACATATTATATATTAAATTAAATATATACCAATATATAAATAAATAATAATAATACATATATAGACAGAGTGAAACATAAAATAGATTTCAGATCCAAAATATTTAACTGAAACAGAGGATATTGTATAATGATAAAAGGGCCAATCCATCAAGATACAGCATTCCTAAATGTGGATGCACCAAACAATAGAGCTGCAAAACATGTGAAGCAAAAACTTATTAAACTAAAAGCAGAAATAGACAAATCTACAATTATAGTTGGAAATTTCAACACCCCTCTCTCAGTGATTGATAGAACAACTAGACAGAAAATCAGCAAGGATATAGAAGAACTCAACAACACCGTCAACCAATTGGATCTAATCAACATCCATAGAACATTCCACCCAACAGCAGGATGCACAATTTCTTCATATACCCATGGAACATATATCAAGATAGGCCCTATCCCAGGCCATGAAACAAACCTTAACAAATTTAAAAGAACTGAAATCACAGAGTATGCTATCCAACTGCAGTGGAATCAAACTAGAAATAAGTAATAGAACAATAACAAGAAAATCTGCAAACACTTGGAAACTAAGCAACATACTTCTAAACAATTCATGGATCAGAGGGGAAGTTTCAAGGGAAATTTAAAAATATATTGATGTTGAGGGACTTCCCTTGTGGTCCAGTGGTTAAGACTCCGTGCTCCCAGTGCAGGGGGCCTGGGTTCGATCTCTGGTCAGGGAACTAGATCCCACATGCCACAAATAAAGATCCTGCGTGCTGCAACTAAAAGATCCTGCATGCCGCAACTAAAGATCCTGCATGCCACGGTGAAGATCAAAGATCATGCATGCCATGACTAAGACCCAGCGCAGCCAAATAAATAATAAATATTTTTAAAAAATAAAGAAAGGATTGTTGTAAATATATATATATATATGTTGAAATGAATGAAAATGAAAACACAACATATCAAAATCTGTGGGACACAGCTAAAGCAGTGCTGAGAGGGAAATTTTTAGCACTAATTGCATATAATAATGGAAAAGGAAAAGTCTGAAATCAGTAACCCAAGTTCCCACCTCAAGGACCTAGCAAAAGAAGGACAAAATAAATCCAAAGCAAGTAGAAGGAAAGAAATAATAAAGATAAGAGCAGAAAGCAATGAAATGAAAACAGAAAAACAATAGAAAAAAAATCAATGAAACAAAGAGCTGGTTTTTTAGAAAGATCAAAAAAATTGGCAAACCTCTAGTAAGACTGACAAAAAAAGAGAAGACACGTATTATATTACATACCCTACAGACATCAAAAGGATAACAAGGAAATATTATGAACCATTCTACACACAAATTTGTTAATTTAGGTGAAATGAACCAATTCTTCCAAAAACAAAAATTAACACCATTCATCCAATATGAAGTAGATCATTTGAATAACCCTATTACTATAAGGAAACTTCATTGGCAATTAGAAGACTTCAATTTAAAAAAAAGGAAATCTGCAGGTCCAGATGGTTTCACTAGACTATTCTACCAAACACAAGGAAGAATTAACACCAATTCTACAGAATCTCTTCCAGAAAAAAGAGAAAGGGGCATTGCCCAAATCATATTTCCCTAATACAAAAACTATATATAGTACAAAAAGAGAAAATTATAGGCCAATATTCTTATTACTATAGATGCAAAAATTCTAAAAAATGTTAGCAAATAGAATTCAATAATATACAGAAAGAATTATAGAATTCAATAATATACAGAAAGAATTATACAGTGTGAACAAGCAGAATTTATTCCAGGAGTGCAATGCTAACTCAGTATTTGAAAATCAAGCAATGTAATCCTCCGTACAAACAAGTTAAAGAAGAAAAATCACATGATCATATCAATAGATGCAGAAAAAGAATTTGACAAAATCCAACACCCATTCATGAAAAAAAATCTCAGAAAAAATAAGAATATAGGGGGACTTCCTCAACTTGATAAAGAAATCTACAAAAACCCTATGGCTGACATCATACTTAATGGTGAGAAACTAGACGTTTTCCTCCTAAGGTCAGGAACAAGGCAAGGATATCTGCTCTTAACCACTCTTATTCATCATGGTGCTGGAAATTCTAGCCAGTGAAATAAGGCAAAAACGGAAATAAAAGGCAGACAGAGGGCTTCCCTGGTGGTGCAGTGGTTGAGAGTCCGCCTGCCGATGCAGGGCACATGGGTTCGTGCCCCGGTCTGGGAAGATCCCACATGCCGCGGAGCGGCTGGGCCCGTGAGCCATGGCCGCTGAACCTGCGCGTCCGGAGCCTGTGCTCCGCAACGGGAGAGGCCACAACAGTGAGAGGCCCGCGTACCGCAAAAAAAAAAAAAAAAAAAAGGCAGACAGATAGGAAAGGAGGAAATAAAACTGTCCCTATTTGTAGACACGATTGTCTACGTAGAAAATCCCAAGGAATCTACCAAAGAACTCTTAGGACAAATAAATGAGCTCAGCAAAGTTTCAGTATACAAGATAAATACATAGAAATCTACTGAATTTCTATATAATAGTAATGAACACATGGACACAAAATTCAAATACAATACCATTTACAATCGCTCAAAAAATAATTAAATGATTAGGTATAATTCTAACAAAACACGTACAGGACTTGCATGCTGAAAATTACAAAATGCTGATAAAATAAATCAAAGATCTAAACAAAACTTCATGGATTGGAAGACTCAACATAGTAAAGAAGTCAATTCTCTTCCAAATTGATATACAGATTTAATGCAATTCCTATCAAAATCTAAGCAGGATTTCTTATAGATATAAACAAGATTATTCCATAGGGCTTCCCTGATGGCGCAGTGGTTGAGAGTCCGCCTGCCGATGCAGGGGACACGGGTTCGTGCCCCGGTCCGGGAAGATCCCACATGCCGCAGAGCGGCTGGGCCCGTGAGCCACGGCCGCTGAGCCTGCACGTCCAGAGCCTGTGCTCCGCAACGGGAGAGGCCACAACAGTGAGAGGCCCACGTACCGAAAAAAAAAAAAAAATTATTCCATAAATTATATAGAAAAACAAAGTAACTAGAATAGCTAAAACAATTCTGAACAAGAATAAAGTGGGAAGAATCAGTCTACATGATTTCAAAGCTTATTATAAAACTATAGTAATCAGGACTGTGTGATATTGGTGGAGGGACAGACACATAGATCAGTGAAATGAAATCGAGAACCCAGAATTAGACTCACTCAAATACGCCCAACTGATTTTTGACAAAGGTGCAAAAGCAATCCAATAAAAGAAAGATAGCCTTTTCAACAAATGACACTGGAGCAATTGGTCATCCGTCAGCAAAAATGAAACTCAATCTAAGTCTCATGATTTATACAAATATTAACTCAAAATGGATCAGGGATTTAAATGTAAAACTATAAAACTTTTAGAAAAAACACATAGGAGAAAATCTTTGGGATCTGGAGTAGGCAAAGAGATTTGACACTAAAAGCAGGATTCATAAAAGGAAAAATTGATAAGTTGGGCTTCACCAAAACGAAAAACTTTTGCTCTGTGAAAGATACAATTAAGACCATGAAAAGACAAGCTACAGAATGGGAGAAAATATTTGCAAACCACAATATGCCAAAGGACTAATATTCAGAATGTATATTTAAAAAAAAAAAAAAACTCTGAAAACACACACACACACACAAAAAAATCCGTTAGAAAAATGGGCAAAAGACACTGAAGAGACATTTCACCAAAGAGGATATACCTATGACAAAGAAGTACATGAAAATATGTTTAAAATCATTAGCCACTAGGGAGATGGAAATCAAAAGGGTGAGATATTACTGCTATCAGAAGGATGAAAATAAATAATAATGACAACACCCAAATACCAGCAAGGATGTAAAGAAACTATCATTTGGACATTGCTGGTGGGGAAAATGGCACAGCCACTCTGTAAAACACTTTGGTAATTTCTTAAAAAACTAAAAATGCAAGCATTATATGACTCAGCAGTTGCACTCCTGGGCATCTATCCCAGAGAAATGAAAACTTATGTTCACACAAAAACCTATACAAGAATGTTTATAGCAGTTTTATTCATAATAGTAAAAAACTGGAAATAACCCAGATGTCCTTCAATAGGTGGATAGTTAAACTGTGTTACATTCATACTATGGAATGATACTCAGCAGCAAAATGGAACGAATGGCACCTCACATCCATTAGGATGGCTACTATAAAAAAAAAAACAGAAGTGTTGGTGAGGATGTGGAGAAATCGGAACCATAGTACAATGTTTATGGTATTGTAAAATGGTGCAACCACTATGGAGAACAATATGGAAGTTCCTCAAAAATTTAAAACTAGAACTACCAAATGATCTAGCAATCTCACTTTGGATATATATCCAAAAGAATTGAAAGCAGGGTCTGAAAGAGATATTTTCACACCCACATTCATAGCAGCAGATGGAAGCAACCCAAATGTCCATCGATGGACAAATGAATAAACAAAATGTGATATATACATACAATGGCATATTATTCAGCCTTTAAAAAAAAAAGGAAGGAAATCGTGGCACATGCTACAACATGGAAGAAGCTTAAGGACACTATGATAAATAAAATTAGCCAGTTACAAAAGACAAATACTCTATGACTCCACTTATATGAGGTATCTAAAGTAGTCAAATTCACTGAAACAGAAAGTAGGACGGTGGTTAACCAGGGGCTTGTAGGGAGGAGGGAATGGGGAGTCGTCGTTTAATGGGTATAGAGTTTCAGTTTCGCAAGACAAAAAGAGTTCTGGAGATTGGTTGCACAATGTGAATGTACTTAACAAGGCTGAACTGTACACATTACACTGGTTAAGGTGGTAAATTTTTGTTATGTATATTTTACCACAATTAAATTTTTTTTAAAAGACTTTCATCATATAACTTTAAACTTGTGTCTCATTTCCAATACCTGCCTACCTAATATACTACAAATCCTTATTTTATATAAACCCAGCAATTATTCTGAACAAAAATATTGCACAATATTGTCCATGTTAAGAAAAAGCATTTTGTTAAATGTATACATTTTAAATATACCACAATTTTTAACCCTTGCTTGGCATTTATTTTCTATTATATCCTGAAGATTAAAACTGGCCTTGTTTCTCCTCTTCAAACACCTCTTTTTCAACCACCTTTCCCTTTCCCCAAACTATGTTCTAATAACTATGTTCTAATTCTTCACCTGTCTATTGCCCCCATCCCGCTTCTTTGTATAGAATCCTCACCCTAGGGATCCTCAACTCAGGACCCTGTCATTTCTGTCTCCCATCCCTACTCAGCCTGCATTCATCTGATTGAGCCAGAACTGAAGACCAGGGAAGCCACTAGCTGCTTGGACGTGGGGAATTTCCCGTCCTGCTTGTCAGGAACTGGCATGGAATGCTCTAGAACTGGGGTAAGGAGTGCTGAGTTAGAAGGTAGCAAGACTCAGAACAGACTTTTGTATGAGGCTGAAGTCAAAGCTTAGGAACTACCTCCAAAGTGAGGAGGAAAAAGTTGATGATAGAGTTGGCTAAAGCTCTCAGTAAACATTGGTGGGACAGGTCCCTTTGTCTGAAACAGAATCACAGTTACTGTTAGGAAACCACATAGCCCACAAATAAAGGGACAATTGGTTGGGTCAATGCTGTACCCCTAATAAACATGAGTCCTTAGTAGAGGTCAGGATGGATAGAAATGGATTCCAAATATACACTTAGATAACTATTAGCTTTACAAAGCAGAGGCTGGACCAGAGAAGCCTGATCTGAATCCCATCGAAGCATGTCACTCCAAATTGTTCTGCAGCTGGTAGGAAAAGACACAGCCATAGTTTCATGGGTGTCCCTGGCCAATTACATCCAGAACCAGCTCCCCATCTCTTTGTGATCACAAGGCTAGCTTCAAGGGAGTACAACTTGTGTGGTCACACAGGGCCCCCACTCAGAAGGGGCTTGATTTAATGCTACACTACTGCCATCTTGAAATTCTTAATAATTTTATCTTTGAATTTATGTTTTGTAAGTGTAGTTCAATGGGACAATAGATCATGCTCATAAGCAGAGTAGGTATGTGGGATAAAGAAAAAAAGCTTTACATTTTAGTACCTTTAACAGCAATTTTTTCCTTGCTTTTGAAAAAAGCATTTTCATTCTGCAATGGGCCTAGCCAATCAGGCAGCCAGTCCCCCATGACCACATTTTCCCTGCAAGACACACCAACTGCCTCAAATCTGCCAACCAGATTCTCTAGCTCTCCTTCAAGGAACCTGGAACTTTATGGTACTTTGTGCTTTTTTTCCCCTTAAATTCACAAAATATATTTATTAGAGGAAAATTAGAAAATATGTTAATCAAAAAGAAAAATATATAAAAATCATTGCTAATCCCAAGATCCAGAGATAACCACTCTCAATATTTTGGTATATATCCTGTTTATATGCACATGTACTCATTTTTATAAAAACAAATGTTAAGTCACAAGATTTAGTAATCTGCTCTTTTACAATATTAATATATTAAAAACATTTTTATGCCACTAAATATATACATATTTATTTTCAAAAGGAAATAAATGTCAATTTTTCTAATTATAAAAATAATATTAGCTCATTGGGAGAAAACATCAGGCAACAGAGAAATGTATAAATAAGAGTGAAATTTCTACTTAATCTCACCATCCATAGATAATCACTGCTAACAATTTGCTGCAGATACTTTGAGACTTCCTTCTGTGTGTGTGTGTGTGTGTGTGTGTGTGCGTGTGCACACATGTGTGTGAGTAAATACACACATATAAGTTTTATATTAAATACACATATTTAAACAAATATGGGATCACACTGTGTATAGTCATATAGTCTTTTTTATTTTCCTATAGAATATGGATATATTTCTATGTGAATATAGATCACTATATACTTTTACATAAATGAGATTATCCTATATATAATACTCTTCATCCTGATTTTATCTCCTAACAATATGACTTAGATGTCTTTCCCATTCCAATACATACAGACTTCTCTTATTCTTTGTAATGACTGAAGAGTTATTAAACTAAGAGTTGTTAACACTCATTGTATAGATTTATTATAATGTAACCATTCCTCAGATGATTAAACATTCAGCTTGTTTCCAGTTTTTCAATTTTTAAAACAATACTATGATGAACATTCGGTTACATATATGTGTGTATATGAGTGTGTATGTTTGGACCCGTCCAATTATTTCTTCAGAATAAACTACTAGATGTGTAATGGCTGGATTAAAGGATATTAACATAAAATTTATACTTTACAGTTCATATTGAGCAACTATGTGTAGCCTCTTTATTTTTTTCTTCTTTTTCTTCTTTATTTTTTTCTTTCTAAAGTTTCTTTAAACCCCTATCCCTCTGGATGATACAGGAGGCATACAGACATAAACTTGCCAATTAAAGATATCCTTAATTCTTCAAGTTTAAAAAATAATATTTTTCTATTTCAAATAATCTCCTTTGGTTAAATGCCCAGACTTTCAAGGTTTCTCTCCCTTCTCCTTCCCAAGATGTCTTCATGGCAATTGAGTGTGGGATCCTGGCCGCTGGCTGTCCTTTGAGTCTCAGCTGGTCCTTTGCTCCATGCTGTCTGTGGGTACCTTCCGAAGCTCATGGCGGTTGGTGCTGATATCTTTACCTAGTCTGGTTTTTGAGACTAATGATGTCTACCTTCTTGGTTCTACCGTGTGGCATGAGGTTATTGGTATAGGACATTGGTATGACAGGCATGACTATTGTCCCTACGACTCATCTCTAGAGGTTGGTCACCCACAGCCTCTGCTTGGTGTCATCTCATCCTAGTTTCTTTTGGGAAGCAAGTTGGCCCATATCCCAGTAACTTTTCAGAGCCTTCTCCAGGTCCCAGCTATGCCAATCTCAGTGCCATGGGAAACAAGGGAATGCCTTTTTCCTTCTTCCAACTTACTATGCCATCATGCCATTTTAAACTTCTTATCTGGGTAGCATCATAATGGACACAATACTTCTCTAGGGGAATTTACCATTTTCCAGTCTGAACCTGGGGATACAAAGAGCTGTCTCTACTGCTCTAATAATCTCTCAAACTTATTTGGGACCACCCCCTTCTCCTTCCTAGGCAGTCCCCTCTAGGAATCAGAAAGGGCTATATTTTACTTCTTCCTATCTGGACGAGACAAAAATGTCCCTTCCTTCTCAAGGTGGCATTTACTCTCTCCATTCCCTAGGAACTTAATGATGGAAAGCTATCAGATTATCAAAAAGGAAACACACTGAGAGGTATTTCAAAAAATATCCATGTCACATACATTTTAAGGCCTTAATACATGTTACCAAATTACCCTACAAAATATAGTACCCATCTAAACTCCAAATAGCAGTATATGAGATGTCCTTTCCCATAATCCTTCAATAGTAGGCACTAAACTTGGCCAACTGTGCAAAATCTTGTTATCCTAATCCTTTAGTTTGCATTTTTTTGAGTATTAGTGAAATTGACAGTTTTTGATGTTTATTTGTTCTTTTGTGAATTTCTCATTCCTGATCTTTGCCCATTATTCTACACATCTTTTTATATTTTTCTTATTGATTCATGAGAGTTCGTTATATAATAAGAATATATATATATTTTTTATAATAAGAATATTAACCCAAGTTTGCCATTTGTCACTTAATTTATGGTACTTTTTACTCTTCAGAATTTTTTAAATTTTTATGAAGTCAAATCTATCTTTTTTTTCCTTTTTTGTTTTCTGTTTTTACCTTCATGCTTAGAAGGACCTTCTACACACTGATTATATGAATACATATCTACATTTTATTCTATACTTTATGTGTTATTGTTTTCATTTAAGTATGTAATATATTTGAAATTTATGTTGGTGCAAGATGTGAGGTAAGGCTCTTTATTTCCCAAATGATTAACAAGTTGTCATAATGTCCTGGTGATCTTTGTAAAGAAGAAAAATATCGTGCTCTTGATTTTCCACAACACTGTGGCTTCAATGTAGTAACCGTAAGTAACCACCATAAACTTTATTTTCTGACATTACAGCAACTCTGAGGAACCTAGGTCTAACCAAAGTTCTAACCTCCTAGGCAAATACTCATCTGAACTTGTGTTAGTGGTAAATAGAAAGGGACCTTCCATATGTATTTAGGAGAGGTAGATTATCTGATAATGCCCTCTGCCTCTGTCACACACCCTGACCATTTTCTAAGACCAATCACTGGGATCCCTCACAACTTTCCGCCCAGAGTTTCACTAGTGTTAGAGAACCCCCTGCATCTTAGCTGTCACCATAACGTTCCCGAGCCAACCCAGAGATGTTTATTTTAGAAAACTTAGAAGCGCAAAGGACAAGTTCTCTTTGGCTGAGACATTTTCAGGATGCTGGACAAAGTATCAGTTATCTTGGAGTGGAAAACCCCCTGAACTGTTATTAAGGACATCAAACAATTACTGGAGTTCCCCCAGTTTTCCACCCCCACCCTGGTAACCCTACTAACAGGCCTTCTCAAGAAGAAGGCAGGCTTTTACCTAGTCCCTGGCTGTAGCTCCTCTGCCTTTATCCTTGCCTACCCTACGCCAACATGTTCCTAAGTTATTAAAATCAACCGCAGCTCAAGCATCATCACCTCCAGGAAATCTTCCCTGGTACATTCTCCCCAAAGGCTGGATTAAGCGTCATTCATACATCCTCCTATAATACAGAATATAAAGTTTACCACAGTTTTGCACTCATTGTATTTTAATTATATTTCTGTGTGCCAGTGAACCCATTTGATCGCAGCACTCTCTTAGGGAAGGACTCTGTCTTATCTCTCTGTGTATCCCCAAGGTCTAACAATATGTGGTACACAACAGGCCCTCAGTAAATTCTTGCTGGTTAAATTAACAAATAAATGAACCGTGTCCTATCATTTGATTGTTAAACAATCTCCCTGCCCCAATCCAGAAATGAAGTAGTGCCCTGAAGAAAAAAAATCCGGTACAACCAAGTCATACATACATTTTGAGAAATTTATCAAATTTGGCTAAGGCTGTTACCATTGTGTATATATTGCTTCTATATCCAAGTATTTGGCCAAAGGGAAATCTTCATTGAGTGAACTGACTATTCTAATAAAGAATAACCTATATTCTACATAATTTCTTATTGTGATTATCTGTTTAGGTATACATATCTCCCACAAGACTAAGAGCTTCTTAAAGCTCCACGCCCAGTACAATGCTTGACACATAGTCAACACTCAATAAATGCTAGTTGAATAATATATAAGACATATATTCATGCTATTTCCTCTACCAAAATTGCCTCTTCTCCCTCTCCTTTTGCACCTGAAAAAATTACACTTGTCCTTCAGGGTTCAGCTCAAATGTCAACCCTTTCTGATTCAGCATAAAGCAGAAATAATCACTTCCTCCTCTGGGCTACCGTAGTTATTATATATGTAGTTCTTGTAGCATCTACTATGTTGTACTGTAGTTAGTTAAATTTAAGAACGATCATCCACTCCTCACGAACTCAAGAGCAGGAACTTTGTGTATTTACATTTGCATCTCTTTGTACTGTACTTACTGTACCGAAAAATTGAAGGCCCTAAATAACAGTCTGTAAATTAGATTGAAGGGGGTAACAATAAGAATAGAGAGGAGGAGATGTGTGTTATAACAGGGGGTAGAGACCAAATCCAGAGAATTTTCTGAACAAAATAGTGAGAGAAAGGAAAGATGTAGGGAGAAAAATCAAGGATGATTAAGGTTTTGAACCTGAGTGACTAGAATAACTGAGTCATTTAAACCTGAATAACAGAAATAAAGAAATGAATACTAGGCACAGGTTTGGGCAGGTGTGGGCAATTAGGACTTTATTTAATTTTAGACATGCTGAATTCAAGGTTCCAGGAAACATCCAGTCAACATTTAAAACCCAAATCTGAATTTAAGTTGCAAAAGATACAGGCTTAGCATTCATCTATCATTGGAGCTATCAGGATTAAGTAACAAGAAAAAGGTATCCATTTTCCCACATTGGTCTTAGTAAAAAAAGAAAAAGAAGAAAAAGAAGTGAGTGCTAAATACTGGAATTATTTGCTTATGATATGACAGTCTAACTGGAAAAGTATAAAATAGAAGCCAATAAAGTTATAGAAGCCAGGATAAAAGGTGAATACACAAAATTCAATTGCTTTCAATATAATGAAAATAACTAACTAGAAAATGGTATTTTACGACTTCCCTGGTGGCACAATGGTTAAGAATCCACCTGCCAATGCAGGGGACACGGGTTCGATCACTGGTCCGGGAAGATCCCACATGCGTCAGAGCAGCTAAGCCCATGCGCCACAACTACTGAGCCTGCACTCTAGAGCCCACGAGCCACAACTACTGAGCCCACGCACCTAGAGCCCATGCTCCGCAACAACAGAAGCCACCGCAATGAGAAGCCCGCGCACCACAACAAAGAGTAGTCCCCACTCGCCGCAACTAGAGAAAGCATGCGCACAGCAACAAAGGCCCAATACAGCCCCCCCAAAAATGCAATTTTAAAAACCTATTCATGATAATAGCAAAACTATAAAATGCTTAGAAAAAAATGTGTAAAACCTATATGAAGAAAATCATAAAACTTCACTGATGCACATAAAAGAAAATCTTTAAAAACAGAAAAGTATACCAAGTTCCTGGGTGGGATGATGCAGTATTCTAAATAAAACAATTCTTTTTAAATTAATATATAAATCTAATGCAATTTTAATCAAAAACCTAAAGAAATTTTTGGAAATGTTAAAAGTTAATTCTAAAATTCCTCTGTAAGAACATATCCTAGAAATTTTTGAAAAAGAATAATGAAAATGGACTTGCTCTACCAGAAACCAAAATTTACATAAAGGAACAACAATGAATGCAGTCTAGGAGCATATTTATATACATCTGGGGATTCAGTATGTGATAACAGTGGCATTTCAAATCAGTGGGGAAGAAAATGATTATTCCATAAATGAAGTTAGTACAGTTTTCTATTCATTTGGGAAAAAAATCAGAATCTCTACTTTATATCATATACAAAAATAAATTCCAGATGGATTGAAGATCTAAATGTAAAAAAGAAAATATAGAGGAATAGAAGAAAATACAGAAGACTCATGTGACAATATTGAAATAGGAAAAGCTTTCTAAGTAACTCACAAAACACAGAAGCTATAAAGTGAAAAAATGATAGATCTGACTGCATACAAATTTAAAATTGTACAACAAATGACAGCATAAATAAAAATCAACTGTTTTGGTCTTCCCTGGTGGCGCAGTGGTTGGGAGTCCGCCTGCCGATGCAGGGGACGCGGGTTCATGCCCCGGTCCGGGAAGATCCCACATGCCGCGGAGCGGCTGAACCCGTGAGCCATGGCCGCTGAGCCTGCGCGTCCGGAGCCTGTGCTCCACAACGGGAGAGGCCACAACAGTGAGGCCCGCGTACCGCAAAAAAAAAAAAAAAATCAAGTGTTTTTATTTAAACATAATAAGTACAACTGGGATAAAATATACTAACAAATTAAAGGATTAATATACATAAAGAATAAAGAGTTCCCTCAAATCAATAGAAAAAGAGAATCCAAAGGAAAAAATAGGCAAATAGGTAATTCAAAGATAAGAAGTACAAATTTCCAATAAAACATTTTTAATGTTCAGCCTCACTAGTAATCAAAACATGCAATTAAAAACAATGAGATCTTTTCTTTTTACTCAGGTTGGGAAAAAGGAAAACAATCAAATACTTATTAATGCATATCCAATGCTGCGGATAAGGGTGTGGAGAAATGGACTCTCTTAAATCCTATTGGTGAGAGTGACTGTAAATTGCTTCAAGCTTTTCAGAAGGCAAATTGTTATTGTCTATTAAAGCTCTACGTTAAAAACTATAAAATGCTAATTATATATTTAAGTATCTATTACAATTTTACAGGTATATACTCCATCATCCAGTAATTGCATAGTGTGCCTTACATACCTTATTTCCTTCTGTCACACCAATCCAAACCTCTCCTTTATGATAATCTATATGTTATTTCTCATACAGCTCTCTTCCTCTTCTAAGATAACCAAATCTCTCACTCTCTTTACCCTCCCTAATTCTTCTACTGTGTCCTCTGGAACTCCATTTGTATCAGTATTAAAGTCTGTCATATCCTCAACCTCTTCCCTAAATGTTCCCTTCACCTTCTTGTTCTCACCAAAACCTCACACTTCCCTGAGCACACTGCTTTCCCTGTAGCCCTCTCAAGTGGAGGTTGTATCTCTTCCACACAAGTCACACCACTAAACTTGGACATAAAGTGGCCTCCTGTTGCCCCTCTCCTCACAGCCATTTCTAATTCATTCCTCCTTAAAAATAATTGCTGTCATCTAGCCCTAAGACTGATGACTTTGCCATCAGTCTTACATCTTGCTCTCTAAAACTACTGCTGTCATTCTTGGTGACTTTGATATTCATGAGGATGATCACTGAACCCCCTCTGGTCAATCAGTTCCTTGACCTCCATCACATCCAATGATATTTTTCTCCAGGCTGCCTCAGCTTCTCACTTCACTGCCATAACCTAAACCTGTAATCACTATCACTGAATCGCCTTTCAATGTAACAGTGGCAATTCAAAGACAATAGAGCAATGTCTTCAAAATTGTGATGGAAAATTATTTTCAAACTAAAATTCTATATTCAGCCAAAAATCAAGTGACAGGGTAGATTAAAGACATTTCAAACAGGTAAGATCTCAAATAATGCTCGAGATTCTCATCCCCCATCCCCCAACCCCCACACACACACAAACACACACACGCAATGTTATGCTCTGACCTATTCTTTTTTTGAAATATAGTTGATTCACAATATTGTGTTCGTTTCATGTGTACAGCAAAGTGATTCCGTTATACATATATATGCATATATATATTCTTTTTTATTCTTTTCCATTAGAGTTTATTACAAGATATTGAATATATTTCCCTGTGCTATACAGTAAATCCTTGTTGTTTATCTATTTTATATATGGTAATGTATATATGTTAATCCCATACTCCCAATTTATCCCTACCCCCCCCCCTTGCCCTTTGGTAACCATAAGTTTGTTTTCTATGTCTGTGAGTCTGTTTCTCTTTTGTAAATAAGTTCATTTGTACTATTTTTTAGATTCCACATATAAGTGATATCATATAATATTTGTCTTTCTCTGTCTGACTTACTTCACTTCATGTGATAATCTCCAGGCCCATCCATGTTGCTGCAAATGGCATTATTTCATTCTTTTTATGGCTGAGTAATATTCCATTGTATATATATATACCACATCTTCTTTATCCATTCATCTGTTGATAGACACTTACGTTGCTTCCATGTCTTGGCTCTTGTCAATAGTGCTGCTATGAACATTGAGGTGCATGTATCTTTTCAAATTAGAGCTTTTGTCTTTTCCAGATATATGCTCAGGAGTGGGATAGCTGGATCATATGGCAACTCTATTTTTAGTTAAGGAACCTCCTTACTGTGTTCCATAGTGGCTGCACCAATTTACATCCCTACCAACAGTGTAGGAAGGTTCCCTTTTCTCCACATCCTCTCCAGTATTTATTATTTATAGACTTTTTAATGATGGCCATTCTGACCAGTGTGAGGTGATACTTCATTATACTTTTGTTTTGCACTTCTCTAAAAATCACAATGTTGAGCATCTTTTCATGTGCCTATTGGCCATCTGTATGTCTTCTTTGGAGAAATGTCTACTTAGGTCCTCTGCCCATTTTTTGACCAGGTTGTTTGTTTTTCTCTTATTGAGTTGTATAAGCCATTTGTATATTTTGGAAATTAATCCCTTGTTGGTCACATCATTTGCAAGTGTTTTCTCCCAGCCATAGGTTGTCTTTTCATTTTGTTCATGATTGCCTTTGCTGTGCAAAAGCTTATAAGTTTGATTAGGTCCCATTTGTTTATTTTTGCTTTTATTTCTATTGCCTTGGGCTAGTGACTGTCTAAGGAAACATAATCAAAACATTGTTATGATTTATGTCAGAGAATGTTTTGCGTGTGTTCTCTTCTAGGAGTTTTATGGTGTCATGTCTTATATTTAAGTCTTTAAGCCATTTTGAACTTATTTTTGTTTATGGTGCAAGGGAGTGTTCTAACTTCATTGGTTTACATATGGCTGCCCAGCTTTCCCAACACCACTTGCTGAAGAGACTGTCTTTTCTCCATTGTATATTCTGGCCCCCTTTGTTGAAGATTAATTGACCACAGATGTGTGGGTTTACTTCTGGGCTCTCTATTCTGTTCCATTCATCTTTGTCTGTTATTGTGCCAGTACCACACTGTTTTGATTACTGTAGCTTTGTATTATAGTCTGAATGCTTTGACCTATTCTTGAATACTGAAGTTTGGCCATGGTGAGCTTTAAAAATATGGTGCAGCCCATTCCCTGTGGTCATCTTTCTGCAGAATGTTCAAAACCTGGTCCACACAACAACAGCCTTGCCAAATACCCTGACTGTTCTGAGCCCTGTGTTTCTCAGGACAAGTGGTTTGCTGGTTTCCTGGCTTTCCAAAATATTTTTTAATCAAAAGAAAAAGCCCTGAGTTTAGATTTTTGTCAATTTTCATGACACAAATATTTCCCTTAGGGCCAATTTCAAGCTGCCAACATGAGATCAATTTCCTGAAAATGTAATCATCAGCCAGTAAAAGCTGACTCCAGCACACCACTATGTAACGCAGCAGCACTCACTTTAGGCTTTGCCCAAGAATTCCCACAGAAAGGATTCCTATAAACTCTCAGGAAAGCTGAACACAGGCTATGCCCCAGAGACTTCCTATGAAAGCCTTTATTTAATAATGGCAATATTACTCTTCCCTAATACAGTGAAATTAGTGCTTACTACTCAATTTTTCAAAATTAAACCAAATACATTACACAAAGGTGGTTAATATGTAAGAAAAAAACAAAGAAATGTTTAAAACAAAGGCAAGATAGTGATTACACCTGGTGGTGAGGGAAGGGTACACAAGTGAGAAGGATCCATCCACACAGGGGCCTTCTAAGGTATTGATGATTTTCCGCTTCTTGAGTCAGATGACATGTATCCAGGTGTTTATTTTATTACTATGCTTATGCTATTTTTAATGTAATATATATTTAATAGTTTAAAATGTTTAAGTAATAATAAAATAGAATAAAGAAAGAAAAATTATGTGCTAAAATAAAATACAGTAGAATATTTTTACGTAATCTTCAACTGGGAGGGCCTTCTTTAGCAAGACTCCAAACCCCAAATTGAAAAGATTGACAAGTTTGATTACATCAAAATATTAAATTTCTGTACAACAAAAGATAACATAAATGAAGTTAAAAGACAAGTAACAGAGTAGGAAGGAAAATTTTCTATTATGTGAGGAAAGGATTAATACTTAGTATATATGAAGGGTCCCTACAAATCAATGAGAAAAAGATAAATAACCCATCAGAAAATTGAGTAAAGAATATCAACAGACAATTCATAGAAAAAAGGCAAATATTAAACATATAAAAAATGTTTGATATCACTAATATTGGGGGAAAAACAAATTAAACAATAATGAAATGCCAATTCTCACCCATCTTGTTGGCAAAGATAAAAAAGATTGATGATACCCAGTGTTGGTGAGGGTGTAGGGAAAGAAAGCCTCTCAAATACTACTCGTGAGAATGTAAATGAGCACATTCTTCTTAGAGGACAATTTGGTTGTATATCTAACAAAATATTAAATGCATTTTTCAACCCTGCAATTCCTCTTCTAGAGTACTAGTCTTCAGACATACTTTCATAGGTATACAAAGTACAAATGTAAAAATAAAAAGAAATGCCCATCAATAGGGGACTGATTAAATATATCACAAGATATTGATATAATCGAATATACGCATCTGCTGAAGAAACAAGATTCACTGACACGGAAAGATGCCTCTGGTTTATTGTTACATTAAAAAAAGCAATATTCAGATCAATATGATTGACTGATATGATTTTATTTATTAAAAAACTATTATGTGTATTTATATATATAAATAAATAATACATATAAAATGTCATATATATGCTTTTTTCTTATAGATTCTTATATATTTTATATGCTTATATATTTTTTCTATATGCTTTTTAATAATTTAACTATAATATATAAAAGTATATATAGATATATATATGTAAAAGCATAGAAAATATTTTGAAAGAAACTTACTAATCTGTTCATTATGTTACCTCTTGTTGGGTCATGTACCTGGGGAGCAGCTGGAGGAAGACTAACAATTATAACATTTAACTTCTCTATTGTTTGAATCTTTATAAGCACGTATCTGAAGGATTTTTACACAATTATAATATAAAAATGTTAATGTTTACATGGTGCGGACATTTTTACAAAAAATATATTTGATAATGTTTAATTTAGTATAGCTTTGATTGGGACTTCTTTAAAAATAATCCTGATTACTTCTGTCAAAGCAGCTTATGGATAATATGGGCTCACAAGCATAATAACAAAATGGTATATCTCTGACTTCACTCCCATCAGCTCTGCAGAAGTTAAAAATAACTCTTCTTAAAATTTTCCCTAATATTTCTGGCATTAAGTCCCCAGAGGCTATCTCACATATGCTCTGTAAATGAGTCTGCTTTGCTGCCATGTGGTGCCTGCCATTTTTCTCCAGTAATGATGTCTCCGTTCCTTTCACCAAGAGTGGCTAGTATGCCAACAATGTCCATGAAGGCCACATGAGCTGATGTCTGAGCTGAAGGTGCCAATGCTGTTTAGCAGAGGCACTGAAGGTACCACTGCCAACGGAACTACTGCCTTTAACAATGCCACTGCTAATGTTGCTGCCACCATCACCATCATCTTGATACCACTCTTTCCCTCAACCCCACCTCCTATTTATCTATAAGTCCAATGGATTCAAGTTCTAAAACATATCGCCAATATGCCAACTTCCTTCCAAGTCCACTATTAACACCCTGGCCCAAGCTACCACCATATTTACTTGCACTATTGCAAATACCCTAAATGCTCTCCCTGTTTCCATTCTTACACCAATCTGACCCATTTTCCATGACAGTAGTAAGAATGATCCTTTAAAATATAAATTAGGTCTTATCATTTCCCTGCTCAAAATCATTCAATGACTCTTCATCACACTTAGATTAAAATTCAGAGTCTTTACCACGACTCACTAGATTGTATAATACATGATCTGGCCCCTGACTACCTCTAGAATCTCATCTTTTTTTTAAAATTTATTTTATTAATTAATTTATTTATTTTTGGCTGTGTCAGGTCTTCATTGCTGCGAACGGGCTTTCTCTAGTTGCAGAGAGCAGGGGCTACTCTTCGTTGCGGTGCGCGGACTTCTCATTACGGTGGCTTCTCTTGTTGCAAAGCTCGGGCTCTAGGCGCGTGGGCTTCAGGACTTGTGGCACACGAGCTCAGTAGTTGTGGCACGCAGGCTCTAGAGCACAGGCTCAGTAGTTGTGGTACACGGGCTTAGTGGCTCCGCGGCATGTGGGATCTTCCCAGACCAGGGCTCGAACCCATGTCCCCTGCATTGGCAGGCAGATTCTTAACCACTGTGCCACCAGGGAAGTCCTAGAATCTCATCTTGTCCTACTCTCTCCTCAATCAAACCGGCCTCCTTTCTGTTCCTCAAACATGCCAAGCTTCTCCTGCCTTCGGGTCATTACATCTGCTGTTCTCCTTGCCTAGAATATTCATCTCCCAGCATTTCATATGGCTTGCCTCCTCCTTGTCATTCATACCTTACCTTAGATATCTCCTCTGCAGAGAGCAAACTTCCCAGACCTACCAATCCAAACAAAAGCCACTCATTCTCTACTATATGACTTTATTTAATATTCTGCACGGCACTTCTCACTACCTGACGTTGTTTTGTTAGTCTGTTTTCACCAACAAAAGTACTAGAATCCATGATCCAAGAGAGAAAGGACTTTGTCAATCCTGTTTGCACTGTTTCCTTAGTGCCTAGACTGGTGCCTGGCACATAATACAGGCTCTCAATAAAATTTTGCTGAATGAAGGAATCACCATCACCAATACTGCCAGTGTTGTTGCCAATACCAAAGCTGTTAACCCCTTGTGCTCTTACTATCCTACTGAGTTTTAGAGGACACCATTATTTTAGCTTTTACTCTTTTGCAGCTCCTTAGACCTAGTCTCAAGTCTGGCAATCCAGGTATGACCACAGGTATGACTCCCTGGGGGCTGAACCCAGGGGCATCTTGATTGATAGAAACATGCTGCACCCAGAACCACCCTTCCCCTGCTGCATTGGTCAGTATTCTTGACTCAGCCCTGTGTATCTCTAGGCTCTCATCCTCTGGAGCTGCAGTTCTTGATTTTGGCTGCAGAAAGAATTACCTGAGGAAGTTTGATGCCTGGCCAGGTCCCACCCTCAGAGGTTCTGATTAATTGGTCTGAGACGCATCAAGGGCGTTGGGATAGTTTTTTAAGCTCCCAAGGTGATTCTGATGTGATAACTGCTGCTTTGGAATAAATTCTTTCACAGGAGCCTCCTTGATTCCTCATATAAATTAGATTCCCGGTAGGTCAATTTCAAGTCCTCTTGAATCTCCCAGAATTACGACGAATGACAGCTTTAGGCTCAATCTGACACCCCTGAGGCCCTTGCTGCATGGATGTGCTGCCACATACTGATACTGAAATAGTAATACAATAATATTTTGACCAAATCAGGGTTCTGAAGATACATTTCATGATCACATTAACTGAGTTGAGGCACTTTTGAGAAATGTAGTATGTGCTTGTTGTCACTAGAGGGCTGTCAGGTAAGGTAAGCAAAAGAAGAAAAGAGGAAGAAAAATTGTCAAACTTCAGAGAATCCATTTACTCCCACAGTTCCTATCATTTTGATGAGTACAAAGCTAAGTTTTCTATCACTTGCCCTGATCACTTTTCAAATGTCCAGTCCTGTATATTCAAGTGGATCCTAGCGATTTCTTCCTGATTGTCCACCACCTCACATTTAACTAAACACTAAAATCAAACACATGCCTCCCCAAACTGACTTTTCTTTCCGACTTCTGTTTCTGTGCATGACGTTTTTATTTTCCCAGGCACCTAACAAGAAACTCCACAGTCCCATGCTTCCTTTTCCCATATGTCCCCTCCCTCCATGCTCTACACTGATTTGCCTCCTAAATATTTCTCACATCCATTTCTTCCCCTTTATCCCTATTGCCATGGCCTTAGTCCAGACCCATAGGACTTCTCACTTGGATTTTTGTAATAACCTCTGAAAGGGTATCTCTGACCCAGTTTGGGGTTGTCTACTCTTTCCTTAACACTGCCACCAGAATGAGCTTTCAAAACCAAAAAGCTGACCGTGATCATGGCAGTCCCCTGCTTAAAACCCTTCAGTGGCTCTACACATAATAAAGTACAAATATCTCTTTAGGGCTCTTTAAGATCTGGCTCCTGCCTACTTCTCCAAACATATGTTTCACAGCCCCTTCTCTTGCATGCTAAGATCTGATGTCTACAAACTTGCAGTTCCCCCATCTGTGCCTTTGCAAGTGTTATTTCCTCTGTCTACAACGCCCTTCCTCCTCTTTTTAACCTTTTTAAGATACTCATCTCTCAAAATTCAGCTATGGAGTTTCCTTCTTTTTCCAGGCAAAGGTAGCCATTCTGGTGCTGCCTGGGCATCAGGATTTTTCAAAGCTCTCCAGGTGATTCTGATGTGTACCAAGGTTGAGAACCACTGCTGCCATATATCTCTAAAACTACAATATATTTCAATTAGTTTTAGGCATATCTGTCCTCCTTTCTAAACTCTAAGGTCTTTGAGGGAATAAACTATGTCTTATTCAATTTTACAG
The DNA here is from genome assembly GCF_003676395.1 of Aethalodelphis obliquidens. Classification (NCBI taxonomy): domain Eukaryota; kingdom Metazoa; phylum Chordata; class Mammalia; order Artiodactyla; family Delphinidae; genus Aethalodelphis; species Aethalodelphis obliquidens. The sequence goes on from NW_020838010.1 coordinate 9,237,001, forward strand.
TCCTAGTACCTGGGGAGAAGAAATGAATGAACGAGTGAATAAACCCTCCCAATGATATAAAAAATACAAGTTTCCACTAATATTTTTGTCATATCATAAACACATGTAAGTCTCTTCTGTAAAAATATGATGGAGCATTACCTTATAGGAACATAAGAATTGTCTTGCTGATTTAGACTAAATATTGTCACCAATAGTGTAAAAGAACATGATTGTCCTCATTGACAACTACCTTAACCTGCACAAAGATATACCTATAATAATTTTAGCTTCCTGAAATAATTTATTATAAAACCATTTAAAAGTTGTTTATAATTTTAGCTCATCCTATTTTGTGGGGATAAATTTACTATTGGCATGCAGCAGCATTCCAGGGCCTGCTAGGAGACACAGAGTACAATGAAGCCACCTAAAATTTTCTTTTTTAGATAGAACTCGATCCTATGCCCAAGGACAATTTATCCCCACAGCAGCTTCCCTAGATGCCTCCATTACACCATCACATTCTTATCAACAGCTGCTTAGCTAAAAAGTCCTGAGGACAGCTCATCCAGCCCAGCCCAAAAGACTTGAAGATATTTCTGGGATTAGAAGAGAGATAGTTGAGAGACCACGGAAATAGGGGACAGCTGCTGTTGTCATTCCACAACAAAGAAGACACCAGACAACTTGGGCCTTCGTCCTAGGTAGGAGTGCCTAACCACAGTTTGGAGGTTTCTGGCCCATGAGGAAATACGAAGGCCTAACCTGAGTTGGGTCTGGGACATGCATTCTTCTAACCTGCACCCTGCTTTGGCAGGGGTGTCCTGTCAAAGACTCTCTCAACTCCTTTCACGTCATTTATCTAGACACACACAGGGTATTTAAGAGCCAGAACCATTACTCTTATCCAAAAGAACAGGGACCTGAACAGGCCATGGACTGGCAGCAAGAAAGTACCTTCGTACATAGGTAGTCAGATCAAGAAAACCAGCGCTCGAAATTAGTTGGAGCACATATTAACAAACTCTCACGTAGGAGCATAGTCTAAAGCTACAGGCAGCCAGGAGGCTGGCTGTTGCCTCAGCTCTAGTCTAAGGAGGACTGTTCAATGATAAAAATGGCAAACATTCTTCCTATTTTCAGGACTTAAAGGGTGAGCATCTTGTCCTTTAACTGAAAGCTCGATTAGCATTGCAGATGGGATGAAATGCACCTGGACACCCCCTAGCTGGGCTCCTCGTTTTTTCACTACTGATCAGCTCCCTTGGTCTATTCCAGACACGAGTAAACTTAAGGCGCTGAGAGGAAAATTTGGAGAAAAGCTATTTACATTTGTGGTAATGGCAAAATATTGCTCAACTTTGCAAAGTTTGAACCACTAAGTAGGTCCTTGCAGTATTCACTGCTAACATTCCCTATAACACAGAGGAGTGACAACAGTCACTAAACCCTGACCTTGAAGTCTATTTTTTCTAATTAGTTTTCCCTACTTCCACCTTCCAGACCCAGATTACAAAATAAGCTTTAATTTCCTTTTTGGTCTTTAGAGGGATAAAGTCCTTTGTTATCTGGCTTTCAACAGACATGGGTTTTGGCTTCAGCTTGAAACGGCATTAACTTCCTGACCACCTCTCATCACCCACTTGGTTAGTTTCCCTCTGGCTGCTCCCAGGATGTCCTGTTTCTATCTCTTCCTCCCTGCTTGCGACAGAGGCCCTGCTCCCACGCTGTTCCTGGTCCCTGCCCCCAGGATTATAGCATCCTGAGTGGTCTGCCATTTGTCTCTATTGCCTCTCTCCAGACTCTCCCTGTACTTTCCGGTTTCCATCATATATTCCACACCCAGTGCCCTTGAGCTTCTTTCCGTCCCTGACTCTGGTCATCCCACGTTTTCTGTCTCTTCTCTTTTTTTCCAAAGAAACACTTCTGGATTTTGGATTTCTTTTTCACAAATTTACCCCTAGGTATCACCCACCCACTATGTAGGGCTCCATTTCCTTACCTCCCTGTAGTTCAATCTTTCCCCCATTCAGGCTTGAACAATACACATCTTCAAAAGTACCCCCCAACACACACACACACTAATTACCATTAAACATTTACATATACTTAAGATTCTTACATTTAGATTTTAAGAGTCCCACTTTTAGACCTCCTCTTCCCAATTCCACAGTCACTTTGAAGAAGGAAGGCGTTTTTTTCTATAGATGTCTCTGAGTATTTACGGCTGGAATCCTCAATCTGATGGCCAAATGGCAGCATGAAAATATAATGTGAAACTCCCTCAAGTAAACCTTGCTTAAAGTGTTATCTAAAGACCACCTGCATCACAGTCACTTGGGGGAAGCTTCTCAAAATGCTAATTTTAGGGGCTCCCTAGAAATAAGAATTCAATAGGTCTAGGGTGAAGTTCTAGAATCTGTATTTTAACCGGCTCCCTAGAAGAGTGTATAGTTTGAAAATCACTGCAGTAAGACATGCTGCTTACATAGCTCTCCTAACTTTAGGTGTTAGCATCTTGACTGTGGTCATCAGATTATACATCCATAACAGTATGTGGAGAGTTCTTTAACTTGGGACTTTATGAAGACAGCAAAAATAACTGAACCTGAACTGAACTCTAATAACAAGAACTATATACCTACTCATAAACACGCACACACACACACACACACACACACACACACACACACACATACTGCTTATTTACCTACTGCATATATTTAGATAAAACCAACTATAAGGTCTATGGTGGGTTTTGTTATCAATCTCCATATCCTCCTTTCTAAGGAAGTGACCTGTGTACATTTTCCTTCCAGGATCTGAGGATCACCATCTGTCTGCCAAGTTGTTAGTATCCCGTGCTGACTGAGATGGGAGATCTAATTCCTGCTTCACAGTGCTTATTAGGAATCCCATGCACTTGCTCTAAGTATTGAGAATTAAATGATTTATATGTTAAGCTTTACATCCTTCCAATATGTTCTGCAAACAGGTGACTACCTATTGTACTAGTTAATTGGAATTGTTTCAAAAGAGAGCCAGCGGGGAGGGAAGGGAATATATGAAAATCAACTGAGGAGCTTTTTCAAGTGACATGTGCCCTCTGTCCAGGATGCCTGAGATTTTGGCAAGATTCATGCTTGTGGATGGGGTAGGAAATTCAGGTTGAGAATTACACTCTGACCAGCATTCTGCATCTATGTTCTCTGGAACAGGTGGAGTCTCTTATTTTTTTAAATCAGCATTTTTCAAGGTGAGAGGTGCATTTTAAATATATTTTGCTGGGAAAAGCCACTCGTGCTTTTGAATCTAAGCTGAAAAAAATTCTCCTGTTTCTCTCACGACACAAGTCCATAACACAACTCTTCCTCTATACACCATAAACATCCTCCACAACCATTCCAACCCTTACTCCGGGGCAGCATCAGCTCAGGGTATTACTACCTAATCACTTCTTGCCTTCTATCCATTGATCTAAAGAATGACTTTTACATTTACAATGGACATCCTCAGGATTGACAGTATCTACAGTCTTTCCCAGGGCTGGTATGAGATACGGCTTAGATTTTGAGTTTCCCACATATGGTATATGACCAGAGGGAATGTGTTTCTGTCACTAGCTTCATTGACCTTCATCCCTCAACCAAAATGATGGACATCGAATAGCTGTCCACTAACCAATGTATACCCAAAGGAGGAAGACTTAGATTCCACTCAAAAAAATCATTGACCCCTTCGTAGACAAAAAAGTTATGGCTCCTCAGTAAGAAAGTAGCTCAGTTTCAAATAAATTGAATCTCCACATGTCCTAGGCAGACCAGATATCTTGATGCTATTATGGAAAGAAAGGATTCTCACCTTCTACCCAAACAGTGCTTGATCTACTTTCTGCAGTTCTCTAGGCCAGAAAGTGTCTGCTTCAGGACCTGCTGCTGGTATAAGTAGTTATATCACACTACCTGATCCAGGACCTCAAACATCCTTAGTTTTTCAAAGACACAAAAAATCCAGTAAACATATCCACCACAACAACTATGTAATGGCCTAATCAATATAAACCTAAAGGCAGAGCTTCTGTGTAATCAGTTTTACTTTTTGCCAAAAAGACTGCCTCCATGATAATTGTACACATCTTAATCCACCTAGCCAAACATCCTTCTGTGGAATAGAACTGAATTGAGGGACATTCACAGAAAGATAGACAAGATAAAAAGGCAGAGAGCTATCTACCAGATGAAGGAACAAGATAAAACCCCAGAAAAACAACTAAATGAAGTGGAGATAGGCAACCTTCCAGAAAAAGGATTCAGAATAATGATAGTGAAGATGATCCAGGACCTTGGAAAAAGAATGGAGGCAAATAACGAGAAGATGCAAGAAATGTTTAACAATGACCTACAGGAATTAAAGAACAAACAAACAGATGAAAAATACAATAACTGAAATAAAAAATACACTAGAAGGAATCAATAGCAGAATAACTGAGGCAGAAGAACAGATAGGTGACCTGGAAGACACAATGGTGGAATTCACTGCTGAAGAACAGAATAAAGAAAAAAGAATGAAAAGAAATGAAGACAGCCTAAGAGACCTCTGGGACAACATTAAACACAACAACATTCTCATTATAGGGGTCCCAGAAGGAGAAGAGAGGGAGAAAGGACCCGAGAAAATATTTGAAGGGATAATAGTTGAACACTTTCCTAACATGGGACAGGAAATAGCCACCCAAGTCCAGGAAGCACAGAGAGTCCCAGGCAGGATAAACCCAAGGAGAAACACACCGAGACACATAGTAATCAAATAGACAAAAACTAAAGACAAAGAAAAATTATCGAAAGCAGCAAGGGAAAAATGACAAACAACATACAAGGGAACTCCCATAAGGTTAACAGCTGATTTCTCAGCAGAAATTCTACAAGCCAGAAGGGAGTGGCATGATATATTTAAAGTGATGAAAGGGAAGAACCTATAACCAAGATTACTCAACCTGGCAAGGATCTCATTCAGATTCGATGGAAAAATCAAAAGCTTTACAGATAAGCAAAAGCTAAGAGAATTCAGCACCACCAAACCAGCTCTATAACAAATGCTAAAGGAACTTCTCTAAGTGGGGAACACAAGAGAAGAAAAGGACCTACAAAAACAAACCCATAACAATTAAGAAAATGGTCATAGGAACATACATATCAATAATCACCTTAAACGTGAATGGATTAAATGTTCCAACCAAAAGACACAGGCTCACTGAATGGATACAGAAACAAGACCCATATATATGCTGTCTGCAAGAGACTCACTTCAGACCTAGGGACACATACAGACTGAAAGTGAGGGGATGGAAAAAGATATTCCATGCAAATGGAAATCAAAAGAAAGCTGGAGCAGCAATTCTCATATCAGATGAAATAGACTTTAAAACAAATACTATTACAAGAGAAAAAGAAGGACATTACATAATGATCAAGGGATCAATCCAAGAAGAAGATATAACAATTATAAATATATATGCACTCAACATAGGAGCACCTCAATACATAAGCCAACTGCTAACAGTTATAAAAGAGGAAATCAACAGTAACACAATAATAGTGGGGGACTGTAACACCTCACTTACAACAATGGACAGATCATCCAAACACAAAATTAATAAGGAAACACAAACTTTAAATGACACAACAGACCAGATAGATTTAATTGATAGTTATAGGACATTCCATCCAAAAACAGCAGATTACACTTTCTTCTCAAGTGCACATAGAGCATTCGCCAGGAGAGATGACATCTGGGGTCACAAATCAAGCCTCAGTAAATTTAAGAAAATTGAAATCATATCAAGCATCTTTTCTGACCACAACAATATGAGATTAGAAATCAATTACAGGGAAAAAAAACGTAAAAACACAAACACATTGAGGCTCAACAATACGTTACTAAATAACCAAGAGATAACTGAAGAAATCAAAGAGGAAATCAAAAAATACCTAGAGACAAATAACAAAAACGCGACAACCCAAAATCTATGGGATGCAGCAAAAGCAGTTCTAAGAGGGTGGTTTATAGTAATACAAGCCTACCTCAAGAAACAAGAAACATCTCAAATAAACAATCTAACCTTACACCTAAACAAACTAGAGAAAGAAGAACAAACAAAACCCAAAGTTAGTAGAAGGAAAGAAATCATAAAAATCAAAGCAGAAATAAATGAAATAGAAACAAAGAAAACAACAGCAAAGATCAATAAAACTAAAAGCCGGTTCTTTGAGAAGATAAACAAAATTGATAAACCATTAGCCAGACTCACCAAGAAAAAGAGGGAGAGGACTCAAAAATCAATAAAATTAGAAATGAAGAAGGAGAACTTACAATGGACACCGCAGAAATACACAGGATCATGAGAGATTACTACAAGCAACTCTATGCCAATAAAATGGACAACCTGGAAGAAATGGACAAATTCTTAGAAATGCACAACCTGCTGAGACTGAACCAGGAAGAAATAGAGTATATTTACAGACCAATCACAAGTAATGAAATTGAAACTGTGATTAAAAACCTTCCAACAAACAAAAGTCCAGGACCAGATGGTTTACAGGTGAATTCTATCAAACATTTAGAGAAGAGCTAACACCCATCCTTCTCAAACTCTTCCAAACAATTGAAAAGGAAGGAACACTACCAAACTCATTCTATGAGGCCACCATCACCCTGATACCAAAACCAGTCAAAGATACTACAAAAAAGAAAATTACAGATCAATATCACTGATGAATATAGATGCAAAAATCCTCAACAAAATACTAGCAAACAACACATTAAAAGCATCATACACCATGATCAAGTGGGATTTATCCCAGGGATGCAAGGATTCTTCAATATACGCAAATTAATCAATGTGATATACCATATTAACAAATTGAAGGATAAAAACCATATGATCATCTCAATAGATGCAGAAAAAGCTTTTGACAAAATTCAACAACCAATTATGATAAAAACTCTCCAGAAAGTGGGCATAGAGGGAACCTACCTCAACATAATAAAGCCCATATATGACAAACCCACAGCAAACATCATTTTCAATGGTGAAAACTGAAAGCATTTCCTCTAATATCAGGATCAAGACAAGCATGTCCACTGTTGCCACTATTATTGCACATAGTCTTGGAAGTCCTAGCTACAGCAATCAGAGAAGAAACAGAAATAAAAGGAATACAAATTGGAAAAGAAAAAGTAAAACTGTCACTGTTTGCAGATGACATGATACTATACACAGAGAATCCTAAACATGCCACCAGAAAACTACTAGAGCTAATCAATGAATCTGGTAAAGTTGCAGGATACAAAATTAATGTACAGAAAGAAATCTCTTGCATTCCTATAAACTAATGATGAAAAATCTGAAAGAGAAATTAAGGAAACACTCCCATTTACCACTGCAACAAAAAGAATAAAATACCTAGGAATAAACCTACCTAAGGAGTCAAAAGACCTGTATGCAGAAAACTATAAGACACTGATGAAAGAAATTAAAGATGATACAAATGGATGGAGAGATATACCATGTTCTTGGATTGGAAGAATCAATATTGTGAAAACGGCTATACTACCCAAAGCAATCTACAGATTCAATGCAATCCCTATCAAATTACCAGTGGCATTTTTTACAGAACTAGAACAAAAAAAATCTTAAAATCTGTATGGAGACACAAAAGACCCCGAAGAGCCAAAGCAGTCTTGAGGGAAAAAAACGGAGCTAGAGGAATCAGATTCCCTGACTTCAGACTATACTACAAAACTATAGTAATCAAGAAAATATGGTACTGGCACAAAAACAGAAATATAGATCAATGGAACAGGATAGAAAGCCCAGAGATAAACCCACGCACCTATGGTCAACTAATGTATGACAAAGGAGGCAAGGATATACAATGGAGAAAAGACAGTATCTGTGATAAGTGGTGCTGGGAAAACTGGACAGCTACATGTAAAAGAATGAAATCAGAACACTCCCTAACACCATACACAAAAATAAACTCAAAATGGATTAGAGACCTAAATGTAAGACAGGACACTATAAAACTCTTAGAGGAAAACATAGGAAGAACATTCTTTGACATAAATCACAGCAAGATCTTTCTTGACCCACCTCCTAGAGTAATGGAAATAAAAACAAAAATAAACAAATGGGACCTAATGAAACTTAAAAGCTTTTGCAAAGCAAAGGAAACTACAAACAAGACGATAAGACAACCCTCAGAATGGGAGAAAATATTTGCAAACGAAGCAACGGACAAAGGATTCATCTCCAAAATATATAAACAGCTCATGCGGCTCAATATTAAAAAAACAAACAACCCAATCCAAAAATGGGCAGAAGACCTAAATAGACACTTCTCCAAAGAAGACATACAGATGGCCAAGAAGCACATGAAAAGCTGCTCAACATCACTAATTATTAGAGAAATGCAAATCAAAACTACAATGAGGTATCACCTCACACCAGTTAGAATGGACATCATCAGAAAATCTACAAACAACAAATGCTGGAGAGGGTGTGGAGAAAAGGGAACCCTCTTGCACTGTTGGTGCAAATGTAAATTGATACAGCCACTGTGGAGAACAGTATGCAGGTTCCTTAAAAAACTAAAAATAGAATTACCATACAACCCAGCAATCCCAGTACTGGGCATATACCCAGCAAAAACCATAATTCAAAAAGGCACATGCACCCCGATGTTCACTGCAGCACTATTTACAATAGCCAGGTCATGGAAGCAACCTAAATGCCCATCGACAGATGAATGGATAAAGAAGATGTGGTACATATATACAATGGAATATTACTTAGCCATAAAAAGGAACGAAATTGGGTCATTTGTTGAGACGTGGATGGATCTAGAGACTGTCATACAGAGTGAAGTAAGTCAGAAAGAGAAAAACAAATATAATATATTAACACATACATGTGGAACCTAGAAAAATTTTACAGATGAACTGGTTTGCAGGGCAGAAATAGAGACACAGATGTAGAGAACAAACGTATGGACACCAAGGGGGGAAAGTGGTGGGGGGTGGGGGTGGGGGTGGGATGAATTGGGAGACTGGGATTGATATGTATACACTAATATGTATAAAATGGATGACTAATAAGAACCTGCATATAAAAATAAATAAATAAAATAAAATTCAAAAATTCAAAAAAATTGAAAGAAATAAAAAGTAGATTAAAATTTTTTTAAAAAGAATTGAATTGAGGAAATATGGCAGAAGAGATAGCCAAAGAAATACCTCCAGTTTAGTACATCTTAAAATGATAGGTAGATAGATAGATATGATAGATAGGTATGATAGATAGAATATATCCTTTTAAATGCAGGGCTGATAGTTGAGATAGTGGGAAAATAAGAGCCAGTAAGGACATGTCAGCAGTAATCCAGAATAAAGAGGAAGCAACTACCTTTGGATAGCTACTGGTTCCTAATAACCCTAGAGTTCAAAAAATCCTAGTAGTTTTAATGGGCTAGTCGAGTGCAAGGGACCAAAAAGACAAATCCTGGGGCCCAGGCAAGGTTAGAAGTTAGATCAGGCACACACCATCCCTTTCTTTCTCTGCTTAAAGTCAGACCCCCAAAGGGTGATGCTCTTCATGGATGAATGGGGGCAAAACTACCACCCAGAGGCAGATGGTAGAGATAGGTGCTTCTCCTGGTTTGGGCTCTGGGTAGGAGAGAGAGAGAGAGAGAGAGAGAAATTTCCTTTAGACATCATAACCCCAGGCAGGTCTGGGTCCAGAAATCACATTACCTCTATGGCCAAAACACCTCATACCAGAAATTTAGCTTAAAATAGTCCTGGACTGGCAGTATTGCCAGGTGAGTAGTAGGAGCAACTCTCCCTTAGAAGTGTTCACTTTAAACCCAGGTTTCAATCTCCAGAGAGAAAGTTCCAATGAAATGTGTGCTCACAAATAAATACCAAAATACACACGAGGGAAAATATGAAAGACAGGTGAAGACATATGGAGGATATAATGAGATGGATCAACATGCATCTAGTGGAAGTTCTAGAAGGAAATATCAAAGAGAATAAGAGAAAATGGCTATGAATTTTCCACAGTTAGCGAAATACAAATCCTCAGATTCAGGCCACATTTAGCGAGCTGGCTGACTTTGTCTACTAAACTTATTAGGCAAATATCAACGTTTCATTTGCCCACATGAGAATCCTGGATTGACCACAATCAGGGTGTCCATTCATGTCATCTTCAAAAGGAGCAAAGGGCAATGAGCACAGTTGCTTGAATAAGCCTTATGGTTTTTTTCAGAATACTAGACATGCGATTCTGTTTAATCAACACAGACATTTCCTTCAGAGTCTGAAGTGGTATCTGGTAGGTGAGCTCTATTAATTCTAACTCCTAGCTTGACCATTCTGCAATCTCCAAAAGGAAAAACAGAGAGAAAAGTATGCATTTTGATGCAGTATACTGGGAAAAGTGTGCATTTAAGGGCCAGGTACACCTAAGTTCAAATTCTGACCCTGCTACTGTGCTTCAGGTCCCTACGTATAAAAATTTTTTAATAAACACAGTGGGGGAAGGTTTGAGAACTGAATGACTGAGATAACATGTAAAAAGCCAGCCAGATCACTGGTACAGCACAAGTGATTATTCCCTTTTCATCTCCCCATCCCTCTTCTTAGGTCATGACTTTCAGACTTTGGTCCAAGACTGAGGTCAGATCCCTGATTAGTTTTTAAACAAATTGTCTACTTTTGACAAAATGGCCATTTTAGGTATAAAACTTTGTTAAAATTTTGAAAAACTAAGATTATGTCTACTATTTCTCAACTTCAAGATGTATATGGTCAAGCTAGGTCTAAGGATTGAAGAGATACTGACCAACGAGAATGGCCAGCCAGTGTGACCCAGATGGATAGGATGACTGAAGTAGGAGAAAATATTTGGCATGACAAGCTAGATTTCAAGTCCATAACTTAGCACTAGCCAGGGAACATTGGAAGACTGTGGTCAAGGCAAGCTGGAGAAGGCTGGTGACCAGAAGTTTAGGCTTCAAAGATGAGGAACATAGGCAAAAGCCATAAATGAAAAGCTAGGCATTTAGTTATTCAGGGTGACCTGGATTACATGTGTCAGATGCCAGGCACACAGTACTGAAGCTACAAGTCAGAGCTCAGATTAAGAGTTTAGGTGACAGGGATGAAAAGCCCAGCCCAGAAGGACTGTTATACCACTGTTAACCCACTACTAGTACAATGCCTAGCATACAGCAAGCCCTCTGTTGAATGAATGAAAGAATGAATGAATGATCAAGCAACCACCGTGAAGCCATATAAAAATACTGGAAGGTCAGTAGTAAGATTAACAGTGAAACTAAGTCTAAATTCTAAAGGCAGGCAGGTTCACTCAATGGTTAAAGACCACAGAAGCAAGGGAACCAGAGAGTCCCTAACATCACATGGGTAGCCGGATTGCTGCGGTTCTGGAGAATATTTTGCAAACGGGGTTGAATTTTGGGTGTACTGTGTGTGAGTGTATGTGAAGCAAGATACTTCTTTCATATCTTAAATGCATGTTAGGTAATTTTTTCTGATCTCACTGTTTTTTCTTCTGTTATATTACACCTTAATGTTCACTCCCAGTGTTACATTTATTCCCAAGTGCACTCAAGGACTTCAGAAAGCAAACAGCACCTGCTGATGTATCACACTTGCTTTGCCATGACCTACCTAGATTCATGGTTCTTAACTAGCAGAGGGAAGATAAGGATATGTACCCCTGGAGTCGTTTTCTATTGTTTCATAACAAATTACCAATTTGTTAGTGACCTAAAAAAGTGGCCTAAAAAAATACGAATTTGTTAGCTCACAGTTCTGTAAACCAGAAGGCTGGGTAGTGTGGCTGAGCTCTCTGCTCAGGGTCTAACAAGGCTGAAATCAAGATGTCAGCTAGGCTGCTTTCTCATATGGAGCTTGGGATCCTCTTCCCACCCCATTCAGGTTGTCGGCAGAACACAGATCCCTGTAGCCAGAACACTGAGGTCCCCCTTTCCTTACTATCAGCAGGGAGCTACTCTTGGTTCCTAGAGGCCACATTCCACACCCCTTGGCCCCAAAGGCAGTATACAGCATAGATGTTTGCTCTCTTCCTTTTAGATGTTTGCTCTCTTTTTTTTTAGATGTTTGCTTTCTTCCAAGCCTGCCAGAGTGTATTTCTCTGACTTCCTTTTCCCACCAGTCAGAGAAAATTCTGCTTTTAAAGGGCTCATGTGATTAGGTCAGATCCACAGGTATAATCTCGCTATCTTAAAGACAACTCATTTGGGACTTTAATTACATCTGCAAAATCCCTTCATAGCAGCACCTAGATTAGCATTGAATTGAATAACTGGGAGAAGATGTGTGTATAGAAGAAGCTAGGAAATCTTAAGGGTCTATCTTAAAATTCTGCCTACCATAAACGCCAATGTTGAGATGTTCCTATTTAGATAAATACCATAAAAAGTGGGAAAAAAAGAAATGTCAACCAATTGCTTTAATTTTTTGTTGTAATATTATTATTTCAGACACTTCACTCATTAATATGGCTCATTTGCTATAAGTTAGTCAAACTAGAGGAAACTCTGGGAAGATAACAAAAATAAAATAAAATAAAATAGAATAAAATAAGTGTGACCTTGGGCTTAAATCTTCACCACTAAATGCTAGCTGTAAAACTCTGGGTAAGTTACTTAACTCTTCTAAACTTCAGTTTCCCTACCTATAAAATGGGGATAATAGTAGTATATTCCTCATATAGTGCATGATGGATTAAGTGAAATAATATGTGCAAAGCACTTAATACAGTATCTAGCACTAATTTAATGATAGCAATTATTATTTTATCATTGAATGACATAAGACATGTAAAACTGTCTCAGAAAGCATAAAGAATGATTCTGATGTAACATATTATCACTAGGTACACATAGAGGGCACACCACTAGACAGGTATCCTGTACATAAGGTGAATATGTTTAGTATGTACACATATTATCACATACTTATTTAATGTACCACTTTAATTGTGCAGTTCAAATTCCCACTTATCTTTGTCTCTGAACACATTCAGCATAAACAAATCAGCATACAGTTGACCCTTGAACAACACGGATTTGAACTGTGCAGGTGCACTTGTATGTGGATCTTTTTCAATAAATACATACTACAGTACTACGTGAACCGAGGTTGGCTGAATCCGAAGATGCGTAACCACAGATACGGAGGGCCAACTGTAAAGTTGTAAGTGGATTTTTTGACCTCTAGCCCCCACATTGTTCAAGGGTCAACTGTATGCTCCCAAGATGAAGAACATAAAGAGGACTGATAATCATCTTTAAATAGATTAAAGGTTTTGTATGGATTTAGTAGCCAGAATTATAACCAGTGGAAGGAAAATACAGAAATGCAGATTTGGGCTAAATACAATGAAGAGATTCATTAACATTTATCAAAAAAATGGATTGAGTAAATAGTAAGTTCCATGTCCCTGAGTGACCACTTATCGGGGAAGTTTGTAAAAAGAATTCATGCATTAGATATGAGGCTTACACTAGTGACCTTTAAAGTCCCTTCCAATTGTAACAGCACGCACACACGCATTAACCTGATTGATATTTCTATATAAATGTTTCCCACTAGATTGTTTCACCAATTAAAAAATACATATGTATATGTGTATATATATGTATGTATGTATATATTCCTTTTCTTCCCTGAAAGAAAAATAAAAGATCTCTTCCTCAGAATTTGACCTGGAGTAAAATTTTGAAGCATAAATTTCATATGTCTTAGTTTTTCTCTCTTTAGATCAGGCCACATATACTGCTTATTGTTTTGAAAAACAAAATTATGCTTAGTCCATATTATTTACAAGTGAACCTCTAATATTATACTTTGCTTCTAGAAGCTCCATATCAGTGCATCACTTCACAGTTGCTTTGGAAATTACCGTTACCATTCTCTTTGTGTGTCAGGCCTGCAGTGCAGAAAATATGACTATTTTTTCCAAGTTCATTTTCTCAGTGGCCCTTATTAAACTGTTCCAAAAGCTAAGTGTGACACCTGTAATAGGCCCAGGACTCACAGTCATGCACTATATTGGGAATGAATCTCAGATCTTCATTTTGTGTATAAGTCTACCCTGTATATGATTGCTTATATATTTTCTTTCAACATTTTCCCCTCGTTTAAAAAGTAATACATATTCACTGTAGAAAACTGAGTCATTATATAAAGGTACAAATAACCAAAACTTTCATTATTATTTTAATCAGCAACCAAAGACAATCACCATCAAGCATTTATGAATATTCTTCCAGAATCCCCTATGCTTATATACACATATAGATACACAGATAAATAATCTTACATAAATGGGATTATTCCTCATGCAGTTATTTCATGACATCTGTTTTCATTTAATGCATCATGAGCTCCCGTCATGTCAATGAATATAGAGACTTACCCCTTAACAGCTGGTGGTTAGCACATTGTTCCTGTCTGCTAGTAACCCTTTCTTGAAAAAAACATCCATTGCATACTCCATGTGGTCCGTGAGGAAGATGATCACAGTAGTCTCTCCCCACATGGTGTGTGGCAGGGAATCAGTTGACCCAGAGAGGTTTCCTAAGACCAATCAACATAGACCCTGAGATTTAATATATCAACACCAAGAGAAAGTTTTACTTCCTTTGGGATTGAGAATTATTAAGACATTATAAACTGAAGTTGCCTGCAGCCATCTTTGCTGAGTACAAAAAGGAAGCTGTCTGTGATAGGAAAATTGAAGCCAAAGCACAAAAAGAAGCAGAGATAAGCAAAGAAGAGAGGCAGACAGAAAGAGAAAGTTTTGATATATCTTAGACCCTGGATCTAGCCATGCCTAAAGCTACTTCATCTGGACTACAGTCTGTGCTGCTATAAGACAATATATGGGGACTTCCCTGGTGGCACAGTGGTTAAGAATCTGCCTGCCAATGTGGGGGACATGGGTTCGAGCTCTGGTCAGGAAGATCCCACACGCCGCAGAGCAACTAAGCCCGTGCGCCACAACTACTAAGCCCATGTGCCACAACTACTAAGCCTGCATGCCTAGAGCCCATGCTCCGCAACAAGAGAAGCCACCGCAATGAGAAGCCCGCGCACCGCAAGGAAGAGTAGCCCTGCCCGCCACAACTAGAGAAAGCCCTCGTGCAGCAACGAAGACCCAATGCAGCCAAAAATAAATAAATAAATTTAAAAAAAGACAACATATGCTTTCCCACAAAATTACTGCATTATGCAAAGTTGTTCAATAAAAACCACAGGGCTTATGGGGGAAATGGGGCTATGAGTGCAACATTTAAGAACTGTCAGTGACACATACACTAAAAGATACAAACCTAATGAAAATGGTAGCAGTTTTACACATTAAATGGTTAAGAAATACATAAATACTACAATATGGTGCTTTGAAAAAGAACTAAAGTTTGCTTGTGGAAATGGGTTATCAGAAGGGTTGCAACTTGTGAATTATTGTGAAGTGGTGGAAGGAGGGTTATCTGAAATCAGGTGGAAAGCTGTAACACTCCATGTGGATGGGTGTGACTCAAAACACACAATGAAGTGAGGTAACTGGTAGACGTCTGAGGTCTGTGTGCGTGTATTTTGTGTATTCCTACGCAACTTGATTCATCTGGGTGTAGTTTTCTGTTCACCTGTATCTGGCTGACAAAATTGCACATAAACAAATGCAAAATTCACCTTCCGCTTAAATTGTCTCTAATATATTAGTCACAAAGGAATAGACAAGTGTTAGAGCAGTCTGTACTTGACTATGTTAGCGAATAAATTCCCTTTTTTTGTTTAAGATAATTCCAGTTAGCTTTCTTCCAGGGTCCTGAATAGTAATACATGGCTACAAAATATTCCATTGCACAATACTAACACATTTTAAGTGTCAGGCTGGCTTTTCTGTGTCTCTTGACACATTTCTAGACTACCACTCTCTACTTTCAGTTCTTGTGTGCTCAGAGATTGAAAATTCATTTTAATATGAACATAAACTATCATTAAGAAGGTGGAGTAGACCTGAAAAAGATATAAAAATTCCAAAGCCAAATAGATTTTTTGAATTTGTACTATTATAATCTGTAACACAACTGACTTTTCAAACAGATAATTGAAAGTTGATGATTACAGAATTTAGTCTTGGCCCTGACAAACTGTGGCCAGTTTCAGAATGATTTTTTCATGGATTCTTATATTTCAAAATCCACAAAAACTCTCACAGAGATTATAATATTAAATCTTTTCATGTCAATATTGTATTGTATCAAATCACCTAACCCTGTACATAAAAAGTTTTCCCCTGAGTTATCATGTTAGCTCTTGTTTATAACAAAAGCCTACATGCATTACAGTTTTGTTACTGATGTTTTGAGTGATTATCCTTGGGGTTGGAGCAAAATTGGCTCCAAGGATACCGCCATTTTGTATTATTCTTGACAAGAGGAGAGAGCAAGTATCCCACAGACAAGCTGTTCTATACACTGGCTGTGACCCTAGCCTTTGAAACTCCTAAGTAGAGTTTATGCTGTGCAGATAAGGAGGCATAAAAAGTTTCCTTAAACCCACCTTAGCCCTAGACCTGTGCAGTTTTTATAGTCATTGGAAATGAGCCAGGTGGGAAAATGTTTTATTCTCATTTTTATCTATACGTATAATTTTGTGCCATTATACAATTCTGTTGTGAAACTAATTCAAACAACCATTTAATTTCAGTGTAATTTCAGTTCTCAGTTACCCTAGAAAATAGTATCCTCTGGATCAGGGGTTGGCAAAATTTTTCTGCAAAGAGCCTGAGAGTAAATATTTTAGGCTTTGAGGGCCATAGAGTCTCTGTCCCCACTACTCAACTCTGCTCTGAAAGCAAACATATACAATATATAAACAAATAGGGCTGGTTGTGTTCCAATAAAACTTTATTTACAAAAAGAGACAGCAGGACAGATTTGTCCAGTGTACCAGTACCATAATTTGCCAACCCCTGCTTTGGACCAATAGCTTTCTTTTTCTTTCTTTCTTTCTTTTTTTTTTTTTTTTTTTGATGGAGCCTTGCAGCAGTCTCTTGAGACTCAAGGAAAGCCAAGCAGGCAGGAACCTGAACTATCCCTGCTTCAACTAAAATTGTTTTTATTTTTATGATATGTGGACTTTTGCAAGAAATTAGGCTTGATTAAAGGGTTCCATTTCTAATAAGGAGAAAGGCTTCAAAACCACTGCCTTGGACTAAGCCTAAAACCTGCTGCTTTAAAACTCAAGAACAGATGTTTCAGGCAAAACAAACACATCTTCTGACATCTTTAAAAATGATCATAGGTGGTACACATGTGTTTTGATGTTCCCAGAAATTCACTTTCTCATAAAATTGATAAAAGCATTTACATAGATAATTTTAACAGCTCTAAAAATGTTATCAGCTTAATCTTTCCTAGTTCATTTTAACTGTTTTCTAAGTATAATGTTTAAAGTACCTTAAAAGGTCCAAGAGAGGTGGTATGGTATAGTGAAAAAAAGCACCAAATTGGGACTCTGTGTTTTCATCCATTGTTAGATTGTGAGCTTCTGGAAGAGAGGAACTAAGTTGTCTTTTTCATCTTTGAATTATCCTCAGCACCTAGAATAATACATGACACCAAACTTTAATTTTTTTTTTTTTTTTTTTTTTTTTGCGGTACGCGGGCCTCTCACTGTTGTGGCCTCTCCCGTTATGGAGCACAGGCTCCGGACGCGCAGGCTCAGTGGCCATGGCTCACGGGCCCAGCCGCTCGGCGGCATGTGGGATCTTCCCGGACCGGGGCACGAACCCGTGTCCCCTGCATCGGCAGGCGGACTCTCAACCACTGCACCACCAGGGAAGCCCCAAACTTTAATTTTTAAGGCAAATGTAAATTCACTATCAGAAAGCTAGGAAGAGAATAAATTCAGGTAGTTTATTTACTTGTATCTTTCCATAATCCATAAGGAAAATAGCATATCTCTCCTAGTGAGCAACAAAATAAAAAGTTAGTACTTTGAGATATATTTTTATACCTAGGAAATTAACATGTTTAAAACACATAAAAGCTAGGGACTTCCCTGGTGGTCCAGTGGCCAAGACTCTGTGCTCCCAATGTAGAGGGCCAGGGTTCGATCCCTGGTCAGGGAACTAGATCCCGCATGCCGCAACGAAGAGTTCACATGCCACAACTAAAAGATCCCACGTGCCGCAACTAAGACCCAATGCAGCTAAATAAATTTTTTAAAATAAATTTATTTATTTTTATGTTTGGCTGTGTTGTGCCTTCGTTGCTACGCCCAGGTTTTCTCTAGTTGCGGCGAGCGGGGGCTACTCTTGGTTGCGGTGTGCGGGCTTCTCATTGCAGTGGCTTCTCTTGTTGCAGAGCACAGGCTTCAGTAGTTGTGGCTTGCAAGCTCTAGAGCGCAGGCTCAGTAGTTGTGGCGAACGGGCTTAGTTGCTCCGCGGCATGTGGGATCTTCCCGGACCAGGGCTCAAACCCGTGTCCCCTGCGTTGGCAGGCAGGTTCTTAACCACTGCACCAGCAGGGAAGCCCTAAATAAATATTTTTAAACAACAAAAAAAGCTAATAATTATTGGACAGTGCCAAAAGTCATGTCCTCACAAGGATCCACAAATCCCTTATGTGCAATTCTTAAATCTCAAAAGCTCTGGAAACCAAACATTTTTGTTTTGTACTTTTAGTAACTTATTGACAGTTAAATTACTCTAATCTAAACTTACTTGACAGTAGTAGCTGATCTGAACTGAAGGAGGCTATTTACTGGTATTTATTTACCACGCATGAATAATCATATGGTTTACTGCAAAATATATTACCCTATTTCATTATGCAGCGTTTTCCCTGAACTTCTAGGGTGTTAAAGAATACACAATCTATGGCATTTGGTTTTACACAACTCCAGATCTTTTCCTGGTTGCTTTCCGTAGTAATCTAGAGCCCCATTCCAGCCTGAGGCCATGCCATTGGTCCCACTTGTCTTTTCTGCGACCATCTTGAGCAACAATTGAGGCTGCAAACGGATCAGACCGCCTTCCTTTCTGTCATGGCAGTGGGAAAAGTAAATGTGCCTCCCAATCCCATAGAAAGTCAGTATTATCACTTTGATGGTCCATGATGCGTTAAGAAAGACCATCTTGGTCTTTTAAAAAGCACCTTTCTATTTTCATCACTGGACATTGGGCAGTCGAGGATTAGAATTAAGTTACCAGCTCTTAGCCTTGCAACGGAATCTGCTCAATATATATTTACCATTTGGCTGACGCACATCTTGGGCAGTATGTAAGAATTTCTCTTGCATTAAGTGTGGGCAAAAATGCGTATTTGTAGGGAGAAAGTAACCGGAGGCCCAACAGTGGCTCAGCTCCAGTAACAAATCCATCATTACTCCATGCAACTATCACGCTCCCCACGTATCTCTCTTGGACCCCACCCTCTGGCCGGCAGGATCGTATCTAGGGATCTCAATTAGAGAGCTTGTAGTAAATAAGACGGGTTATACCCGTAACGCTAGAGGAGGTGGACCTGCCTACTCCCTAGGGTGGGATATTCCGCGCTTGGAAAAATTAAAACGAAGTAGATTCAAACCACAATGCTAACTTTTCCCGACAGCATTTCCTTGTAAGAAAAAAAGCAGACCCCAAATCACCCCTCTAAAAATGCCTCTTTGGAACTGCAGAGTTAGTGGGTAGAACACTCTGCTGGACCCCACCTACGTCGGGCGCGCTCTCACAAGGCCGGGGAACCTCGCCGCTCCTGCGCGGGTTCTAGACTCCTCCCCTCAGGACGCTCATCACCACCCTTCCCCGCTACTTCCGGCCCTCACCGAACGCCCTCATCGCGCTTGCGCCGTTTTGATAGGCTCTTCGAGTACAAGAAATCTGAGAGCTGCTTCCCAGGAACCGCCCCCGCCTCCTCTTCGCCCCGCCCACGCCTTACTGGCCTCTCCTGAAATCTCGCGAGGGTTGGTGAGCGTCCGTATTTTGCGGGCAACTAGCTTTCCCAGCTGCTGTAATTGCAGCTGCGGGAGAAATTGGAGCTGCTGTCGTCGGCGTGCCCCCCCCTCCCCCACTGAGGAGAGCCACCGCCTCTTCTCTCGCTCTCCTCGTACACCTATCGCCGGGAGCGGCGGCAGCAACAGTCCCTGAACCCACCGGCGCCTCCTCAGGCGGCCGCACTGCTGGTCATTCCCTCAGTCCGGCAGCTGCCGGCGGCCCCCTGCCACTGTCCGGCTCCTTACTGCAGATCGTCTGCTCCCTCCTCATCCTTCCCCGGGACCCACCTCCCCACGGCCTCGCCGGGGTGGAGGACGACGAGGAGGAGACGAGAGTCACCCTCCCTCCAGGCGGCGCCGGCTCCCTCACCCGCGGGTGTGTCTTATAAATGGCGTCGGAAAGCGACACAGAGGAATTCTTTGATGCCCCTGAAGATGTGCACCTAGGGGGCGGCTACCCTGTAGGGTAAGTAACCGGAGCCATGGCCCACAAGCCGGGCGTCCCCGTCCCCCGGCTTCCCCTGTGCCTTCCCCCGTGCCTTCCCCCCTACACCCCTCCCAGGGCCGGCTGTGTCCGCCACCGCTGCTCCTCTCCGCCTCCCTCGGGCACTTAAGAGAGAGTCGGGGGAGGGCGATTGGCCACTTCGGGCAAACCCTCCTCTTTTCCCTGGTGAACGGCCCCAGGTGTTCCTTTCTTGTCTTGTCCAGCTTTCTAAGAGGTGGGACAGTTTACGAACCTGAGAGCCGGAGATTTGTATTTGTGGGCTTCAGAGCATACTTTGGAAACATCCGTTTTAGCCTTGGGGGCCATAGTTTAAAGGAGCAGCAACAGGAGAAATTACAGTGCCCAGTTTTTTTTTTCTTTTGCCGCTAACTTACCTATTCGTTTCAGAGGTGGCTGTACCTCTCCCTATTTTGCCTTCTCTTCGTTGCACAGAAAGAAAAGGAGCGGAGCGCGGAGTGGGGGGGAAGATTGGGTGTTTACTTAGGAAAGTCCTCTAGGTGATGTACTCTAGATCCACGGTGTTTTATTAAAATAGCACCTTGCCGTGAGGCAAAGGAAATCGAAGACAAGGTCCTTTGCCATTAGGGAGAATGCGGTCTTAAAAGAGTAGCCGGACATAAATGTGCACAACCGACTACAGAGATACAAACAAGTGCTGAGTAATCTGTGGTTAGAAGGAGAGCCACAGCTTTGTGCTCTTTATCTAATTCTGCAAGATGTTTTAGTGGTGATTAATATGGGAGATTCTGAGTAGGAAATAGAGTAGTTGGAATGCTTCGCTTGCCTGGGACTTCTACTTACCCACTCCTCCGCTTTTCAAAGTTGGAATATGTTTAAAGCGATTTCACCGAACTCTTCTACTGGGCTTGTGTGGAACTAGAGGCAGTGAAATACATTTTCATGCTATAAGAACTTGAAAATCGGTAAAATTTGTCTGTTAATGTAAGTCACTAATATGGTTCCAGGAGTCAGCTGCCTTCAATTTGCAAGCTTACCCGTGGAAGAAATATCTTAATGCAGATAATGTTATCTGTACATTCTAGAAGTCGTTCTAAAACCTAATATGTATTATATATAATATATACCTCAAAAGTTACAGCAACAAAATCAGAGAGAACTTTCTACGTTGGTAGATCGCTGATGAGTGTGTTTCCACCAACCTTCAAATCACTGTTATGGGATTTGGGGGCTGCAATGGCCAATCTTGAGATGGCATTGAATCTCCTTCAAGTTCAATATATGAAACAAGTTCATAGCTAGATGTTAGAGGATAGAAAATTCACTTGGATTACCAAGTACATTGGAGCCCCCTGAAATTAAATTTTGTCTTTGTGGTATTCCCTTTAAAGTTATGAACTGTCAATTCAGGTTAAATAAGAGACCTAATCCTTTAGTTGTTGTTGTTGTTGTTGTTGTTGTTGTGTGTGTGTGTGCGCGCGCACGCGTGCGCGTGCGTGGAGGGGGAAGGGAAATAACCGTCGACATATATGATTTAATCAATTTAGAGCTATGTGAATATTGTTCCTTTTCAATGAATATAACAAATTTAAGTTTGAAGGACAGCTACATCAGGACCTGTGTAAACTGCCTAGTAGTCCAGGACCTGGCACAGAGAAAGAACTGCAATGTTCATTCCCTTCTCCTTCTTTTCTTGGAATTAGCAAATTTAACTTCACACAGTGCTTACTTTGGGAGGAAGTATGCAGAACTTGGAGTTATTTAACGTATCCAAACCGAATGAGTCATTTTGATAGAATTGATAGAGTCACTTATTCCCTCGTGGGATAATATAGTTTCTCAAGCACTTTGATCCTTTGATATGCTAGGTGAAAAGTAAAAACATCTCTTGGGACCCAGCCTTCTGATTTTAACTCTAACCTGCCTATATATTGAGAGTGTTGAGCTCTGTGGATAAAACTGTTAGTCTGAATTTTTCAGCTCCATTCTGCGTTAGTGAGGGGATTTGGAAGAGAATTAGACTCATCTGGAGAATTGCATCTGAAAAGAACTAGCTGTACTGGGAGGACTGCACAAGGTTGGCATCATTAGCATTTCCTCTGTCCTTTGTGACAGTTTTTGTCATTTTGCATAAGGTACTGTGAGGAGACTTGGCTGGGTAACTAACAACCTAGAAATGCAGTGAGAAATCTTGATTTGTGGAAACACATGGTATCACTAGATATCTGGTCATTAGAAGTATCCTCTCTCCCTTGAGATACACTTGGAGTAGCATACCATACAAACTCTAAGAGGTTAACAGACTGAGTTTGGGCACTTTAAGAAATGTTCCTTGCATTGCGCGTTCTAGAGTACACAGACCATTTCACCAAATTGTAGTAAACTGAGTAGACTGTTGAGAGTAATCTCGTGTTTTGTTAATCAGCAGAATCCAGGTAAACAATTCATTTCCTAAAATTGATTTATTTCTTCTTTTCTCCCTCCAGTGGTGTCTTCAACTTTGTTATTCTACTCTTTGAAAGCAAATTTAATAAGTTAAAAATAAGCCCAGCTGTTTATAGAAAGGCTTGATTCGAATGCACCCTACTATGACACAGTGGCAGATCATCTCCACTTGTACAGCTTTGCAGTGTACATCAGTTATAATGCTTTATTTTGATTGGTATTTTAAGTCAGGTTTCCTTATTCTTATCTCCGTTTTAATGAGAAACCTTAGGCTCAGAGAGGTTAATGAATTGGCCTAGGAGACACAGCTTATAAGTGAAAGCTGGGATTTGAAACCAGTTCTTCGGACTCCTACTCCAGTATTTTTTCTAGTACATCATAGCTGCCCCATCCTGGGTGTGTGTGTGGGGGGTGTGTGTGTGTGTGTGTGTGTGTGTGTGTGTGTGTGTTTATACAGGGTAACCTCCTCCAAGAGATGCTGGAGTAAAATGTTTTAGGACCAACTTGCTAAATTGAACTGATGCATATATTTAGAACTAGCAGCACAAACTTTTCAGTTCTCTTGGCTAGAAATTCCCACTTTCTCTTTCAAGAATGTGTATCTTGTTTTGTCAGATAGGAATGTTATAAGATCATAGCATGTTACAGCTGGAAGGGACATCTAGTTAAACTCTTCATGTAAAATGTTGTGAAAGCCAAAGCCTGGAAAAAGTAAAGTGACTTGTCCAAGGTGCCACAGCAAACTAATGGCAAAGTTAGGACTAGAATCCAGATGAGTTTCACAGTCTAGAGTTCTTTTCTGCTATCATGCTGTCTTTTGATAAAGCAGGAAAGGGAGGAGGAAGTTTGGTATAGTAGAAAAAAGCCCTGGACTATGAGTCATTTCATTTCCTCATCTTTAATTCGAGGAGAGTTTAACAGACTGGATGGTATTGGGTACATGATTCGAGACCCATAGATTTGAAATTAAATATTTACTGGGTAAATTATATATGAAATGAATGTTCCTGCTAATTTGTGTGGATTATACATACACCTACTAAAGGCTGGCACTGAAACATGTTATAAAATTAAATGTGACATTTTGAGCATTCTTTATTTTTGTGTTGGCAACCAAAATATTTGTATTTTGGCTATACTTGTAATCAGCTATACATATACATATATCCCCATATCTCTTCCCTGTTGCGTCTCCCTCCCTCCCACCCTCCCTATCCCACTCCTCTAGGTGGTCACAAAGCACTGAGCTGATCTCCATGGAGTCACAGTATATTATTTTAGATTGGAGTAATGACAAAATCTTGATTTTTAAGTTATGAGAACTGAGATCAAACTGCTCCAAAGAATTGTTTGGTCTGAAAAGTAAAAAGTTGCATACTGCCTTTGTTGAAAACTCAGCTTCTCACTTAGGCCTCAGAAACATTTCTCTCTGAATTGAAAATTGATACAAGTTTCAATTAAAAAGGCCTTGGAAGGAAGGCTAGAATGGTAACATTTTTAGAGTAGGAAGGGACAGGAGATCATTTAGCCCAGCCCTTCCATTTAACTGAAAGAGAAACCTAGGCTCAGACAGGTGAAGTGACACATCGCTGATTAGTGGCAAGCTCAGAACTAGAACCCAGGTCTCTTGATTCTTCATTTATACCGTGATGCCTTGTCTGCAGAAGGAGGGGAAGTGTTGCCAGGTATCCCTGCTGTAGGTTTCTGGCACTTACCCTGTTAGCGGGACTCCTAAGATGGTCAACTGCTATCTACCATGATTCTGTTTCTTTCATGCCTTTCTGTCAGAGGACATGGACTGTTCTAGGATCCTAACTTTTGTCCACTAATTTTCTCCAAGTCAGGATGAAAAACGGTGACAGAATAGCTAATCTAAGAACAGGGATGGTTATTTGTTTTGTTTTGTTACTGTCAGTCACAGTGTATTATTTTATTTATTTATTTTAACATCTTTATTGGAGTATAATTGCTTTACAATGGTGTGTTAGTTTCTGCTTTTAACAAAGTGAATCAGTTATACATATACATATATCCCCATATCTCTTCCCTCTTGCGTCTCCCTCCCTATCCCACCCCTCTAGGTGGTCACAAAGCACCGAGCTGATCTCCCTGGAGTCACAGTATATTATTTTAGATTGGAGTAGTGACAAAATCTTGATTTTTAAGTTATGAGAACTGAGATCCACCTGCCCCAAAGAATTGTTTGGTCTGAAAAATAAAAACTTGCATAGCTGCCTTTGTTGAAAACTCAGCTTCTCACTTAGGCATCAGAAACATTTCTCTCTGAATTGAAAAGCGATACAAGTTTCAATTAAAAAGGTATTTGGGGCTTCCCTGGTGGCGCAGTGGTTGAGAGTCTGCCTGCTGATGCAGGGGACACGGGTTCGTGCCCAGGTCCGGGAAGATCCCACATGCCGCCGAGCGGCTGGGCCCGTGAGCCATGGCCGCTGAGCCTGTGCGTCCGGAGCCTGTGCTCCGTAACGGGAGAGGCCACAACAGTGAGAGGCCCGCGTACCGCAAAAAAAAAAAAAAAAAAAAAAAAAAAGGTATTTGTGTGCTATGGGTTACTTAAGGAAAGAGTCCTTAAAAATGACTGTTCATGGGTTGGCGTTTAAGCATAAATTGTATTTAATCATGGATTATATTTGATTGCTATTGGCTTTGTGGATGATAGAAATATATTTACATATGCTGTTTTATCACACCCATGTAGCATCATATAGAAGTGGGGGGGAAACCTTCTGCATATTAATTAGTAAATTCAGGCTCTAAATTTAGTGGCCTCAAACTGTCAGTTTGGTGACCCATTGAGGCGGGACAGTCCGAACCAGTACTGCAATTTGGGGGCTCAATTTGAATCTGTACAAACTCCTGTAAACTGAAAACTTTATTCTGTTCTTATGATAACCTACTTCGTAAAATAGGGTAGATAAAATTTGATCTTTAAAAATATTAAAAACCTAGATTTAGGATGTTGACCATTCAGTGGTGATCCTACAGAACAAAAAATAACTTCTAATTGTTGATATTTGAGACTTGTGTAACCTTTACATTACATGACAATCCATGTGTTCTCTTTGGTTCATTGTTTTGATTTTGACAAAGTCAGGTGAATTTGCCGGGCAAGCACCTTGAAGAGGCTGTTTGTTTCCTCCTCACACTCTGCCTGCAGTTCTGGTAATTACTTCCTGGGGTATGGAGGAAAGGAGTGGTGGTGGTGGTGGTGGTGGAGGAGGTGATGGAGATGGAGTAGGTGGTGAAGGTAGCCCCAGCAGCCGAGATAGAGAGACCAGGTTCTAAGGCTGCTTCTGGGGCATGGGTAACTGAGACCAGACAAATCATACTATTTAGCATTGTTTTAGGTACATGCCTACACAGTGAATTAAACAACCCTTTCTGTAAGAGATTAATAGCCTATAAGAATTACCTCAAACAAAATTTAAAATAATAAAAATTGTAGGTATTTAACCTGAATTGATAATTAACCTACATTTGTTTTCTACCCAGAGCTAAGCTAATTTCTACAAACTTTCACAAGGTTTATTCCCCCCTAGCTGTCAGATATTATTCTGCTAACAAGCTAAACCTTTAATTGGGTGCTTTCCTTACTCTTCAGAGCGGAACCTTATCTATTCTCTTATTTCAAACTGAGCAGTCTTTGTGTTAGTCCGTCATCTCGTGATTCAAGATTGTGGAAAAAGCACATAAGACATAATGTGGGCCTCATACCTGATGGCAACCCCAATGTTTTCCCCCATTCAGTATACAAATTTATCTTGGTTACTATAGCAACCAACCTATCAGTTATTCTTCTAGCTCTTTTGCCTTCTCAGATATTAGGATTACCATATAATCAGGTTCTGCTAAAGCTCTTCAGGTCTTAGCATTTTATTACCAGCCGCAGCTGTCTGGCAGTTTACAGCTTGGCATTCCATTAGTGTCAGTCGGTTTTAAGTCCACAAAACCTTTTTGTCTCCAAACATTTTAAACATACAGAATTTAACAGGAACATGTTTAGGCAACATTTTTCTCATACTAATTTTCTCAGTTCCATTGTTAGTCATTGTCTTGAAGATTGAATGCATTACATCACTGGCATCCAGTGGCCATCCATTTGTCATATCAGCTAGAATAAACTTCAAGATCAAGAGTGACCGTTTAAGAAATATATGCAAATGTGAAGTGACTTAAAAGTACCTTGATTCATCAGCAACTACCAAATAACCATAACTACCTCTAACAAAAATGATTTCCGTAGGTTGTAGAAAGAATGTTTGGACCTTTCATTCTAATTTGAGAAAACAGTTTCGAAATTTAATAGGAGAGGTTATCTTTCTTTTGCAGCCTTTGAATAAACGGGAAAAGAAAGGTAAAGACTGCATAGTTGTATGGGTCTTTATTATGTCCTTCTGGGTTTTTTTTGTTTTGTTTGCAATACGCGGGCCTCTCACTGTTGTGGCCTCTCCCGTTGCGGAGCACAGGCTCCAGACGCGCAGGCTTAGTGGCCATGGCTCACGGGCCCAGCCGCTCTGCGGCATGTGGGATCTTCCCAGACCGGGGCACGAACCAGTGTCCCCTGCATCGGCAGGCGGACTCTCAACCACTGCGCCACCAGGGAAGCCCGTGTCCTTCTATTTTTTTATCTCTTAAAAACTTCAGAATTCAAACAACTAAAATAGTTTTAAGTTATATATATGTTTGTTTTGCTAAAAATAAGGATGTTGAAGAAATATTTAGGATATATAAACCGGTAGTTTATGTATTAGTGTTTGTGTTAATGTTTGGTGCTCATGCTTGTTAATATTGTATGGTATAGTAATAACTTCTAAATATGCATAATTAATCTCAGTTTAACTGAGGTGGTTAATCTTTTAGTCATTTAGCCAATATTGGTATCCGTTTCTGTACACAACTATAACGTAAGTAATTGTTACAGCTACTGCTTTGGGCAGCACAGATCTAGAATGTTCTGTCACCACAGGACGTTCTCTTGGGGAGTGCTGCTGATGCCTCCTGGTGGGGGCGGCTGGAGAGATGCAAGTTGGGCTATGTTGGCTATCCCTGTCTAAAAGGCAGGCAAGAAGATATTGGAACCGCTGTCTGCATTTTATGCCATGTTTCGCCAGGAACTCAGTCTGTTTTGTTTTACCAAACCTCGAGCTGGAGCACATGGTTCGGGCAAGGATAGTTCTTACATATTTGTAAATTGATTTATAGCAGTCTTAAAAGACAAAAAGTGAAACCACATTTGGTTAAGCATTTAAAAAATATATATATCAAAGTAGAATTCTCTTAAGATATTGTGTGTACTTTTCAAAAAGTGTTTGTCTTTCTGAATTAGAATATTATGTAGTGAGCTTGTAAGTTTGTGAAATGATTAAATTAAAATTTCCTGGCTTGAATTTTTATTTAAATCATATTCAAATGGTTTCATTTTAATATTAGTTTATCCTATTCAGAACTCTGGTTACCAAATTCTGAGGATGCCCCAAGGAGAATTTTATTTTCATTGTATAAATAGGCTTAAGAGCAGAAAAGGTTTTACTTTATCCGCAGGATCCTAATCCTTAAAATTTTTAAAAAGAAGGGGGAGGGGAGGATAAAATTTTTTTCAAAAAGGGCCAAGGATGAAGCATAAAAGTTTTGGAAACTACTGACAGAAAACTTTAACAATGTTTTCCAGTAGGCAGCCTGTACAGAGCAACCCATACCTGTTTAAAACCTACTTGACCACTCACTACTAATTGTAGTAGACTATTCCAGTACAGACTCATTGAACCATGGGCATTCTTATGAACCACAGGTCAAGCTCTCTAGAGGACCAATAAATAGAATATAGAGCTGTATTCAAACCCACTTTCTCAGAAGCAGGCATCCTGGTTACTAAGTAGGCTCAAGAGAAGAGGTAGGAGTGTTCTTTCTGGCATTGCTCTTGAACTGGAAAGACTAGCCATGGATGAACTTAATGTCCATAGTCCTCTTTTAAATTTGTTCCTGCAAGTCTTTATTTAAATTGGGAGACTGAGGAAATTATCTTTCTAGTTATTAGCAGTACTATTAACAATTTGTGTGGTTTTTAAAAAAATCATTATTTTAAAATATACCTATCTACCCAAATGGCAGGTGGTTTGAAGGTTTCCTCCCAACCCCAATTCCACCCCATTCACCCCCAGCTTTCTCCTTCCTAGCTTACCTCAAGGACATTAGTACAGAGATTCCCCAGCATAATGACTTGCTGTTCCTTACAACTGAGAAGGAACAGTGATGGATGACATATAATGAATGGGTGGGTCTTTGGGAAGGAATAAGGGAAAGATTGGTTAAATTGGATATAGCGGATGCATTGGTAAGTGGGAGGTTAAATTGGATATAGCAGATGCATTGGTAAGTGGGATTGGTTAGTATCACAGGTGGGGTAGGTCATTGGATTAGCAGAAGTTAGGTGAGCGGAATGAATAGGTAGTTTGATAAAACTAGTACCTTTGTGAGTGAAAGTGAGTGGGTTTGTCAATATTTTGCAATTGGTATTTTATCTTTATTGGATTGGCTTTAGAGAGATTAAGGCTAATGACTGAGATCAGTCTTTTTTCCTTTAAGTGAACTTTACTATGCCTATTTTTATCCCAGGTCATAGCTCCTGGTTGTTGACTTTTAACCTTTGCCTTACTTCCCAGCGTAGAGAGGAGATGTCTGCAGTTGATGTGTAGCAGCTACAAAAGGTTTAGGTGGCGATAGGATGCTCTATGGTGTTCCACTTCTCTTCACAATTTCTTCTACTTTTGAACTTCCTGGTTCTCTGAAATCTTCACTCCCTTCCCCCATCCCTATACAGTTCCTATAAGGGTGAAGGGAAGAAATGGAAGGGGCTGAGACAAGGACAGTGGTTTGGATTTATGGGACCTTTATAACTTGGGGACATCCTGTACTCAGTAAATATTAAGTGTTAACAGTGAAGCCTTGGGAAGTGTTGCCAGTTATCGTGCAGTCATATCAATTCCTTGTTACCAACTTTCTTTTTTCCAGGAATGAATGTATTCCCAATAAGAAAGAAATAATATAGTACTGCATGTTGTTAAACATGCAAAGAATGGTAATGCCATACTCTTGATTAATGTTGGGCATTCATTTTCAAAGTACTTTTATTTACATTATCTCTTCTGATTTATCCTGCAATTCTGTAAGATAGGACAATTTTTGTGAGCTAGGTAGGGCAGTTATTATGCTAATTTTGCAAATAAAAAAACAGCTCAGCATAAATGGGGGTCAGCCAGCAAAAGTGGAATTTCACTAATTTGTGGTAATTAGATGATGGTTTTGAATGGAGATGTAAAACATTAGGTTCCTCCCGCTTCACTTTTCTAAACTATAAACATTTTTCGATGTTATATTTTAAATGTGAATTATTAGAATGATGAGGCTGACTCTCCTGCCATTTGGGTATGTATAATTCACTGTTGAAAACAACAAAAAGCAGTATTTTTTATGCTTTTCTTTTTAAGCTTTGACGGAATTGATTATGGTACGGTAGCTAGGTCAGAAAATGACCTTGCTACTGAAAGAGCTGGAATCCCAGACACTGCTAACTGCATTTCAAAGGGTATGTTCTTTGTTCCTAAGGGAAAAACCCCTCAAGATGTGAGACACTGCTGATTTGGGCTTCTGTGCCTCATCAAAAAGTCTTGAGCACAGATTTTTTTTTTCTGTAATTGTTTTGTAGATTGTTGTCAGTTGTTTAGTTACGCCACATTTTTTTTCCTTTTTTTTTTTGCTGTATAACTCTGATTCATATTTTTGGCTACAAGCCACTAATTGGAAACACAATGTTTCTTTATTTTTTTTTCCCTTCCCCTTCAAAGGTATTTTCTAGCAGTCACAATGAATGCATGTGGGAGTTTTTAATATTTTCCAGCTAATCAGACCTCTTTTGGCTATCAAATTAATGGGAAAAATACATTCCTAGTAGCTAATTAGAAAAATTACATTCTCAGTAATTACTATTTAAGATGTAAATAAGGATGAATAATCTCTTTAATAATAAACTTGGCCTACAGATTGTTTTATGTAGGTAAGCATTCTGGGTAATTTGAGATTTTTCTAGAATATTTATGAAGTTTTTAATACATGTTACAGAATGCAGAAGTAGAAATTCAGATACATAAAGCATAGAAGTAGAATTTATAACCTAAAGTGCTTAATTACTGAAATATGTCCAATTTTCTATTATTCATGATATTGGGGGAAAACATGAATAATTAAATGTTACCAGTTACACCAAAACCTCAGCTCAGTCATTAGTTTACAACTTCCTTTCCCATCAAACCTTTTATCAGAGATAACAGTAATTTTTTTCCTGTAATTTAAAAAACAAAATAAATGGTTTAGTTTGAATTTTTGTTCCTCTACCCATCTTTGGTGATAAGTAGTGAACTCAAAAGAAGAAAAGCAAAGAATCTCAAAGTCTGAATAATCAGTTCATTGATAATAGAATTGATTTATTTAAATTTTTTAAAAAGGGGGGTTGTGATAGGTTCTCCCTTGGTGGCACAGTGGTTAAGAACCTACCTGCCTACACATGGGACACGGGTTCAATCCCTGGTCCAGAAAGATCCCACATGCCGTGGAGCAGCTAAGCCCGTGCGCCACAACTACTGAGCCTGCACTCTAGAGCCCCTGAGTCACAACTACTGAAGCCAGCGTGGGTGCCGCAACTACTGAGCCTACACGCTGCAACTGCTGAATCCCGCACGCTCTAGGGCCCGTGTGCTGCAACTACTGAAGCCCACGTGCCTAGAGCCCGTGCTCCGCATCAAGAGAAGCCACCACCATGAGAAGCCTGTGTACCACAACGAAGAGTAGCCCCCTCTCGCCACAACTAGAGAGAGTCCACAGGCAGCAACAAAGATCCAACGCAACCAAAAATAAATAGAAATTTTAAAAAAAGATTAGTACACCATTGGGTGTTTTAGATAACTTACAAAATCATATTAGCACGTTAACTTGATAAAGCTTCTGTAAAGTGGCCTGTAGCCCAACATCTTGTTTACTTTTTAAAAAGTAAGTTACAAAGTGATTTAGCATAATTGCATTAGTATTGACTTTTCCAGACAGTCATAAATTTAGTTATCTGTTTCTGTTGCAATTTTACTAGAAATTATTTTAAATCATTAATAGATGTGACTTTCATCTAACCCACTTTGACAAATTGGGACATTGTGATATAGCTGCCCTACCCTGGAGTTACTGCTTGAATGTGGGTATTTATTGAATGATTGTAAACGTGCAGGGTAGAATGGTTTTAGTTTAGAATTCTTGAGTAGGCCCAGGGAGCTGATATATTTTTCTGTTTATTTTGTCAATAAATAGATTATCAAGCTGTTCTTTCAGGAATATGGCGTAAAACTACATGAATTACATAAATCAGTTTGGAAAAATCAGCTTGTCATTTTAGACAAGATAAAGCTGCTTAAGTTCTACTTTGAGCTTTAATTACTTTCTATATGACTAGAATTATATTTCATTATAAAGTTTCCTTTGATTTCATTATAGATCACTTAAAAATGTTGCCACAAAACCTATATTGAGAAAACAGAGAGCCATTGTGCCAAATTTTCTCTCCATCTATTTCTATTAATATCAATGGTAAAATAGTCATTAGGTATTTTAGACATATTCTGCTTCTTGGCTTTCATAGTATTTAAAACCTAAAATGGTCTTTCAAAGGATAATAAAAGTAGTAATTCACATCTTGAGGATTCAGTTAATTCCCTATTAGATAACTGTCATAACTATATTCTCCATTTTTTGTTAATCTTGTTAATAAACCAGTATTGCCATGTATCAAGGGAAACCCCCTTCTGTGGGGGGTTTTATGCTTAGCATGTAATCTAGTAAAACTTGCCATAACAATGTAACTAATTAATAAATACATTCATTAGTGATATATACGCATCAGTATATACATTTTAATTCCAGTGAACGATGCTGCATACCAAATTTTTAAAAATTATGCACCTAGAGCAAGATTTAAAAAATAAAATGGTATCTTATTCTCTAAATTTGAACTGTTCTTAATTTTTCTTCAACCTGAGGTTTGGTTCTGTTTTTGATTTTTGCTTCGTTTTTGTTGTTTTCCTGCCTGGCCTAAGTGGGGGAAGAAATCCTCATGTCCTTGTTTTGTGAGCACCAGAACCTTTTTGATTACTAGTTTAGACTTAGCACTTTTGTGTTGGTCTTAGTTTGCCATCAGATCTTCCTATTTCAGTTTGCTGGGCTTTAGAAATCAAAACCCTTTAATTACCTGCTTATTTTAATGACTAGCTAGGGCCTTATCTGCGCTCACCTCCTGTTCACCTCAAGGACCTTAGAATCCCAAATCTTTGTACAGGCAAGCTGTTCTTTGCTCTGCTTGATTCAGTTTGTTGATGTACTGCTTAAGCTTATCTTACTTTTATAGTTTCCTGATGGCAAAGGCAAAAAGAGGTGGATAAAAACAAAATCAAGCTATAGGACAATTTTCTGTTAAGCCCTTGGTAGTCACCTTCTATAAGAAAAATGATTGCCAAGCCACCAGCTTTATTCCAGCTGACTCACTCTATGCTTCCTCCTTCCATGTCATTACTCTTTTTTTTACCTCCTTAGGAGTTTGTCAGGAATTTTGCACCCTGACAAGAGGCTTCTTCAGAGCCAACCATCTTTTTTTCCTCAGAACCTAAAATGTGAGTCCTCTTACTGACAAAAAAAGAAAAGAAGACCTTGTTAGTCCGTTTTTCTGTGTGTTGCCCAATTGTTTTGGTATATTCTTTTCGCCCAGTATAATGAGTAGTCTGGAAATGGAAATGTTAAATGTGAGATCACTCTTCTATTTTGTGTAGTGGGTCTTTGAGTTCCTCCTTGTTTAGTTGACTATGAAGCAGGTGGCAAATGTAGCTTTAGTCTGCACATTCCTTCCACCCTGTTCTCAGAAGGCTTACAGGTTGTGTTTGTTTTTCAGATAACCCTCAGGTAAGAGGTAAGAGAAACACCAAACCCAAAAGACAGAAGGATCTGTCTATAGCTAAAGGGTGAGAAACTAGAGGTAGGATGGCTTATGGGATCTGACTGTTTGAAACTACAGAAATTCAGTGTTCTTTTTTAAAGTAGACTTAAGCACTGATTACCCTAAAGCCATAGTGCATGAGTGATGAAGATGGAAAAGATGATTCAATGATTGCCTGGAGAGAAACCACTCGCTGAAGCTCTGAAAAACCAAGTTAGACTATTACAGTAGTCAGCCATGTTTATACCTGATTTCAAAATGTGGGTTTTGCAGTAAGACAGGCAAGGAAATGCAACTGGCTTCTATTTGGGGAATCTAATCTGTACGAGTTCTTAATACACACTTGTATTGACTGCCATTCAAATTGAGGAGCCATTAGTGCTTCAGGTTGTGGGAGGATGTTGAGACAATTGAAAAGCAAGTTCTACCTCATATTGTAGAAAGCTCATCAGTTTTTTTTATTGAAAAAGAACGTATCTGAAATATTTCTGATATCCCTTTTATAAAGTGAAGTGTCCTAAAATGACTTTGTAAATACAGTAACCGGATCCATTTTTAATGACAACATAATTTTAATTGATATTTATCCAGAAAGTTGGCTGTTGATCTTTATTTGACCTATATAGGTTAACTTCATTTTTAACACGAAGACAAATGATATAAATATTTTTATAAATAATGGTTATAAGTCAGTTTACATATCTAGAGATTTATCAGTTTGTTACAGTAGCCATCTTGTTTTTGTTTTTTTGAGGGGTTCAATCTAAGCCAAAATAATGAAGCTGTTAATAGACCTTACTACTCTGTTTCACTGAGTGTTTTTGAAAAATGTACATAATAGCATATATACAGTATTTGCATTTGGGCATATCCACTGAATGCATTGTCTGGAAAAGCTTTGACTAAATTCACACATGTGCAATTTTTTTCCCCAGTCAGTAAATGCTGTTGAATACTTAGATTAATATTTATACAATGACATTGGCCATACAATTCCTCCCACTTTGTCCCTTTATCACACACGGACAGATCATAGAATTAATTGTCCACCTAATCATTTTAGGGGTAGGGTAGAGTTGCCAGATAAAATACAGGACTCCCAGTTAAATCCCAATTTCAGATAAACATACTAAAAATAGATTTGTTGTTTATCTGAAATTGGAATTTAACTGAGCAGCCTATATTTATGTTTGCTAAATCTGGCAACCCTAGGTGGGGGAGAAGCAAAAGGAGACTAGTAGGTATGGGCACAGTTGTGAGACTTAAATACAACTAAGTATGCAGTGACAAGGATCGCCTTTTACTCTGATTGGGAATACCGAGATTTTTGAGTGCAATGTTAATTTTAAGAGTCCAACTCTTTTTTTCTTTGTAAGTGCATTCCTGAAAACAAAGCTCAGAAATAACAAAACTTAACAATATATTGTTTAGAGATACATGGCATTTTAAAAATAAAAAAGTAAGGGAACAATAAGTCAAATCTGGGCTAGTGGTTCCCTCTAAGGCAAAAGCAGCAGAATAGGGCAGACAGTAGCTGCCCTGGTCTTGATGCTGTTCTCATTCTCAGGTGACCTAGTGAGTCACAGTTCATTTTATTTGTTGTGCTTCATAATTACATGTATATGCTACATTATACTCTTGTACATATCAAATATAGAATAACAGTTTAAAAGTTAAAACATAGGCTTCAGTGAGAATATTAGCCTATATGCAAAGTTTCACTGCTTGTACTTTCCAAAATAAATCCAAAATCCAAAAGGTAAAGAGGCGTTCATTTCTCTCTTCTCTGGGTTAGCCATCCTTAGTTCTTTATATCATTCTACTCAGTTTCTGGAACATTCACCAAATTGGTTTCTGTCTTTTGGATATGTTCTGTTTTTTCAGTGTTTCTTTTAAAATGTATCCCAATGATACATGATATTCTAAAGCGTGCTCTTATCTATCAGTGGGAAGTAGAGTAGAATTTACCACTCCCCTTGCCCTGGACATGATAGTTCTGTTAATTCAGCCTAAGATCACACTAGCTCTTTCAGTAGTCATATCACAGCCTTTACTGTCTGAGCAATCAACAAAAATACCTAAATGTTTTCACATGATTTGTTGTTAAGTCATATCTCCCCAATCATGCATTTTACATTTATCCCTATTACATTACATTCTGTTAAGATTTGGCCCATCCTTCTAACTTGTTGAAATATTTTTGGATACTGTCAGCCAGTATATTCCTTATCCCTCCAACTTTGTGCCAACTGTAAATTTGGTAGATATACCATCAGTTTCCTCATTCAAGACATTGAAATGTCAAGTGGGACAGAACATCAAGTAGGATAGAGTACAATAAAAATTATTTAATATTTCCTTATGGTTTTTCATTGATCCATTAATCACACCTTGAGTAATGTTCAACCAGTTACACACCCACCTAAGTGTATTCTAGCCTACATCTCTTTGTTGTCTAAAAGGATATCATGAGAGAATTATAAAATTTAGTGCGTAAATCCAGATTTTTTGTGTGTACAGTATTCCCTTTATATTCTAGGCCAGTAACCCTATCAAAAAAGGAAATTAGGTTAATCTTGCATGTTTGGCTTTCTGTGAGTGCTTACTGACTCTTAAATGAGTATCTTTTCCCCACGCCTAGGGCCCTAAAACCATTTCACAATGTGTTTAAGAATTTTGCTTGACATTGACATCAAGTGAATCTGTTTATAGTTTGTAGCATCTACCTACTTTCCAGTGTTGACTACCAGAGTTTTCCTTAGCATCCTTTTCCATCTCTGATTCTTCAGAGGTTTTAGAGATTGAACTCTATAAATTCTCAGAGTATGCTGGGATATAATTTGGGACAGGAGAACTGAAATCATTTACAGTAGCTAGGTACTTTTATCTCCTTGAATGCTCTGGGATTCAATTTCCTCATTCTATAATTTGTTTTTCCCTTTCCGGTTTAACTATCAGTAATCTTAATTGGAAAAAAAAAGAATTGATGCAGGCTTTTATTTTATATTATTCATTCACATATATCCAGACTGCAGTTTCTTTTTGTTGTTCTGAATATAAATTACAATAATGAAAAACTCTGTCTCTGGTATTTTTTTAAATCCTCGCACATTTTGAGCACCAGTCTTTTCTGATACTGTTCTTATAGGTTTTTGTACTTTTCCTTGGATGTGTGCCCATTCCATCCCTCCGATCTCTTCTGCATGTTCTCCTTTAAAATACTTCTTTTGACATGTCACCATGGAGATGCAATCAACGAAATTCAGACAATGAGAAATTCTAGGGGATGAACAACCTAGTGTCTTTGTTTAAGACTTTTTTTTAAGAGCAGTTTTAGGTTCACAGCAAAATTGAGAGGAAGGTACAGAGATTTCCCATATACCCCTCCCCCACACACAGGTATAGCCTCCCCCATTATCAACGTCCCTCACCAGAGTGATACATTTGTTACAATTGATGAACCTACATTGACACATCCATAATCACCCAAAGTCCATAGTTTACCTTAGGGTTCACTTTTGGTGTTGTAGATTCTATGGTTTTGGACAACTGCCTAATGGCATGTATCCATCATTATAGTATCATACACATTAGTTTCACTGCCCTAAAAAATCCTCTTCAGAATGAACAGCCTAGTTCCTCAACACATGAACTGCAAGAAATAAAAAAAAGAAAGGAAACCTACTCATTGAAAGAGACATATCAACTGATTATAGCACAAGGACCTTATTTGGATACTGATTGAAATGGACCAACTGTAAAAAAAAAAAAAAAAAAAAAAATTGAGACAATCTGGGAAATATGAATGTTGACTGTGTATAATAGGGAATTGTTAAATTTGATAATAGTGTTGTGGTTATGTTTTAGATATGTACTGAAATTTTTATGGGTAAAAATGAAATAGTTCCTGAGATTTGCTTCAAAATAATCTGGCAGGGGAGTGGAGGGAGGGATATTGATATTGATCACTATTGACCATGGTCAACATGTTGTGCATGTGGGTTGATAATATTATTCTCCCAATTTTGTACATGTTTGAAATAGCCATAATTAAAAGTTGGAAAAACTCCCCCAAAATATTTTTTATGGTCACATACATTGTTACTAGCAGATTCAGAACTAAAACTCAGGTCTCCTGATTTCCAGCTCATGTTCTTTTACTATGTAGCTAAACTTACAGCCCTTCTACTTCGAGATTGGTGTCATGGTGCCCTTTCAGTCTTTGGGACCCCCTCCCCAAGGCTTCCCTGGGGAATTTGTGGTGGCACTCCTAGATAAGTAAGGCTTTAGTAAATGGCCAGTTTCATTTGACTGGCTACCTACCCATGTGAAACCAGGAAAGAATATTAGACTTATTAGGGTAAATTGACAGGCTGCATGTGTTGCTAGAATCAGCAAAGAGACTTGGGTCCTACGCCTAATTATTATTAGGCCCTTGATCTTCGCATAGGCTCTAGGAGATGAGGGCCTATGTCTGCTTTGTTCACTACTTTACACCCAGTGCCTAGCACTGTGCTGGTACGAGGTAAGCAGTAGGTAAATGTTGAATGAATGGATTAATTTAACCTTCTTTGGCCTTATTTTCCTCACATGTAAAATGAGATAGTTGGTCTAAATTATTCTTACTTCCTTCAAACATGAAAAAAATATATATTCCCTTCCTACTGATTTTTTTAAAATCCTTTTAGGACTTTGTAAAGAATTACTGTAAATTTCTTTTTAACACTAGGTAACATCATTAGGTAGAATGCTCACTTCCAACACCTGTGACAGAAAACCCACAGTTATGTTGCATCAAAATCTCTTGAAAATAGCCTACTGCTATGCATCTTCTGTTGGATTGATTTTATTTCTATTAAGTAAATGAATACTGTTCTCAACATTACTAAATTAGAGAGTCAGGTTTAGCAAGTTCCAAACTCAAGCTAAGAGGGTTATTAATAAAATGTTGCATCGCTTGCATATTTTTACATTTCACTGAAATTGTATTGAATGCAGTATTATTATGTCAGAGTTTATAAAGGATTTGACATTTTGCTTCCTCTGGAAACTTAGTGAGCAACTTTTGGATAAACTGTAATTATTGTCATCAGATCCGAATCCCAGTGATTAGCACCTACCTTGGGAAGTAATGACCTTATTATTCTAATGAAATTTTACCTTAGGTGTCTGAAAGTTATCACTGGATCAGGTCAGAGTTTATAAAAGAAAAAATAATTCCTATACTGCCCTGCAAAGTGACCAGAGCAATGTTTTGATGCCATGTAACATTTTAAAAATAATGAATGTTGTGTAGATACTAAAGTGCATTGGTACTGAACACAAATACCCTAGATGCAAAAGGAAAACTACTATAATTAAAATGCTAAATGGACAGGGACCGGAGAAAGCTTCAGTCACACATTATTTTATACTCAAATATGAGGTTCGTTAGTATAAACTCAACATAGCGAGTGCATGAAAATAACTTTCTTACAGAAAACAGGATATAATGAATTAAAATATTCTATCTGTATAAGTTGCTGAAATACTAACCTTAAAATTGCTTTTATATTCAAAACCTGAGTGCAAGCCACACTAAAAATAAGTATTTGATCCATAAGCCATGTGGGTTTTTGTTTGTTTTTTAGTAGAATACCAATACTTGTTTAACTTAGACTTTATTTTGGAGCTGTTTCAGAAATTGTTTTTCATGTTTAAGTTTAATAATATCATTGATAGACATTGTCTTCAATTTCAGAAACTATGCTGCAAAATCAAAGATTTACTGCATTTTTAATTAGTATGAATATGTTGAAAGGTTTTTTTTTATGCTATTAGGTGATGAAGGAAGTTTCTCCCATTAAAGTTATATATATTTTTTTTTTTTTTTTTTTTTTTTTTTTTGCGGTATGCGGGCCTCTCACTGCCGCGGCCTCTCCCGCCGCGGAGCACAGGCTCCGGACGCGCAGGCTCAGCGGCCACGGCCCACGGGCCCAGCCGCTCCGCGGCATGCGGGATCCTCCCAAACCGGGGCACGAACCCGCATCCCCCGCACCGGCAGGCGGACTCCCAACCACTGCGCCACCAGGGAAGCCCTAAAGTTATATTTTTGTTCAGCTTTGTAAGAAGCACATTTCTTATTTCAATGAAGCTTTGTTAATCATATATATTTAAATGTGTCAAAAATATTTGATTTTAAAATATCCTATAATAAAAACTTTTGAAATGAAAATTGAACTTTTGAAGTTCTCATTTTGGTTTGTAAAGGTTTTGTTAAAGTGAGATAAACTACCAATACTTAAATATATCTACCTGTTAACTTCAGTTTTCTTATAGATCTCTCACTTGTGTGCGGTGTAATAAAAGTTATTTTATGTGCTTTTTATGGGAAATATGTGGGCTTTTTATGGGAAAAATTACTGACCTTAACCTTTGAACAGGAGGAATCTAATATTTAGTATCTACAGAAAATTTTGAAAGAATATTTTTCTAGTAAACAAGATGTATCAGAGTATTACCGGACATTTCTGGATGTGTGTGTGTGCGCTGGATTATGTCCAAGTTTCCTATAATATATCTCAAATTTAAGGGAAGTCAGAGGTATAAAATTTAGATCATTAATCATGGTATAAAAATTACATCTTCACTCCCAAACTAATGAAGCGTCTTAAAATAAACTTTCCTAAAATTACAGAAACTCTGAAAACCCTTGCTTAAAGGTCTTGCCCCTAGTTGGTTGGGAAAGCCAAGAGTGGAACTTAATTTTCTTGACCTAGTCCCCTATTTCTCCTGTCCCCAAACTCCAACATGAATAGCTATTTTCTTTAGGTACATAATCACTCTGAAATAGTATGTTATTATCTCTACTTTGAAGTTAGAGACTGAGTTATGGAGAAGAGTTGAGTGGTTGTCTGGAGAGACCCTCAGAAGCTCTGGATTCTTCCTTTACCATACAATTCCAGTTTTAAAAACCGGGTTTCCCAGCTCGATGCAGACTAGAAGCAAAAATTAGAAGGGAAGGGGGAAGAAAGCTTTTAAAGGCAGGCACATGGCCAGCTGTAAGAAGTGACCACTTCTATTGAGGAGGGAGATGCAAAACTATAAAACACAGACATTCCAAGCATAGTAGCCTAGGGTCCTGTAGTGTGAAGGCAAATAAATCCCCTGTACCTTAGGGTCCGTGGAGGGCATTACTGTATTAAAATGTAGTGTAGTATTTGAGCATGATAATTACTCTGAGTCAGTAAGAAAGGGAAAATTGTATATCCTTTGTTTAAGAAGGTATTTTCAAGGGAAAGATTACTGAAACGGCAAGGCTTAGCCTATAATGTACTTATTTACAAGCTGCTTTTGAAATTTGAAATTCAAAAGTACTTAGAACACTTTCAGAAGTTTGGCACTCAAAGAGAAGCTTCATCTCTGGCAGTTTTATACATGGAACATTTCATTATTTTATTTCCTAGCTGTGCCAAATCAATTAGGCATTAATTGTAGTTGTTAAAGGCAGATCAGGATTCAAGCCTTTGACTTAATTAGTTTAGTACAACTCAAGAAGCAGCGCTAATTGCCTTTAGTTTGGTGTTCATTCATAGCACTGCTTAGAATATTCTCATAACCGTCATCTTGTAAGACCTTACACAGAAAAGAGGCCATATTGCAATGTAGTTGAGAGAGTGGACCCTAGAGCCAGACTGCCTAGGGTCAAATTCTGGCCCAGTTATTCACTAGCAGTGCAATTTAAATTACCTCATCTGACCCAAGCCTCAAGTTTTTTTGTTGTGTAAAATAGGGAAGGTAATATAACTACCTCATTGGAAAGTTGTGAGGACTAAAGAAGCAAAAGCAAGTCAAGTCTTAGCACATTTTTGGCACATGCTTATTAATAAATGATGGCCATTGTATAATTATTATTACAAGGCCCCTATTAAGAACATTTCCTGTGGAAATACTAAATAATGATTTACTGTTTATTATGGTGAAATGAATTGTTTTCTCATTTTGGCACATGATACAAATCGTTTTAGCCAACTTTGCAAGTTATAAATATGCTTTCACTTTTTACTAGATGCTAATGTTCTATAAATGGATGAAAAAATGTATCTTACAGACTACCCTGTTAAAGACAATTTTAGGCTTAATCAGACTAGAGGAAGCTATGAAATGTTTTACTACCTACCAAGACCTTAACAACTTTGTAACATTTAAATTATGTTTTGAACACGAGTGGCTTTTGTTATTAGTTTTTTGTTTAATGACATCACAAAATGCAAGCAGGATCCCATTTTAATCACCAGCTCAGTATAATCTGGTGTTTTTCATGTTCCCTGTTGTTAAATAGCCTGGAGCTTTACGGGCTGTAGGGTATCTTTCCTATATCCAGAAATTGGTCTCAGGCTTCCCACTACTGACAAAGTCCCTTGGAGAAACTTGGTGCACTCATTATTTGTGAGTTTCAATGGAGCAATTCAAAGCTGCTGAGGAAACTACAGCTTATTGTGTGTGCCCCATGTGCTCTCTCACTTAATGCTTATAGTAGTCCTATGAAGTGTAGATGTTTTTACCCCTTTTCCAAAGGAGGAGATTGAGGCTTGGATAAATTAAATGAATTGATCAAGATCACACATAGGGTAAATGGCAGAAGCAGTATTCAAGCAAGGTCTATCTGCACATGTTCTTTTCACTGCATTCCCTTGGCTCTCAAAAGGAAGTAATAAATTACTCTTTATAGTTTGTACACAGCTGTATGTAAAGCCCCACCAGAACCAATCTGGACTATTTCCATGTGTGTCAACAGTTGGTCTATAACTTAGATCCTGTGAATAATCAGCTCTTTATGAAACCAGTTACATGCAAGAGATAAATGTGGCGCCCTATTCTGTTTTTTGGACAGCTAAAAAACCTGATCAGATTTCTCAAAGTGGGAGTCATGGGGAAGGCAGATTTTCTTTTTCTTGCCTTCTCTACCTCATATGGGGGTTAAGTTTTTTGAAAAACATCTTATTTCCTCTTGTCGCTACACCTCTGTGGTAGATGATTTTTTTTTTCTTGATTGACATTCAGAATATGTGCCATATGGAAATTTGAGCCTCTTCAAGGTTTTTTGTTTTTGTTTTTTAAATTTTTGTTATTGTTTTGAGTGCACTTGTATTTTACACATCCTTTTTGTGAAATATTATTCCTTTTTTTAAAATTGGAATAACCTTGGTCCTAATCACCTCCGGATAAACAGGATTTTGTTACAGACCAGTATATGTTTGCCAGGGAAACCAAATTATTGCAGATATTAAAATTTTCATTCCTGGAAATTGTCCTTTATTAACATGAAATGATATCGTCCAGGCACTGCAATTAAGTGGGCAGGCACTTAAAAGAAACTTAAAAAGAGACTACCTTTTTTGTTTTTTAAACAAGCTTTAAAAAACCCCTAAACTGGGATTGTGTCTTAATCATCTTCCTATCTCTAGTCCCTGGTACATGGTAGATGTTCCATAAATGTTTGTTGCATAAAGGGGTTGATTTTCTGTTGAATGGCAAAAGTAATTTTTTTATCACACTGTTTTGATTAGAGGTCAAGGATTACTCAATTTGGCACATGAAGAGCATGGGAGTAGGACTCGATGCTTCTCTTGGTTCTGCCCCTAACTTAATTTGTGACTTTGGGGAAAGTCACTTAATCTCTGAGCACCTTGGTTTCTTTATCTGTAAAAAGAGGCGCTATGACTAGATGAACTTGAAGGCGCCTTTCAACACAAAGTTGTATCATCTGTGATCACTGCATTTAAAAAATTTAGGAATGGCATATGAATCATTTAAAAGCTTCTTACTGCATAACCCTGATAAGCGGCTGTAAGGGTATGTCTCTCCTTTGTGCTTTGAAGCAGATATCAAATTGTTCCTATTCGAAGGAAAATGTAAGGGGGTGTGTGAAAATAATCGGTGAAAAGTTACTTTTTAAAATTATTATATCTAGAGCACTCTGTATTTAAGAATAGAGTTTTGCTCCAGTTAAAAAAAAAAAAGAGCTGCAAACAAAAATAGGTTATCTCTCTTTAAAAGTAACGTAAATGTCTAATGCATATGAAACTTTTCATCCATACTGTAAATCAAAGAAGCACAAATTAAGACAGCAATAAGATATATTTTGCCTATCAAATT
The DNA here is from genome assembly GCF_003676395.1 of Aethalodelphis obliquidens. Lineage (NCBI taxonomy): Eukaryota > Metazoa > Chordata > Mammalia > Artiodactyla > Delphinidae > Aethalodelphis > Aethalodelphis obliquidens. The sequence goes on from NW_020838010.1 coordinate 9,281,181, forward strand.
TGTAAACATTTAAAAATAACACTCATTTTTGGCAAGGGTATTAAGAAACAGGGACTCAGAGCAATGGGAGTGTATTTAAATTGGTAACAACTGTTCTGGAGGGCAATTTGAGAGTTTCTCAAAATGCTGAAAAGTGTGTATACTTTTGACCTGCAATTCCACTTTTAGAGAAATTTATTTTAAAGAAATTTATCATGGAAGAGTACAAAATTTTATTCACATTAATGCTAATTATAGTGTTATATATCTAGGAAGACAAAAGATACAAACTCAAATCTCTTGGTTGTAAGGCTATGGGTCACTTTAATTTTCTTCTTTACTTTTTTATGGTTTCTACATCTTCTGTAAATGTTTTTTAAAATATGGGCTTGTCTTTAATGAGTGTGTAGAAGTATTTCCCTTCTCATCTCCACTATTCAACACTTTCTTGCTTTTATTTCTGAACAGGCCTCCAGGAAAGGTTGTGATTTCAACATTAAAGGTGAGTTGTGCTTTCTGAAAGTGATAAGTATATTTCTACAAATTGTATACAATTTTCATTCATTTTTCTCTTTTATGTAATTCTTCGTTTTCTGCTTTGGCTTTCTATTACTTATTTTTTGCTAAGTAATATTATCATTGTATCTTACTCTAGGTGTGATTAGGTACTCTAGAAATACCTAATTAAATATTGTACTGTAAGGAAGGGACTATAAGTATTTTTTAGATTTCTGCTAATTTTTATTTGGTTTACAATTTTTAGAATAAAAGAACACTATAAAATACTTGTATTTGTGTGTATGTGTGTTTTTAATTGAAAAAGTAATACTTGCATGACAGAAGTATGGAGTAACCAAAACACTTGTATACTTCTTATGGGCACATGTATTGGTATCATAATTATATATAAAAATCAATCCTAGCCTCAAGCAAAGAAGTTTGATATTGAGACATTATGCCAATGAGAACCATATTAAATACAAGAATATCACCAAACAGAACTATTTACATCAAATAGAATATATACTATATGTGTATGTTTGTGTATGGTTGTGTTTGCGTGTACGTCTGTACATATGTATGTATAATCTCAAACATGCTGTATTTTTTTTTCAGTTTCAGTGTCCCTACCTTCTATTTATACACATTGGATATTGATCTGTTTGATAAATTGTGGTGTATTCATATGGAATATTCTGTAGCAGTGGCTATGAATGAATTAGTTATACACAATAACATGGATGAATTTCAGCACCATGGTGTTGAGTGGGGGAAATAAAACAAGTCACAGGAAAATACATGTAGGAAGATTCCATTTATATTAAGTCCAAAAGCATGCAAAACTAGAGAATATATTGTTCAGAGATACAAGCATAGTAAAACTATAAAGAACAGCAAGGGAATAATAAACACAAAGTTTAGGATATCAGTCATCTCTGAGGGTGAAAGAATGTAATGGAAATGGAGAAGGACATACAAGAGACTTGAAAGCTAATAGTAATACTGTTCTTTTTCTTAAACTGAGTACTTAAGAAAGGTTATATCATAATTCTTTATTCCTTATGTTTTATAAAAATTCTTTTATATTAACTATTTAATAAAACCGTTTTAAAAAACAACTCATGGACATGGTTAAAATTTACTCAGTGTGAGGGTTTCCCTGGTGCCGCAGTGGTTGAGAGTCCGCCTGCCGATGCAGGGTACACGGGTTTGTGCCCCGGTCCGGGAAGATCCCACATGCCGCGGAGCGGCTGGGCCCGTGAGCCATGGCCGCTGAGCCTGCGCGTACGGAGCCTATGCTCCGCAACGGGAGAAGCCACAACAGTGAGAGGCCCGCGTACCGAAAAAAAAAAAAAAAAATTCACTCTGTGAAAAGAAGATGGTTGAAAATGTAGCTTCCCTCCCATTCTTCACCTTCCACTTCCCAGTCCTCCTATCCAGAGACTATTGCTGTTTATGCTTGTAGATTTTAAAAGCCACTTAGATCTTAAGATATTTTTAGGTTATAACAAATAGGTTTGGGGAATTTATTTTATCCCAGTAATTATAGATTATCCTTAACTTGAATAAAATTAGATAGAAAATGTACATATTTAGTAAATAAATATGAAGTTGGATATAGTTCTTTTTTACTTTTTATTTTGAAATAATTATAGAGTCACAGAAAGCTGCAAAGATAGTACAGAGTGAAGCCCTGTTATCCTTCACCCACTTTCCCCAGTGGTTATGTCTTAATTATAGTACAATATCAAAACCAAGAATTTGATGGTGGTACAGTGTGAGTGTATAGTTCTATGTCGTTTTATTACATGTGTATATTTATATAACCACCACCACAATCCAGATGAGATCTAGTTTATCACCACAGAGAGCTTCCTTTATAAAGTCACACCCACCGCCTCCCCATATCATCCCTAACCCCAGGCAGCCAGCCACTAATCTGTTTTCCATCTCAATAATTTTGTCATTTGAGAATGTCCTATAAGTGGAATCATATAATGTGTGACCTTTTGAGATTGGCTCAAATGATTGAGATCCATCCAAGTTGTTGCATGTGTCAATGGTTTATTCCTTTTTGTTGTTAAGTAATACTCTATGATGTGGATGTACATGGGTTATTGAGTGCTTATTGTATATAACAGCATATCTATTGATACCTTAAGCAATCCAAAGAAAAGTTTGATATAGTTCCTATTTTTGATGGCTTTACAACCTCACAGAAAAGATACATATATATAAGAAGGGATGATACATGTGGTATTGATGTTTGTAGACTAGAATAGACCTTAAGAATTACAGGGAGTTTGGAGGAGGAAGGGGGACATAGAGCAATTGTGAGAGCTCTGTTGCCTGGAATAGGAGAGAAAATTTTTCGGGAGGAAGTAGAACTTGTGTTAGGCTTTGAAAATTGGGAGAGGTTTGCATAGGTGGATAGAGAAAAATTGGGAAAGCATTGTATGTTAGGTAATAGTATGAACTAATTAATATGCAAAGGCAGAGAATTTGCTGGGCACGTTGAAAGACTGGTGTGACTAATGTAAACATTTCAGTGGTGGAATGTTGGTAAAGTAAATTGGGGCCAGATTTCCATGAGCCTTGAATGTCAGGTTAAGAAATCTGGGCTTTAAAATTTTGAAGCAAGATATTTAAAGTCAATTTTTATATGTCTTACAAGATTTTTTGCTGGGGAATTAACAAAAGTTAAGTGGTAGAAGGGTGGAAGAAAGTTCGGGGGAAAGAGACTAAGTGCAGAGAGAGCTATTAAGAGGTTAGGATGTCAAGACATGAGACTCCAACAGAGGGATGGTGTTGATAGGAATGGATGGATGCATATGACAACTATTTAAGAGTTGTTTCCTGGTTTTTGTTTCTTGTTTTTTTTTTTCTCTCCTCAGCAAAAAAGAGTGGCGGTCACATCTCAAACATTTTTTAAAATTTCCCTTTAGTCACAGTTAATTACTCATTACTCATTACACAGTTACTTCCTCATTACTAAAAACCAGAAGTGACCTGAATTTTTTAGTAACTAACATTTTTAGCTTAATGTTCTTTAGTAGATAATAATGAAGATTTCTTTGAGTGTAGATCACTTTTGTACAAATGATTTGTGAAACTGGGTCTTTTGTTGGATGTGCTTATTAAAATTAAAAAGCTCAGTTCTTATAACTGAATACTATGAGGAGGGTACAGACAGCTCTCTGATATCCAATACAGATGGAGGGAAACAGTGGTGTGAATTGCTAGAAATTGAATGCTCTATCATACCTTTTAAGAAAGCATGTGTCTGAGGTTGTGATAGGTAGGAGTTAGAGAAATGGCCTAAAAGGTGGGAAGCTGGGATTTAGGTGGGAAGCTGGGATTTAGTAGGTACTGTGCCACAGTAATGGGGCAGCCCATCTCCAGAAAAAGGTAATAATTGAGGACTGTCTCAAGTCTAGCTAAGTTGGTGTTGGTTTTCTGTAGGCACATGCTTGGCTTCCATTGCTTTATCCTCAAAGCCTGATCGAGGTGCTAGGGGAAGGACCTGGACCTTAAACCTCACTAAAGAGAGAATCATAGATGACTATATATACTAAATCAGGTTTTACTAAGAAATCTTCCAACTAACCTCTCTAGAGATCAGATCCTCTGGTAGGTGCCATATCACTCCTTAAAACTAGGACTTAACAGCAGTTTACCTTATAGGAGTTGATATCTTTCAAAAGTTCAAAGTCTAAGAGAGTTTTGTTAAAGCCAAATAAAATAGAAGCCAGTTTGGGTCTGTGATCTTTGTAAGTATTAAAACAAATGAAATTGAGGTACAGGAATTATTATTATGTATTTTTCTTAGGTTAACTTGGGGAAAATATCCATGGAATTAAGGTTGTACAGTGCTTCTGATTTCCCTACTAATGAACAGTTATTGGAGGGTAATTGGGTAAATACAGTTCATTTGTAGGACAGTTGAAGGTGTTTCTCTAATATTCATTAACCCGTTCTTAATTATCATCAGCTTTCAAGAATTCTCTCTCATCTTGTCAAGATGGCTATTTCAGGGTGGTCAGGGAAGGCTTTTCTGATGTAATAATGCCTGAGCTATATGACCCTAAGGATGGTAAGGAACCATCCAGTTGGCCAAAGTATAATTGTGTGGTTGTGATGGGAGAGGGAGGTGAGAAATATAGATGTCAAAGATGTAGGCAGGAGCCATATCGTGTTAGGTGTTCATGGGCTGTGGTAGAGTTTAGATTTTATCTAATACTTCAAATTCCATGAAACAACTTTTCTCTAGAAGAATCTATATAAGAATTGGTAGTATTTCCCAAATGCTGGGAGGAATTCAATGAAACAACTTTTCAGCTTGAAGATACTGGAAGTCCTACAGAAATTTCTCTAGCACATTATTAAGTCTTTAGCGTTATAATAATCTCTGGAGTAGAGAGATTACTGGAGCCTGTCCTGATACTTGTATAATTGCTACCTTAATACATACATACATCCTTATGTATCTTAGGTCACTTATCTGTCAAAAATGGTTATAGTGACTTTCTGACAAGCTCTGTGATGTACACCAAGAATTATGAAAAGTTTTTTTCTCAGTATTAGTGGTAGCATTCAAATTACTGTACTTCTATAAATGTAAAGAAAACTTAAGATGGAAAAGAATATTGTGTTAAGATTTGCAAATGTATGATTATCTTACTTTACCCGAATTTTTTTTCCAACAGAAATGCAGCATCCATTTTACCTTCTCTAACCTCCCAAATATATATATATATGTACGTATGTGTATATGAATGTATACGTAGATATATATGTATTTTTGGTGGGTTTAATTTTTTTCATCTGTTACTGTTTTGGGGCCTTCATTTAATACCGGTTAAATCTTGATTCCTTTTATCTAAAGTGTATAGAGTTTTTAAGAAAATGATTCTCTGAATATGGTCTTCCTCATTATGTACTTTTGTGTTTATTCATATTTATGAAGGGATACTTTGGGGAAAATAACAATTCTAATTCAACCCTTTGCTTAAGTCCTTAATCTTTTTAAGCTACAAAGGTACTTAGTAGTTCTTATCTTCCTGCACAGTTTTTTAATGTTAAAAAGTTGGGTACATGTGAAGGAAAATATCCTGTTACAATAGAAAAATCGAAAATTGCTGATTGGTAACCTTCCTATGCAAATTAAATTGTCCCAATTGGCATAAAAATCTCTGGGCATCTATCAGTATACAAACATATAAGCTCTTTATGGGCCTTTGATTTATTAATGTTGTAATTTCTAATTTATACCCATTTTAAACAAAGTTTTAAAGAAAAGATATTTGGTCTTTGTTTCTTTTCTTTTTGAAATAGGAAGCAGAGAACTCTGCATACAAAGTTGGAAATGAGTCCCCTGTACAAGAATTGAAGCAAGATGTGTCTAAAAAGGTTTGTAAGATAAAATGTTAATATTAGTTTAGCAGATGTCATATTTTTATGGTATATTTAAAGTGGAAAATTTTTTATATTCTTTTAGTATAGTGCCCTGTACGCGGTGGATGTTCAGTAAATCTTCCTGAATCTGTTGAATTTGTGATTGAAGGCGCATCAGGCTTTTTAGAAGGCATTTTGTAATTGAACTAATTGGTAATTTATCCTTGAATCAGTATTTTGAAAAATGTTTTGTAATGTGTTTTTATTTTTTATACCTGTATTTTTATTAGAGTAAGCTATAGCTACTCTTGAGGCTAGTACCAAGAGGTAAAGGTACTGAAAAACTCAGTGCAGCAAATTCTAATGTCTTGAGGAGTTAGAGGTTACAAGAAGTCATTACTCTTCTAGTACCTTTGATAACTTTTAAGGAATTGATCATATGAAGCTTCAGGGTTTGGTTTACTGGAAGAGACTGAGCATAAGATAAAAATTTTGGCAATGGGTTATTCACAGTATCAGGATAAAACCCAAGGAGAAAGAACAGTGTGTGTCTGTTCATTTATACCAGTTTTGAGTGTTTTCTGGGCCCCAGGCACTGTTTAGCGAGTGGATTTCCAGAGACCAATGCTACGACACATCCTCTATCCCAGAGTTTCTCAACAGCAACACCTTTGGGGTGAATAATTCTTTGTTGTGGGGGGAAGGAGAGACTGTTCTGTACATTGTAGAATGTTTAGCAGCATTCCTGGCTTTGACTCACTAGATGTCAACGTCCGCCCCCCCCCCCACCAACCCCTACCCCATCTTGACAACCAAAAATGTCTCCAGACATCACTGAATGTCTGGGGGAATGATACCAGGCAAAATCACCACTAATGTAGATTCATTGTTCTACCCTTATGGAATTTAGAAACTAATGGACTACATATTTTAATATTGATCATACTTTTTCCTTTAAAAAGAAAAATTTCCTTTTTGGGAAAAATGGTTTTGTGTATCAGCATGAATGAGATAACAAGAGTGGTACCCTTTTTTTTTTTTTAAATCAGAAATGTCCCACAATTCTACACAAACAAACAGCTGTCTTGATTTTTTGGCGTTCCCTTCTGGTTCTCACTCATTTGCTTTTTTTTTTTTTTTGGCCTGTTTGTAGTGTAGATAGAATTTTGTTGGTGATGGTGTTGTTTTGTTTCTGACAGAATTTTATATTCTACCTTTTCCTCTTAACACTTTTTGATTTTTATCATATTTCTACATGATTTTTTTTTTTTTTTTTGCGGTACGTGGGCCTCTCACTGCTGTGGCCTCTCCCATTGCGGAACACAGGCTCCGGACGCGCAGGCTCAGCGGCTGTGGCTCACGGGCCCAGCCGCTCCGCAGCATGTGGGATCTTCCCGGACCGGGGCACAAACCCACGTCCCCTGCATCGGCAGGCGGACTCCCAACCACTGCGCCACCAGGGAAGCCCTCTACATGATTTTAATACTCAGTTTTCATTTGGTCTATTAGCTTCCATCAAGCAAATGGATTATTATGTATCTAGCCGTTTTTATTGTTGAAAACTTGAAAAGTTTCTGTTTTTCCACTAGAGCTTTTCTTTCCCTTTTTAAGAATTTTTTTCTTGGGATAAAATACAAATGGGTAAGTATAGTTAGTAGCCAAAAAAAGGTGATTTTTAAGGAGAGTTTAGAAGCTGAAAAAGTAGTAAACACTATGGAGCCATAGAGTGAGTCTTAAGACTCTAGGTATTACTTTGTAAGTTCTGGCCTTTTCAAGTGAATTAAGTATCCAACATTAATGATAAAGGCCGTGGAGTTACACCCTGGATCAGGGTATAACACAATCCCTGTTCCCAGTAGCTTACATTTTAGTAGAGAAAATTGGATAAACACAAAACTGAGTGTAATAAGTGTTCAAGTAGACTTGCAAACTTTATAAGAACACAAAGGGAGGCTTTACTTTCTCCTCGAGGATAGGAATGGGGAAGGAGGAAGTAGCATCTGAACTGGTTCTTGATGAATGGATAAGATTTGGGCAGGGGGCTTCCCTGGTGGCGCAGTGGTTGAGAGTCCGCCTGCCAATGCAGGGGACACGGGTTCGTGCCCCGGTCCGGGAAGATCCCACATGCCATGGAGCGGCTGGGCCCGTGAGCCTTGGCTGCTGAGCCTGCGCGTCCGGAGCCTGTGCTCTGCAACGGGAGAGGCCACAACAGTGAGAGGCCCGCGTACCGCAAAAAAAAAAAAAAAAAAAAAAAAAAAGATTTGGGCAGTCAGAGATGGAAGAGGAAAGGCATAACCAAAGGCGTGGAGATGAGGAATGTGCAGAATGTTTGACGATGAGTCTAGAGACCAGAGTTAGGGCCAGATTATGGGAATGCCTCTCATGTCATACTAAAACATCTGGTTTTTATTTTACAGTCGCTGTGAAAGCAATGATTTTTTTGAAGCAGGGAGGTGATAGGAAACAGTTGCTTTAGCATGATCATTTCTATGTTAGTCTTGATTCTCACTGTTCTCTTGTTCTTTCCCCATTTGCTACCTCCTGAAACCCGGCAGAGAACGGGGGTGGGGAAACAGGGCTAGGTACTGTAAATAGGTGCTATGGGGGCATATCAAGAGGTAGAAAACACGGGCCTTGTTTTCCAGGTGTGGAGAAAATATTTATATAGCGCTAGCTCGTGTACTACTCTGTATTTATATTCTAGTTCATATTATAATGAACAGTAAGAGTGATAGGAGTTCAGAAGAGGAAGAGATTGTCCTCAGGTAAGGGATTAGAGAAGGTTTAAGATTTTCAACCTTGTTTTAACCCCTCTGATGGCATAGGCCTTTTCACTCTGCATAGTGATTATTTGAAACCTTTACATTCACCTCATGCTCACTGTGCCCACCTGCATCTGCTTACTTTCATCAGATAACCTTGCTTCCCACACTGCATGTAGGTGTTAGAGGCTAAGAAGCCTGAATTCAGTCCTTTTCATCATCTCTCACTTCCCTCACCTGCAAACTTGTTGTCATCTTTTACCTCTTTTTCATGCCATTCCTGAGAATTTAGTATTCTTTTTTTTTCCTGTCCGAAGTAGAATGATATAATATAAAGAACACTGGATTTTTTGGAGAAAAACCCAGATTTCAGTTTTGACTTTGTAGTTTACTAGCTGTGGGACCTTGGGCGAAATACTTAATGCCTTTACCTCAGATTCCTGCTTTTGTAGAAGGGAGATAATCTAGCTCCCTCACAAGGCCTGTGTAAAGATTAAATGGCAAATGTGTGTACTGGGTCTGATACACAGCAGACCTTCTTTCTTTTCTTCTCCAGAACTTGTTATCTTCCTTTCCATTGGCTCTTTCCCCTCGGCTTATAAAAATGCTGGATCATTTTCTTGCACCCTCTTCCATGTATAGCCAAGCTTTTTGAGAACGTAGAGTGTGCTCGCTGTTCCTGTCTTCACCTCTTATTCATTCGTAAATTTACTGTAATCTGGCTTCTGTTATTGCTAAAGTACTCAGAGCTCAGAAACTACCTAATTGACAAATTAGGTGGACTCTAGTTAATATTTCTCTGGTAAAAGTAAGGTAGGTCTAGGATAAAAATTTGAAGATTGAGAAAAATTAATATGTAGAATATGCTGGGAAATCAGGGATGAATATTATTGAACGGCTTAATATCCAGTTCAACTTGGCATGAATTTGTAGTAAACCACATCAAGATAGTTCCATAACACATTCTGTTAACTTTCTGGAGCCAAAGAATTGAGAAAGCAGAAGTCATCCATGTCTCCGTGGTGGAAAGATAAGTGAGTGGGCTGGGAGATTTATTGTGTTAATAATGACAGGACGGGTAGAAAATATATTTTCTTCTAAATGTTGGTAGGAGACGCAGAAAGGCTGCCTGTAGTTTTCAACTGTAGATAAGAAATAAAAGGGAAAAAAAGGCAAGATGAGGTGGGTATTTGAACTCTTTTCACGGTCCTGCCATCTCTCTGCAGAACAGGGGATTAGATGTAGCCTGTTTAAGAACATTAATCTCCCTGCATCTGCTGGCTTTCCATGTCAGGCTTGAGTTCAGAGCTGAACAACTTGAAATCTTGTACAAGGTGGTTTTGATTCTCATAGTTTTGTTAACTAGGCTCAAACCAGCAGGCAAGTAACTTGGCATAAATATGTAAATGAACTATGACATGAAGCATCTGAATGTAAATTTAGGTTTAAACTTTCTTTTACAGGGTTGATTGAATTTTTGTGATTACACGTACTAACACAGATTCCCTATATAATGGTTAAGAGTACAGTGTCTGGAACCAAACTCCCTACGTTTATGCCAGCTTCATCACTTACTAGCTTTGTGACGTTGGACAAATCACTTGGTCCCTCTGTGCCTTAGTTCCCTCATCTGTATAATGATGATAGTAAGAGTGCTATCTTACAAGGTTGTTGTAAAGATTAAAATACGTAAAGTGTTAAGAACATTGCCTGGCACATAGTAAGTACTATATAAATGATTAGCTGTTATTTTGTTCTTGTAAATAGCTTCACTGTTTTTTTTCAACTGCTTTTTAACCTTTCATCAGATTATTGAAAGTATTATTGAAGAGAGTCAGAAAGTACTACAGCTGGAAGATGACTCTTTGGATTCCAAAGGAAAAGGACAGTCTGATCAGGCTACTGCCAGTCCTATCATGGCTGGAACAGATATACCTGGATTGTTAGCCGTAGATCAAGTACTGCAGGAAGATTCCCAAAAGGCAGAGAGTCAGGATGTATCTGAAGAAACTGAATTAGAATCAAAAAAATGTTTTCCTTCTGATGACACATATGACAAGCCAGTAGATGAAACCACTAAGTTAACTGAAATAAGTTCAACTGAACAACAACTTAATGTGCCTGAAACTGAAACAGAAGTGTTGAACAAGGAAGCAGTGGAAGTCAAAGAAAGTGATGTTCTAGAACCTGCATCCTCACACTCCTTATCTACTAAAGATTTTGCTGTTGTGGAAGAAGTTGCTCCTGCCAAACCACCAAGACAGCTTACTCCAGAACCTGATATAGTAGCTAGTACAAAGAAGCCTGTTCCAGCACGCCCACCTCCTCCAACTAATTTCCCGCCTCCTAGACCCCCACCGCCATCTCGACCTGCTCCACCACCAAGAAAAAAGAAAAGCGAATTGGAGTTTGAGGCTCTTAAGGCACCTGATCTAGATGGCAAGTATTAATTGAGAAATAGCTATTTTTGCGGGGAGTTCTTGGAGTTGAAACTTGAACTTTCTGATTTTTTTTTCACTTTATGCTGTATATAACAACATTGATGACCAAGTTATAAAACTTATTTGAGTAATAGAAAATGAAAATGTTTACATTGGTGTTGTTACATTACTGTAATTAAACATTTCAGGAGACTTTCAAATCTGTTACCATTGGAGAGCCAGTGTGGCATAGTGAAAAGAGCGTAGAATTTGGAGACTTCAGATTTGAATTCAAGTCCTAGTTCTCTTCATGTGTAAGTTGTGTAGCCTTGAGGAATTTAACATATTTGAACCCTGGTTTTCCCATATATAAAACGAGAGTAATAAAACCACTTTTCTCAGAGGATTGTTCTAAGCATCAGCCAGATAAAGGTTAAAGCACTTTTCAAGCTATGTATAAGGTCTTATATAAATATTAGTTGTTGTTGTTGTTGTTGTTATTATTGCAGTTCCCAAAGAGAATATTACATCTGATACTCTCCTAACTACAAACATGGCTTCAGAGAGTACAGTCAAAGATTCTCAGCCTTCTCTTGATTTGGCAAGTGCTACCAGTGGAGATAAAATAGTTACTGCCCAGGTTGGTGAATTTGTGTTATATTTGATACAGGCTTTCTCAACTTTCTGCAACTGGCTGGTTTGTTGATTGTTTTGGTTTTGGTTTTGCTTTTGGTTTTGGTTTTGCTTTTGGTTTGTTGATTGTTGAACCTTCTTTCTTCTCCAGGCCAAATATTTCCTTGTCCCCAAAACCTGGCTACCTTACATCCCTTGTCTAGCTCTGCTACTTAAGTAGCTGGCTGATTCTGGCAAGCTATTTAACATCTGAGTCTGAGATGGCTCATTGATGAAATGAGGGGAAAACCTTCCTTGAAGGTTTCTTGCAAGGTTGAAATGAGCTAGAGTATGCCAAGTACCTGGCATGTAGTAGGTATTCAAAAAGTGACAGATGCTGCTATATGTAATATTTATTAATAAATACCAACTATAATCTTCATTTATCTGACCTATAGTGGTCAAAATTGGGGACTTTTATTTTTTATAATTTCCTTTTCCTAATCATGAAAAAAAAACTTCATACACTAGGCTATGTATCCATATATGAGGCAATAGAAAGGACTTGATAACATGAATTTCTGCCACTGTCAAATTCTGGGATTCAAGAGGGTTACTTATGTGGTTAGGGCAGGTTAGCCGACTGGGAGATACTATCATACTAAGTGAAGTAAGTCAGACAGAGAAAGACAAATATCATATGATATCGGAATCTTAAAAAAAAATGATACAAATGAACTTATTTACAAAACAGAAACATACAGACTTGGAAAACAAACTTATGGTTACCAAAGGGGAAAGGTGGGGGGAGGGATAAATTGGGAGTTTGGGATTAACATATACACACTACTATATATAAAATAGATAATCAACAAGGACCTACTGTACAGCACAGGGAACTCTGCTCAATATTCTGTAATAACCTCAAAGGGAAAAGAACTTGAAAAAGAAGAGATACATGTATATGTATAACTGAATCACTTTGCTGTACACCTGAAACTAACACAACATTGTTAATCAACTATACTTCAATATAAAATTAAAAAAATTTTTAAATCGAGGATTCTGTGGCCAATGGAACTTGGAATAAAATTCAAAGCACATACACACACAAAAAGACACTATAGTCTTTTCAGAGCCTTAGAGCAGAGGTCAACAGTGGCCTGATTTTGTAGGGTCCCCAAGCTAAAAATGGTCTTTATATTTTTAAAGGGTTGTTTTTAAAAAAAGAATATGCGACAGACACTATATATGAAACAAAAAGCTTAAAATATTTACTATCTGGCTCTACAGAAAAAGTTTGCCAACCCCTACCCTCAGGATATCCATGTGTATAGCTCTGATTAATGGCAATATTAGTGCTGGCATTTTACTGGTAGAGAACTGCTTTTGGGCCAGGTTCAAATAGAACATTTATTTGCTTTCAAGACTACTCAGACATTATTTCATGAGCAGCAACACTTTTGGTACCCAATGTTTTTCAGCATGCTGGGAATAATAAAAGACTGAAATGGAGTGCTCCATTTAAATTTTCAGTAGGCTCCATTATCTGTATTCTGCAATTCTTTAGAACTGTGTGTGGTAATGAATAATTGAATATTTATAGAAATTGATTCAGTCTACTTTCTGTTTATAAAATTATAATTTCAGGAAAATGGAAAAGCACCTGATGGGCAGACAATAGCAGGTGAAGTGATGGGCCCTCAGAGACCTAGATCCAACTCTGGGAGAGAGCTTACTGATGAGGTATAATTAGATTTTTTGGTTCTTGAAAACATAAAACATAGAGGTCATGATGAGAAGATGAAAAAATTCTAGAGATGAATGGTGATGATGGTTGCATGACAATGTAAATGTACTTGATGCTGATGAACTATACAATTAAAAGTGGTTAAAATGGTAAATTTTGTATTATATATATTTTACCATGATTTAAAAAAATTAGCTTTATTGCTGTTAGGCAAAAAAATCATAATGTAGAGGAAAAAATGAAAATTGAAGATTGTCTTAGTTTTTTTTTTTTAATATGCTGGAGTTTGAACTCTGACTTAAACTTGCCCTTTCACATAATTATATGGTGGAATAAGTGTATTGAAAGCAAGGCCTATGTTTTATAGAAAGTGGGCTTAAAAAAAACTTGATATTATAGGTATATGTTTTTATACATATTGGATTATGTACAGTGTATACAGACTCAATGTTTAATTCTTACCTTAAAATTTAGTATACATCTATTGGCCAATTTATTCAGAATGAAGTTTTGAAGCAAAATCTTAACTTTTGTTTCTTTTAAACAGTACATTTAAAAAAATTATTGTACTTTGGAAAACGGTTTGGTAGTTCCTCAAAATATTAAACATCGAGTTACCATGACCCAGCAATACCAATCCTATGTATACACCAAAGAGAAAGGAAAACATACATCCACACAAAAAATATACATAGGTGTTCATGCTAGCGAAAGTGTGGAAACGACACAAATGTCCAACACTGATGAATGGATTAATAAAATGTAGTATATCCATCCATGTGGACTATTTTTTGGCAATTAAAAGGAAAGAGATACATGCTGCAATATGGATGAACCTTGACAGGATGATGCTAAGTGAAAGAAGCCAATCACAAAAGACTACATACCATATGATTTAATTTATATGAAATGTCCAGAATAGGCAAATCCATAGAGAAAAAAAGTAGATTCGTGGTTGCCAAGGACTGGGAGGAGAGGGGAATACAGCATGACAGCTAATGGGTTTATGCTTTCTTTTGGGGGAGGTAGAAATGTTCTAAACTTAGATAATGGTGATAATTGCACAACTCCGTGAATGTACTCAGAACCATTGAATTATACGCTTTAAATGAGTGCATTTTGTGGTGTGGAAATTGTATCTCACTAAAAATGTTTAAAAAATTATTGTACAAGTGGGAGGGGCCACAACAGTGAGGGGCCCGCGTACCGCAAAAAAAAAAAAAAATTATTGTACATAGTACTGAATGTATCTAGAAAGTTCTTAGCTTGAATTTTTGAGGATTTTGTAGATTCAAAAAGATAATTAAATTATAGGTACTCTTGGTGTTACTTTTTACTTCAGGAAATTTTAGCCAGTGTAATGATTAAGAATCTGGATACTGGAGAAGAAATACCTTTGAGTCTTGCAGAAGAGAAACTGCCAACAGGTATTAATCCTCTCACTCTACACATCATGAGAAGGACTAAGGAATATGTAAGGTATGGCCTAATGTTATTATTTATCATTTGTAGTATTTCATTCAGAGTGGTGAAAAGTTCTCTGTTTATGAACTATGAGAGTCCCTAATTTGGTTTCATTCAGTCTTCTGTTTTTAAAGTTAGAATTAAAATTAGAGTTAGTTAATGTATGTATTCTTAAACTTTTTTCTCTCTCTTTTTTAAAATGAGCTTTGTTTTTTAAGATTCCACATATAAGTGATATCATAAAGTATTTGTCTTTCTCTGTCTGATTTATTTCATTTAGCTTAATGCTCCCAAGGTCCATCCATGTTGTCACAAATGGCTGGATTTCCTTCCTTTTTATGGCTGAATAATATTCTTCTCTGAGTGTGTGTGTGTGTGTGTGTGTGTGTGTGTGTGTGTGTGTGTGACATTTTCTTTATTCAGCTTTGTTCTCAAGATTGTACAATTACTTGGGGGAAAATATATATATATCTTAAATCTCATAGTATTTGGTTTGTCTTCTTTTAAAATGATTTATATTGGATTGGCCAAAAAGTTTGTTTGGGTTTTGTTATGACATCTTACAGAAAACCCAAACAAACTTTTCAGCCAACCCAATATTATACTAGAGACAATATTAGAACACATGAAGCTAAAAAGCCATGTGGGATAAACGCCTGGTCTTCTGAAACCTCGCTTTAAGGATCAGAAATTTTATAAATAATTGTATTGTCTTTTTAGGATCAGAAAGTGTCTTTAGAGTGAGGTGATTGACTTTACTGTGAGATGTATGTAGAACTAAGAAATAATTTCGGTGAAAGCAAAGCTTTCACATGATGTGCCTGGTAAGTAAGGAGGGAGATATTTATAAGTTAATGTGTCATTTCTGTGCAGCATGTTTTGCCCAGCAAAAAGCCTTGTTTGTGTTAGGTTTTTCATAAATTCCTAAATTGCATTCGTTTGCATTTTGTACATTGCACCTTGCTTAAAGATTCTACGCTATGATCTTTCAAGTCTTTAAATTCTCAGGGTCATCATTTAAATTAAACTTATATAAAGCATGTTAACATTTTTTTCTTACAGTGATTAGCTAATTGTATACTAAGTACACATAGAGATTTTTGAGAAGTGTAGGGGAAATGGCTTCTTATAAAATGACTACTTCTTCTTGTAGTAATGACGCAGCACAGTCAGATGATGAAGAGAAGTTACAGTCTCAACAAACAGATACTGATGGTGGAAGGTTAAAACAGAAAACGTGAGTTACATTACATCCCTTTTCTTCATTTCAGGCTTTTATTTTATATATATATATATATATATATATATATATATATATATGAGAGCTGCCATATTTTAAATCTATACTCTGTCCAGTTTATATGTCCATCCACCACTACCACTCCCTGCCCTCGGGCAATGGATTATGAGTTCCTTGAGGCTGTCTTGGTCATTTTTATAGCATCTGACATACAGTAAATGATCGATACATTTTGCATCATGCTTGTATTTTTCTGATGGTAGGTGCCAGAAGTGTTGGTAGAAGAACATGATTGTCCTTGAAGTTGCTTTTTCCATTTCTCATCTCTCCAAATCGTATTTGTCTTTCTAAACCCAACTACGTGAGATTCTTCCTTACTACTCCAGTACATAGTAAAGTTTTTCCTGTTCTCAATTTCAATGACACCTATTGTCTACATAACTTACATTTGCTGTTTATATTTTATATTATCTTAAACTGTTTTCTGATTTTAAAAAATAAGATAAGTACATGTTAAACAACTAGACCATGTGTTGCAAAAGGATTTTGATCACATCATTCTTCTTTTTCCCCTATAAAAATCTAGCACAGTGGTGGACATGTATGTTTTGCTTGATTATACACAAGTCACTTAATTGGCAATAATTCAGTCTAAGGCCTAAAATGAGCTCTCCACTCAAGTCTGATCTTCTCCTAGTGTGGCAAGTATAGCAAAGAAAGCATTGAGATTTTTTAGAGCAGGTATGCCCACAGTGGAGGTATATGATAACACCTCAGCTATCTGGACCTTGGCCTTCTAGCAATGGCAACTATCGGGAACCGGAGAATTAGAATTGTTCAGGAGACATATAGACATCCAGGAAAGATGTCACTTGCTCCATGCACTAAAGCTCATTATTTTTTAAAAGAAAAGCTCCTCAGGTTCATTCAAAGCCTTTATACTTACTTCTTACATAATTTCTAAAAATCTGGTTATCTGGTATCTGATCTCAGAGCAAAATAGAAGCAGCAAACTGACATGTAAATCAACACATAAGAATGTCACATAATACTCTGATTGCAAGAGAGGAATCAGAAAATGATAAAAAAGGACTCGCATTGCACAACCATTTCACATGGCAGTGCTTTCAACTTCTTCTTATGTTGTGACATACAGAACATGGTATTATTTGCACTGAACCCTGGGGTAAACTGATGAGGCAGCTGATGGCCGAAAGAGACTGGCCCAGGGTTCTGGTTTCTCTGGGCCCTACCCTGTTGCCTTGAAGGCTGAGAGGGGAACCAATATTATGGCTCACTTGCAATCCATTTGAAAAGCCTTGAATGTATTAAAGAATAGTAAAGATGGTAACTGACCCTATTTATTAAAGAAAGAAACTTATCGAGCATTAAGTGCCATTAAAGAAGGCACAAAAGTATGTATTTTAGAAATGTTCTCATCCAAAATGATTAAAATATGTTTCCTTGCTTAAAGTAGTACTAAACCTGTAGTTAACCAGAAAATATAACTTCAGAGTTATAGGTAGCAGGGACCTTATTGTGATTTTAAAAATGGTTTATCTGTTTTTAATCTCTATATCTGTATTTAATTTCTGTAGCACAGATATAGAGAACAAATTAGTGGTTACCAGTGGGGAGAGGGAAGGGTGGGGAGGCAAGACTGGGGTAAGGAATTAAGAGGTACAAACTACTGTGTGTAAAATAAATAAGCTACAAGGATATAGTGTACAGCATGGGGAATATAGCCACTATTTTATAATAACTTTAATTTGATTTTTATTTTATATTGGAGTATAGTTGATTTACAATAGCATGTTCATTTTACTGGTATACAGCAAAGTGATTCAGTTATACATATATCCATTCTTTTTCAGATTCTTTTCCCATATAGGTTATTACTCAATATTGAGTAGAGTTCCCTGTGCTATACAGTAGATCCTTGTTGATTCTCTATTTTATATATAGTAGTGTGTATATGATAATCCCAAACTCCTAATTTATCCCCCCCCACACCTTTCCCCTTTGGTAACCGTAAGTTCATTTTCGAAGTCTGTGAGTATGTTTCTCTTTTGTAAATAAGTTCATTTGTATCCTTGTTTTTAGATTCCACATGTAAGTGATATCGTGTGATATTTGTCTTTCCCTGTCTGACTTACTTCACTTAGTATGATAACCTCTAGGTCCGTCCATGTCACTGCAAATGGCAGTATTTCATTCTTTTTTTATGACTGAGTAATATTCCATTGTATATATGTACATCTTCTTTATCCATTCCTCTGTCAGTGGACATTTAGGTTGCTTCCGTGTCTTGGCTATTGTGAGTAGTGCTGGTATGAACATTGGGGTGCATGTATCTTTTCAAAGTATGGTTTTCTCCAGATATATGCCCAGAGAAGTGGGATTGCTGGATCATATGGTAGTTCTTTTAGTTTTTTAAGGAACCTCCATACTGTTGTCCATAGTGACTGTACCAATTTACATTCCCACCAACAGTGCAGGAGGGTTCCCTTCTCTCCACACCCTCTCCAGCATTTATTGTGTGTAGACTTTCTGATGATGGCCATTCTGACTGGTGTGAGGTGATACCTCATTGTAGTTTTGATTTGCATTTCTCTAATAATTAGTGATGTTGAGCATCTTTTCGTGTGCTTTTTGGCCATCTGTATGTCTTCTTTGGAGAAATGTCTATTTAGATTTTCTGCCCATTTTTTGATTGGGTTGTTTGGTTTTTTTGATATTGAGCTGCATGAGCTGTTTTGTATATTTTGGAAATGAATCCCTTGTCTGTCACTTCGTTTGCAAATATTTTCTCCCATTCTGTGGGCTTTCTTTGTTTATGGTTTCCTTTGCTGTGCAAAAGCTTTTAAGTTTAATTGGGTCCCATTTGTTTATTTTTGTTTTTATTTTCATTACTGCAGGAGGTGGATCCAAAAAGATCTTGCTGCGATTTATGTCAGAGTGTTCTGCCTATGTTTTCCTTTAAGAGTTTTGTAGTATCTGGTCTTACATTTAGGTCTTTAATCCATTTTGAGTTTATTTTTGTGTATGGTGTTAGAAAATGTTCTAATTTCATTCTTTTACATGTAGCTGTCCAGTTTTCCCAGCACCACTTATTGAAGAGAGTGTCGTTTCTCCAGTGTATATTCTTGCCTCCTTTGTCATACATTAATTGACCATAGGTGGAGTATAATCTATAAAAAGTTTGAATCACTACATTATACACCTGAAACTAATATAATATTATAAATCAACTATACCTCAAAAAAAAAGGTTTACCTGGGAATTCCCTGGCGGTCCAGTGGTTAGCACTCTGCACTTTCACTGCCGAGGGCCCGGGTTTGATCCCCGGTTAGGGAACTAAGATCCCACAAGCCGCGTGGTGTGGCCAAAAGAAAAAGGTTTATCATCTGTGTTTTATGATTATCAAAATAATACAGAAATGGGTAAAAAAGAAAATGAAAGCCTCTCATACTCTCACCCCCAGAAATAATCTTTAGGTATGTTCACCATAGAATTTTTTTAAAATTTATTTATTTTTGGCTGCGTTGGGTCTTCATTGCTGTGCGCGGGCTTTCTCTAGTTGCGGCGAGCGGGGGCTACTCTTCTTTGTCATGTGTGGGCTTCTCATTGCGGTGGCTTCTCTTGTTGTGGAGCACAGGCTCTAGGCGCGTGGGCTTCACTAGTTGTGGCACGTGGGCTCAGTAGTTGTGGCTCGTGGGCTCTAGAGTGCAGTCTCAGTAGTTGTGGTGCACGGGCTTAGTTGCTCCGTGGCATGTGGGATCTCCGGACCAGGGATTGAATCCATGTCCCCTGCATTGGCACGTGGATTCTTAACCACTGTGCCACCAGGGAAGTCCCCACCATAGAATTTTTTTTCTCACAAAAGTGAAGTTATACTGTGTCTATAGTTTATTGACTTTAAAAAAAATACCTATTATGTAATGGACATCTCTTCATATCAATACCAGTTGTAGCATATTGTAGTCTTTCTGTCAGTTAGACATGGGAGTTTGGTGCTGCAGATAAAATAGTTAGGAAGACAATCGTAGTCTCTGCCCTCATAGAGCTTCCAGTTAAATAAGAGAAGCAGACACTAAACATGTAATTACACAGATAAATCTAACTATGTTTGTAGTAATTACTATAGAAGAATATATGGGGTGCTATGGGTGTGTATAACAGGAAAATCTGTTCTAAAGAGTCAAGGAGGGCTTTTTTAAAAGAGAGCTGTTTGTTCTGAGACCTAAAAGATGAGTAGAAATTAGCCAAGGGAGAAGTGTTCCAGGCAGAAATAACCACCCATCCAAAGGCTTTGAGGTGACTGAAAGCTTGGTACATTTCAAGAACTGAAGTTAGGGCTTCCCTGGTGGCACAGTGGTTAAGAATCCGCCTGCCAATGCAGGGGACACGGGTTCGAGTCCTGGTCTGGGAAGATCCTACATGCCGCGGAGCAACTAAGCCCGTGCGCCACAACGACTGAGCCTGTGCTCTAGAGCCCGCGAGCCACAACTACTGAGCCCACGTGCCACAACTAGTGAAGCCCACGCGCCCAGGTATCTGCACTTTAAAACACTCCCCTCCCACTCCGTTCCCACCAAGTGATCATTATCCACCACTGAAAACTAGTGCTCTAGAGGATATGATATTATACATTGGGGGGAACTGCCTATATTTCCTTTGTAGCCATATTGATTTGAGTATATTTATTCCATAGAACAAGGGATTTGGGAACTCAAAGACCTACTATGTATATAAAAAAGGAGTTATTTCAAAATGATACACTTTACCAGTCACAGCTCATGAGATTATCTGTGAATTGTTGAACTTTTACAATTAGTTGAGTTAATAAGAAGTAATTTGGGTTGGGATTTTTGGTTTTTTTCTTTTTTTGGTATTTTTGTTAAGGACTCAACTAAAGAAGTTCCTAGGAAAATCAGTAAAGAGAGCAAAGCACCTTGCTGAGGAATACGGCGAACGTGCTGTAAATAAAGTTAAAAGTGTTAGAGACGAAGGTAAGTGAAACAGAACATTTCAACTGAATACTTAATTGATTTGTAATCATTTAAATTTAGCCTGTAGCTTGTAAGAAGCATTCTATTTTATTGAAAGTAATAAACCTTAATAGCTAATATCTTAGTATTTCAATAAATCATGTTACTCTCACTGTCAGTTTTATGAGTGGGAAGAAAAATGAATTTATGCATCTTAAACATGAATTTGTACATACTTTGTGACTAGCAACCTGGAAGAGTTGAGTGTTCAGTAATCAGTTGTAAATTCGTTTTGTAAGGCTATTTAGTGTTTATAAATATTCTCAAAATTAGGTAAATTTTCTGAATTTCCACACCTTAACTTCCTATGCCTTTGTTATAATTGTGCTCATTTGTTTTATTTAATAAACACTTATATAGTATTTATTCTGTGCCAGACACTGTTCCAAGCACTTTCACCTGTGTTAACTCATTTAATCCTCTTAAAAACTCTATGAGGTAAGGACCATTATTATCCCCATTTTATAGATGAGAAAACTGAGGCACAAAAAGGTCAAATACCTTGCCCATAGTCACACAGATAATAAATGGCAGAGCTGGATTTGGACCCAGGCAATCTGGTACCAGACTCCATGCTGCTAACCAATATGCTGTTTAGTAATAGACAGATTTTGCTTTTCCAATTAATGAATTTTCTTGGTAAGCAGTAGATATGAAAATACGACAGTAGGGTTATCTATATTAGCTAGTGATGATTTCTATTGCTTTTCTGTTCAGTGTTTCATACTGATCAAGATGATCCTTCATCAAGTGATGATGAAGGAATGCCATACACAAGACCAGTTAAATTCAAAGCAGCACATGGCTTCAAAGGACCTTATGATTTTGATCAGATCAAAGTGGTACAAGATCTTAGTGGTGAACATATGGTAAGCAACCTTTTTATTTTTCAGGATTGATTCTGTTTTCATTGAGAGAAATACCTTGGTTTCTATAAAGCTGATGTCTTATGTATGTAATTTTGCTAGCCTGAGCCATGAAAAGTGAATTGATAATAATATGATTTAATGAATAGGTAATGCAAAGTCTGTCTCTGAATGATTGTTCAAGAAGTGACCTATTGAATAAGTAAACTCTAGGCCTGTATTATTAAGAAAGCTATGCAAACTTTCTTTTACCAGAGAAAGGTACCAAACTTTAAAGCAGTTAAGGGTGATCTGTCACTTTGAACAATGTTTAAAATGCTCCCTGGTATATTTTAAATAATTTATACAAATATTTCAAAGCTCAATATATTTTGTAAAGTGACAGAACAAGGAGAGAGGTAGAGGTACAAGTCGTCTATCAGAGTTAAAATGTACCAAAGTAGATATAAAGTTCACAAATACATTACAGTTACCCCCTGAAAATGCTAGGAACGCAGGGAAGGCAGTAATAAACTCAGAACTGGGTAAGTGATACTGTTGGTCTTTGATCAGGGAATCTACTTATCTATTTAGATTTTAAATCTAAAAGTTGGCTTACACATATCAGTTGGCAGCCAGATTTGAATTTACTTTGGTGCTTATAATCTACACATAAAACATTTGAGTTGTATAGCACAGGGAACTATATTCAATATCCTGTGATAAACTATAATGGGAAAGAATATGAAAAAGTATGTATAACTGAATCACTGTGCTGTACAGCAGAAATTAACACAACATTGTAAATCAACTATACTTAAATAAATTTTTTAAAAAGGTTCAATTGAGGGCTTCCCTGGTGGTGCAGTGGCTGAGAGTCCACCTGCCGATGCAGGGGATGCGGGTTCATGCCCCGGTCCAGGAAGATCCCACATGCCGCGGAGCGGCTGGGCCCATGAGCCATGGCCGCTGAGCCTGCACGTCCGGAGCCTGTGCTCCGCAACGGGAGAGGCCACAGCAGTGAGAGGCCCGCGTACCGCCAAAAAAAAAAAAAAAAAAGTTTCAATTGATTATAATAACTTCCTTAAGGAATCTGATGAATTTCCTTGTACTGTATTGGTTCTCTTTCATTATTTCCAGTTTTAAGTAAATATCATTGAAGTAGGCTCCAAATGACAAATTTCTTAACATACTTGAATTTTGTGGAAATGAATGTTATTCCAGTAAATAAACTGTTACCTTTAACTTGGATGATCTTTTTGACCTGCATAGATGTGTGTTATAACAGTGGTTATAACAGTATTTATTGTAATAGGATTTGGCCTTTCCAATTTAAGTGTTCACATTCTTTACCATGCCTGCCCCCCCCCCCGCCACTCACACACACACACACACACACACACACACTTCCGCACTGTTCTTAGTACTGTCTATCTGGGAATTTTAGCCATATGCTGCAAAACCTTTTTTCTGGGGAGAAAAATAGAATGAGACCATACCATTCCAACACTTCTAAATAACCAGTGCTGTGAGGGTCACTGCTAAGCTGGGCCTTATTCTTCCCTCAGTCCTGGTCAGGAGTTGTTATTGCTGTTCTGAGGTCTGTGCCCCCTCCTATCCCACTCGCCCTCATGTTCAGCTAGAAGACTGAGATCCCAGACTAGGATTTGTTCTTTTGCAATGAAGGTTTCTGGCCACCTCAGATCTCCCATTTCCATTAATATGTGGACAAGGTTTTGGGTCTTGAAGTAGTTTATTTTTATTTTTTTATAAATTTTGTTTTGTTTTGTTTTATTTTTGGCTGCGTTCGGCCTTCGCTGCTGCACGTGTGCCCTCTCCAGTTGCATCGAGCGGGGACTACTCTTCGTTGAGTGCACAGGCTTCTCATTGCAGTGGCTTCTCCTGTTGCGGTGCCCGGGCTCTAGGCGCACAGGCTTCAGTAGTTGTGGCTCATCGGCTCTAGAGCGCAGGCTCAGTAGTTGTGGCGCACGGGCTTAGCTGCTCCATGGCATGCGGGGTCCTCCCGGACCAGGGCTCGAACCCATGTCCCTTGCACTGGCAGGCGGATACCTAACCATTGTGCCACCAGGGAAGCCTGAAGTTGTTAGTTTAGATTATGCAAACTGCAACTGTCTTTTCCCTCTCTTCTAAAAGTCCCTTTTTGTGGTATTATAGCATCATTGGACTATTGGCCTTAAGTGGTGTTAGTTATGTGAGCATTATCTTAGTGTATAGTAAGTCCCCTTACATACGACCCTTGTTGTGAACTTTCAAAGACGCGAACGTGCGTTCACATGTCTAGTCACGTAAGTTAGTTCACGTGTCTGGTGTACATTGTCACGTGTGTGCATCCTCTACAAGTGGTTGTGCTTTTGTGTACTTTACAGTACTGTATAGAGTACAGTAGTACAGTATCTTTATTTCAAGCCCATGATGTCTGGAAACAGGCGTAAAAGCAGCGGTGATGTAGCTGGTACTGTACTATGCTTTTCAAGGTGTACTGTACTGTAAGATTTTAAATGTTTTCTTTATTTTTTGTGTTTGTTTTTTATGTATTATTTGTGTGAAAAGTATTATAAACCTATTACAGTACAGTACTGTATGGTTGATTGTGTTAGTTGGGTACCTAGGCTGACGTTTTACAAACGCACTCTCGGAATGGAAGTTGTTCATATGTAGGGGATTTACTGTATGTGTAATTTGGCATAATTTTTTTCTTTGGCTTAAAAACAATGTCTCAACTTCTAAAGTAATAACTTTGAACCTTCCTTTGTTTTCACAGGGAGCTGTTTGGACCATGAAATTTTCTCACTGTGGCAGATTACTTGCCTCAGCTGGACAAGACAATGTAGTAAGAATATGGGCTTTAAAAAATGCTTTCGACTATTTCAACAATATGCGGATGAAATACAATACTGAAGGTATTTTTCATTTATTGGTGGGTTTTAAAAAATCTGGAGACATCTGGCATTTTTACATTTTAGGTATAATGATACCCTCTTATCTGGCAATCATTTGCAGCAAGCACTACTTTCCATAAAAGCCACAAACTTAAAACAGAAGTCAACAGCAAAAAGCATCTAAACCCAGTGAAAAAAGCTACCACAAAGTTTTTGACTTTATCTCTTTTTAGGTGTACCGCAGAGTTAAATTCATCAACTACCGAGAACAAAGTTATTTGGTTTCCCCTGGTAACTTTCAGTTCTATCTTAGGTTAAAATGAAATATCTGATTAATCTAGAAAAAGAATGAGAATAATGTTTACATCCAGTAAGTAAAGAATGATTAAGGAAACATAGCCATGGAAAGTAAATGTGATTTGTCAGTACATCAAAGGGTATATGAAACTAGGTTAAATGGAAAAGAGAAACCCCAGAACATGATGTGTATACGCAACGATTACAACTATGTAAAATATTTCTGTATTGTGTTATCAGCAAAGTGTGTAAAATTGATGTAAATAGGAGCTTTAAGTATATGGGATTCTTTTCTTGTAATTATTGTCATTATTTAACTGCAGTACATTTTCTCCACAAACCCCTCACCACCCAATCATCCAAGGCTGAACACAGAAGTTAAGGGATGAGAGAAAGGAGAATAGAGGTAGTATGGGCAGGAGTATAGACTGTAGTTGAAGCAGCAGTTTGAGGAACATAGAAATCTAGGGAGGGCCACTAAACTGGCCAGCGAGGCCCATATACTTTAGTAGCCCCATGGGGTTGTTTGCAATATGTTATAATACATAATTCAAGATGATGATGAGTTGACAAAAAGTAAAACTATGTTTATTATACATTTATTGACCTGCCTGGAGCAGAAAGACTATTTTCAGTGGCCATTGAGACTTACCCCAGCCCAGACCCTTCCTGCCCCTGTATTCATCTTCCTATCTGTTACGATTGGCAAGAATGTCTTCACGATGAATAATGAGGACTTAACAGTATTTTTTTAAATTGGGGAAGTGGTTAAGCCATTTTATAAATATTTTATATAAAAATGATAAAAACAAATATTTTGGTGCATAAGAGTTAACACTTCGCTTGTTTAGAAAAATGTATTTTTCCAGAATGATGTATTCTATGACTTTTAAATAGGTGTTACTTTATTATTATTTCTGATTGATGTGTGTGTGTGTGTGTGTACACTTGTATATATACGTGCCTTTTTACAATTATTATGTTGTTTTAGGACGTGTATCCCCATCACCTTCTCAGGAAAGTCTAAATTCATCAAAATCTGATACAGATACAGGGGTATGTTTATTATTTTATGGTTACTATTGTTACATACTATGATTTTTTACCATAAAGTACCTTATTGTTTATCAGATATTACAGGTACATGAAAGCATTTAAAATTGAGATGCATTAGAACTGAGGGTTTTTTTCTATTAGAATTGTTAAATGAAAAATTGTGATGTTTAAAGATTGTCAGACAGTAACTAATATTACTCAAGCTACTATACTAATGTAAACTTAAATAAAAAAATTCCCTCCCCTCAAATCCATGTTAGATATTTTAAAAATAATAATAGTAACGGACACCTGAATTAAAGATAATTAAGGAAAGAAAAAAGATATTGAAATATTTTCATTTTTCCATCTTCTTGGTTTAATAAATGTTTTATCCCAGTGTCAGGTGTTTAAAATATCTTAATGATTTTCATTTGGTTTCAGAGCTGGAAGGTTAAATATAACTAGTTTTAACCTAAGAAGCGGAATGCAAAATATTACTCTGAGCTGTCCCTGTGCTGCTTGTGTATTCAGCAAGGCAAGGGTGATGTAAACAAATAGAACCTAAAATGTCCATCTGCTCAACAGTATTTTCCTGGGATTTCACTGGCTCTATAGTATTTGACACTAATTTTTCCTTACTCTAAACATACTCCTCTCAGCTTTCCATGGTTCTGTTTTTCCTTGTTCTCTTCCTATATCCCTGCTGTCTCTTCCTCTTCCACCCCCTAAAATGTTGCTGTTTTTCTGGGTTTTGTCCTTTGGCTATTCTCAGTTGACATATTCACTCGCTACCTCCAATCCTGAACTGGCTTTAGCTCCATAATTCTTGTTTCCTTTCAATAGCTTTATGTTTTTTAAACAACAGTGAAATCTTATTGTGCATGCTGCCCTTTTCACATAATAACATGTATAGGCTCTCTCCACCTACACGTTCTTTAAGCACATCAATTAATAGGTGTGAAACTAAACTCCCTCAACAAATGTTTTCTGAGTGCCTGTTACATGTGCCAGACACTGCTAGATTCTGCAAAATCAAATGAGACTTATTTTCTGGCCTCAGGGACCTTGCTAACTAGTGAAATAGATATATCTGCAATTATAGTATTGGATGGTAATACTCTATAGAAGATACTACACAAGTATACAAGTTAGCCTTATGAATTAGTGTGTCAGGAAAAGCTCCCTGGAGGCTTTGAACGAGGAATCAACTATGTGAGGGAAGGAAGGGGCGTATCAGAGCAAATAGCAAGTGCAAAGGCATGGAGGCTGAGACGACATGGCATGTTAAAGGTACTACCTGGCTGGAGCAAAGGGTGCATGTGTGAGAGTTGTAGGAAAGGTAGGCAGGATTGGTATTTTCAGTGGCTTTTTCTATTAAACCAAAACATACGAACTTTATCCTCAAGGTACTAGGGGAAGATGGGCTTTGAGGGGTTTGGGTCAGAAGCTGAATTAAAATGTTCAGATTTTTGTTTTGGAATGAGCATTCTCGTAGCAGTGTAAAAGATAGATTGGATGGGGGGCTCCTGGCTAGAGACAGGGAGACCACTTAAGAGGCTCTCAACCCCAGAGAGAAATGGGTACTTCGATTATGGTAGATTATGAAAGCAGTGAGTCTAGAAACCATAAAGAGGAGCTGAATTTGAGAAATATAAAAGAAGGACTTGATGACTGGACTACCTGGGGTAGTAAGTGAGTAGCCTAGGATGATTCCCAGGTGTCCAGCTTGAGCAACCGGCTAGATATTAATGGTCATTCACGGAAATAGTTTTATTATTATCTACCCACAACCCTGCTTCTCCTGTTTTGAGCCTTCTTTAATGGTATCAACATCCATAAGTTACCTTTTTAACTCAGAAACACTCATTACTTTTTCGTCCTTACCCACATACCAAATGAGTTAAAAATTCTATCCGCTCCACCTCCTCCTACAAATGCCCATGGAATCTGACCCCTCATTACTCACCTCGTCTAGGTCCTTGACGCTCATTTAAATGCTTGCTGTAGCCTCCTAGTTGGTTTTTCTGTCGCTGGTCTCTACTGCCACCAGCTTTTCTTTTTTGGCCACACCACGTGGCTTGCGGGATCAAACCTGTGCCCCCTGCAGTGAAAGCATGGAGTCCTAACCACTGGACCTCCAGGAGATTCCCTTTTTTTTTTTTTTTTTTTTTGTCAAAATACAGACCTGTGCCATTTTGTGATTTAAAGTCTTCTGGTGGCTCCTTGTCACCACTCTTCCTGATATTACCTCATCTTACCTTTTTAACTCAGTTCTAATTCCCTAGTACCTGTGCATCCTACTTGCCATGCCAGATATAGGTCTGTATCCTAAACACTCTTTCACTTTCATGTCTTTGTTCATGTTGTTTGCTTTGCCAGGAATTCCCTCCCTGTCCCCTTTTCTTACAGGGCAAAGCCCTACTCATCCTTCAAGATTCAGCTCAAATATCTTATCTTCTCTTATTATTTTCCCTGAATCAAGCAGACAAAATTGTTCCTCACTTGGGTTCTGACAGTAGTACATCATATGTACTTTGACATTGATATTATTTACCATGCCTTCCTTGGCAGTTTGTCCCTCTGGCTAGGCTCAGGGCTGATTTAAGGCAAAGAACTGTACTTCACAGATCTTAGTATCCTTGGAACCTAACCCCATGCCTGACTGTGGTAGACCTAAATCAGTGTTGAATTCCTGCTTCTGTGCCTTTCATTCATTCCTATTCCCCTTATCTGGATGCCTGCGGTCTCCCTTTTTTCTACTTAAAACTTGCCCATTCTTGAAGGCCCACTTCCTCCATAAAGCCTTCACTGACTAATGTAGCAGTGAAAATTTTAACCACTTTGCTTTAGGGGAAAAGGATTTGCTTTTATTAGTTTAATTTACCATAAAGTTTCCAGGCCTTGATTACTATTAAAAACAGAGCCTATTTGTACTATCTTATATTATGCTTATTTTAACAATCCTACTTACAGATTCTTAACTACTTCCATCCCCCCCCCAAAAAAAAAACCCTAAGTAACTCCCAATCTTGTTTGAATAGAAGACCTTTTAAATGAGGAGCATAGGGACTTCCCTGGAAGTCCGGTGGGTTGGGACTCCGCGCTTCCAATGCAAGGGGCATGAGTTCTATCCCTGGTCGGGCAACTAAGATCCCACATGCCTCTTGGTGTGGCCAAAAAAAAAAAAAAAATGAGCGTAGTAGTTCTTTGACCCAAAAAGTACTGAGCCCCTGGAGTACTGAGCCTTTTTTCTGGAGTAGTTGAGTATCATTTATATCTATTGTTTTCAGGAAAAGATACTTTGGGGTTCCTTTCACTTCTGTCATTCTATATGGGGACAGTTAAAAGAAGCCTCTGTTTCATATGCCTTTGTCTTTAACCTGGTACTCACTGCAGTGAGGCACAGTAAGCACAGTGGAGTTTATTTCCCTGATATGTGTGTTCTTTTTTTCTTTTTTCTCATGATAGTGATATCTTATATATATCTCTTTTGATACATTTTTACTCTTGCCTTCTTAGCATCCATGTAAAATAGAATACATAAAAGTACCTATTGTACAGTTGGGCATACAAAGTGACACACCCAAGATCACTCACCTACTCGTTGGTCATGCCAAGCCTAGAATTCTGGCTCTTATGCTCTCTGTTTCTATTGATTTCCGAAAGTAGCTCAGTAAATGTAAGGAAGAGCAGCGTATTTAGTTTGCTCCATTATGCTACAGACTTGTAACATTTCTGCTTGACACGAGAAGTCATAAATATGCTATCTACCTAAAAATTAATGTTTTTCTTGGATAAATCTGTTTGGTGCACTTGATTAGTGGAATATCAATATGGGTGTTCCAGCATTTAACTTCTGCTTAGAATTTTTGAGAGTAGATTGTAGGGGAGGAAAAAAATTTCCTCTACCCTCTTAGGTTCTGTGGCTGGGAACTTCGAAATAACCTAACAAAAGACAGATTAAGAGGAGAAACGGTTTATTACGTATGCATATGGGGGCCTTCCTAGAGGAATAGTGAAGACCCAAAGAAGCTATTAGACTTAGGCACTTATATATCATTTTAACAAAGAGCAAGAAATTTGTGGAAAAGTGACAAGATAAAGAAAAAGAAGTTTAGGCTTTTAGAGGTGGTAAATTGTGGGAAGGTAAATCTACTGGGGGAAACTAATGGAAGATAAGGGTAATTTAGTAAGGTTCTGTTTAGGCAGTTAAGATTGATTCTCCCCTTCCTGGTAAGGGAGAGGTGAGGGGGAGACACCTTCACAAAGGGCACTTTATGCTCTGCTTTCAGGTAGAAAGGGGAAGGGCAGAGACTTTTTCTTGTGTCTGTTTCCTCTTAGTTGCATTGAGCTCAAAATAATCCTTAGGCAAAGGGGCATATTTGGGGGTGACATATTCTGATCCCCTTCAAAATCATTAGAGTCTAAAATGGATGAAAGGCCTTAACTGTAAGGGAATGAGAGGGAATTTTTATGAAATTGTACATATGCAGTATTTATTTAAAATATGCACTGATTTAGATTTGGTTCAATCAACAAGCAATTTTTAAACGTCGACAGTGTGTTAGGCACTGAAAATATAAAGATGCAGTGGATAATTCATACCAACGAGCAATGCATGGGAGAAGACAGACATCAACAATGATATTGCATTGGCCAAAAAGTGCCTTCAGTTTTTAAGTAAAAATAAAAGGCACATTTTTCATTTTCACCAAGGACTTTATTGAACAACGTATTCACCCTTTTGTTCCACTACCTTCTGCCATTTTCCAGGCAACTTCATAATTCCGTCTTCCCAAAACTTTTTATCTTTTTGCGCAAAGAACTGTTCCAGGTGCCTTTTACAGTCTTCCAGGGAATTGAAATTTTTTCCTTTAACAGAATTTTGTAAAGACCTAAATAAAAGGAAATCCAAAGGTACAATGTCTGGTGAATATGGTGGATGAATCAGAACTTCCCAGCCAAGCCGTAACAGTTTTTGCCTGGTCATCAAAGAAACACACAATCTTGCGTTATCCTGATGGAAGATTATGTATTTTCTGTTGACTAATTCTGGACGCTTTTCGTCGAGTGTTGCTTTCAGTTGGTCTAATTGGGAGCAGTACTTGTTGGAATTAATCGTTTGGTTTTCTGGAAGGAGCTCATAATAGAGGACTCCCTTCCAATCCCACCATATACACAACATCACCTTCTTTGGATGAAGACCGCCCTTTGGTGTGGTTGGTGGTGGTTCGTTTCACTTGCCCCATGATCTCTTCCATTCCACATTATTGTACAGTATCCGCTTTTCATTTCCTGTCACAATTTGTTTTAAAAACAGAATGTTTTCATTACGTTTAAGTAGAGAATTGCATGCAGAAATACTGTCAAGAAGTTTTTTTTCCACTTAACTTACGTGGAACCCAAACATCAAAGCGATGAACATAATCAAACTGGTGCAAATGATTTTCAGCGCTTGATTTGGATATTTTGAGTATGTCAGCTATCTCCCGCATGGTATAACGTTGATTTTTCTTAATAAATGTCTCAATTTGATCACTATCAACTTCAACTGGTCTAGCCAACCTTGGAGCATCGACCAGCGAGAAATCTCTAGCACAAAACTTTGCAAACCACTCTTGACACACTCGATCAGTCACAGCACCTTCTCCATACACTGCACAAATCCTTTTTTGCATTTCGGTTGTGTTTTTACCTTTCTTGAAATAATAAAACATAATATGCCAAAAACGTTGCTTTTTTTCTTCTATCTTCAATATTAAAATGGCTACACAAAAATTCACCAATTTTGATAAGTCTTTTTTTAAATGCACGCTGATATGACAGCTGTACATACAATCTAATAAAATTGTTTCAAATGAAGTTAAAGACAACTAAGTGCTACTAGAGCCATCTTATGGAAGAAAACAAACGAACCTTCTGGCCAACCCGATAATATATGCCCCAAACAGAATTAAGTATCATTTTCCTGAGAAAACCACTCCTTTGATGGTATGCATACTTGATATCAGTTCATTATTTAACATCCATACCATCTCCTGAGTTAGAAACTGTGATCACTTTTCACTCTCCTCTCCCTTCAGTGTCTGCTCATTTACCAGATCCTGCCCGCTTGATCTCAGAAATGTCTTTGGAATCTGGCCATTTCTTTCATTTCCACTGTTACAATCCAGGCCTTTATCTCTTACCTGGACCACTATAGCTGTTCTCCCAGATTCCAGTCTTTTATCCACAGAATTATGGATAAAATTATGCCAGCAGAATTACTTTCCTGTAAAACAAATCTCATCATGTTACTCTCCTGTTTTAAGCACTCCCTTGGCTCTCTTTTTTCCTATAGAATTAAGTCTAAATTCCTTAGATGACCCAGTCTTTCAGAGATCAGCCTGACCTCAGCTCTCATTGTTACTTCCCACCCTTCCCTCTCTCAGACCTTATGTTCTGAGCCACTTGGTTGTTCATGCCCCAACAAAAATGTCAGACCCTTTGTTGATTCCCTGTACTTAACAATACATATGCAGTTCCCCTTTGCCTGGCAAATTCATTTAAGACTCGTCCCCTCACTGAAGCATTCCTTGCTTCACCTAGTAATTTACTCATGTGCTCCCTCACTGTTCCCATGGTACTTTGCCCATAGTTCTGTTAAAAGCACTTACTGTATACTATATCAATTTATGTAACAACAGCTAACATTTTATGAGCCCTTACTATATGCCATGTACTTTGCTAAGTACATTTTATGTCTTACTTCACCTCACAACAGCCCTGGTAGTGCTGTGAAGTACTATTAAGAACCCTATTTTACAGATGAAGAAAATGCTTAGAGATATTGAGTAACACCAGTTTCACACAGTTGGTAGATACAGCAAGAGAATTAGAACCCAGCTCTGATCTGTCTTTAGAGCTTATGCTCTTAACCATTATGCTCCGCTAGTTGGCATCTGAAGGTCTGGCACTATGTCTTCATTTAGTCCACAAATATTTATTGAGTGTCTACTGTGTATTTATCATTGTTCTAAGAGTTGGGGATATAGTAGTGAACAGAAGAAACAAAAAAATCTATTGTTCTGAAGCTTATTCTAGTGGTGGGAAACAGAAACAAAACAAGTAAATTTTGTAATGTATTAGAAGGTGATAAATTTCGTGGAGAAAAATAAAGCAGATAAGGCGGGGTGACAGGAGGTAAATATGGTGGACAAGCAAAGCTTCACTGAGAAGTCATTTGAGGAGAATCTGAAGGAGGTGAGAGAGGGATCATCTGGCTATCTGGAGGAGAAGAACATTCCAAGTGGAGGCAAGTGAAACTGTGATAAGGCAGGAGTCCTGGTATGTTCAGGAAATAGCACTGAGGCCCGGGTAGCTGGAGCCAGTGAGCAAGGAGATGAGTAGTAGAAAATGAAGTCACGAAAACAAAAAAAAAGAAAATGAAGTCACGGAGGTGTAGATGGGCCAGTCATAAGGTGTAGGACACTGCAAGGACTTTGGCTTTTGCTCTGAGAAAGAAGCCAATGGAGGGTTTTTGAACAGAGAATGACAATCTGACATATTTTATTCTGGCTTTTAAATACTGAGAATAGATTATAAACAGATAAGAAATATTTATTTTGGTATTTCAAGTAGCATACCATATCTGGTATATAGTAAGTGTTAATAAATATCAAAAGACAAGTTTTCAAAGCAATCCAACTTTAAATGACGTTTTTAGATAATCTGGATATTTGGATATGGATTTGATATTTGATGATACAGATGGTATTTTTTTAGGTATGATAATGTAATGGTAGTTAAATTTAAAAGATTACTAGTTAGAGATACATGTAGAATATTTACTGATAAAATGAATGATGTTTAGATTTTGCTTTAACTGCTCCAGCAAAAATAAGCAAATACATAAAAGTGGGAGGATTGAAAAACAAGGTGAATAAAATGTTGATAATCATTAAAACAGGTGATGGATGCATGGGTTTCATTATACTGTCTACTTCTGTGTACATTTGAAATGTTCATAATAAAGTTTTATATATACATTATATTTACATAGAGATATAAATATCTCTCTACATATAGATATCTAGAGAGATATAGATAAAATATATAACATTTCACTTGGTAATTCTACCTTTAAAAATCTATCACAAAGAAATGATCATGTATGCCCAAAGATGTAAGAGGATTTTCATATTAATGTTCTCACAGTAGCTAAAATTTAAACAAACTGAATTTTTTTTTTTTTTTTTTTTTTTTTGCGGTACGCGGGCCTCCCACCGCCGTGGCCTCTCCCACTGCGGAGCCCAGGCTCCGGACGCGCAGACCCAGCGGCCACGGCCCACGGGCGCAGCCGCTCCGCGGCATGTGGGATCCTCCCGGACCGGGGCACGAACCCACGTCCCCCGCATCGGCAGGCGGACTCCCAACCACTGCGCCACCAGGGAAGCCCTGAATTTTTAATAGTTGGAAAATAAAAACTATGGTATAATCCATACAGTATAATACTATGCAGTCCTTAAATTCTTTTCAAAGACTACTTGATCACATTTAAAATATTCTAAATAAATTGTAAAGTGAAAATAGCAGAATAAAAAAATGGATATAATATTATCCTAATCTTGACTAAAAATATCTATAAATATAGATTTTAAAATTTTAAAGAAATACACTAAATTATAACTAGTAGTTATCACTAGCTGGTAGGGTTTTAGCTCATTTTTTTATATGAGTCTTTATACTTCTCTGTATTTCTAAAATTTTCTTTAATAAATTTATCTGATTTTATTAAGACAAACAACAGAAGATACTATAAAAGTCTATGGTTTAAGCCTTTGACCCTTCTATTAGGATAAACAAATAATAAAATAGGGATAAAGGTTCATGCTCCAGGATGTTTGTTGAATTGCTATTTAGCAAAAAATTGGAAATGTCTAAATTACCAACAAATTGGAAATGATTAAATTATGGTGCATCCATATGCAGCTAGTAAATGTATCCAAAGAGTGAAATACAGAAAGTGCTCGTGTAAAATAAAAAGGAAGATACTGAATCATGTGTACAATGTGATTTCAATTATGTTTTTAAAAAATGAAAGATTGAAGGTGGCCAAAATTTTAGCAGATTATAGGTGGTTTTAATTTTAGTTTTTCTACTTTCTATGTTTTCTGAATTGTCTATACTGAGCATGTATATTACTTTATAATCAAAAATACATTATTTAAGTATTTTGAAAATATGTAGAGTACAATGAAAAGAAAGTGGATGATTAAGGAGGAAAAAAAAGATCTGGGATCACAGCTAGGGGAAATATGCTGAGGAATTAATAAAATGAAAATTATTATTAAACAAAAAGTTGAATTTTATGTAACAGGGCAAGAAGCCTGTTTAGTTTTGTCTTCCAGCAGTGCTCACTAATCTAGCAGTAAAATTAGGGGAAGTAGCTGTAATCATCTAGGATGAGGAGTGTTTGGCAAAGGGTCAGGGCATCTGTGTTGCTGGTCTACCTCCACAGAGAATGTGAAGATGTTTTTATAAACTGTAAAGTTGTTAACAGATAGCAGGGGTAGTTTTTATCTATCCCCATGGCCACTGTCCTACTTAAGCCCTCGTTATTCTTACTTAAACTTACTGACTGCTTTTCCTGCCCCGACTCTCTTTCCAAACCATCTTTTACATTATTGCCCAGCATTCTCTTTCTAAAGCCCCAGTCAGATTGTGTTACTTTTCCTTTTCAGAAACCTGTGTTGGCTCTCCATCACCTTAGAATGTCTGAATTTTTAAGCCACAAATCCAAGGCTCTTTATGATCTGGTCTCAAAGTACCTTTCTACCCTAATCCCCTGCTTTATCTCCATATACGTTTTTCTCCATCCTCATCATCCTACCTACCCTTCCCTAAATATGCAAGGCTTAGCTAACATTCCATATTTCTGCTCAAGTGACATCCTCTAAAACATTTGAGGAACAACCTCTGGACTTAGTTAGATTACTTGTACCTTTGCTTTGGTTCTGCTGTTTACAGGTGGCTACGTGACTTTTAATATGTTATTTTGACCTCTTTGATTCTCAGGTTTTTTGCTTAATTTCTTCATCCTCATAATGGTAATACCTACCTCACAGGGTCGTTAGGATTTGTTCAGATAATGAATACAAAAGCATGTTGTAAACTAAATGCACGGCACATGTGTATGGCATTATTTTCTACCTACCTCTACCTGTCAGGATGCTTTTGACTTCAAATAATAGAAATCCAACTGAAAATGGCTTAACAATGAGGAAGCCAGTCTGGAGGTAAGGCAGCTCTAGGGTTGCTTAATTCAGCAGCTCAGTAGTGTCATCAGGAACACAAGGTCCTTCCGTCCTCTTGCTTTGCTGTTCTTTATCTGTTGTTCTCCTGGGCTTGGTGCCCTCATGGTAGTAAGATGACTACTACTGTCTTAGGTGTCACATGCAGACAACAATGTTCAGAAGCAGGAAAGAGGAAGGTCCCTTTAGTATACCCCTTTTTAAGAGTGAGGAAATCTTTCTAGAAGCCTCCCCTATCACCTCATCCCCCAGATGGACTTGCCCTCATGTCTGTTTGATGAAAATTATAACATATGCCCATGCCTAAACCAGTCATCACTGGAAAGGGGAGTGAGCTCATCTTAATTAGCTTAGACCAATCGTGATCACCCCCTGGTGCTGGCTCCTACCTCTCCTAAAGGAAGAGATGCTCAAAAAAGGACAAAGTGGGGGCTCTGTTAGGGAGGGAAAGATTGTGGTAGCACGATGTCTTCAGGGATGATCCTGGTTTATTAGGACAAGGAGGTGAGGAAGTAATAAGTAGTAGATTCAGCATAAAGGGGAGTCAGCTTTTAGTGGATCAAGATTTCAATCAGGCATCGTATAAAATGAGAGAATAAATGGGGTGCGAAGAGTATGAAGCTTTTGTTTTTCTAGTTTTAACATTTGTTTTCATGTCTAAATAGGTATGCAGTGGAGCTGATGAAGACCCAGATGATAAAAATGCACCATTTCGACAACGGCCGTTTTGCAAATATAAAGGACATACTGCTGATCTCCTTGATCTTTCATGGTCTAAAGTAAGTAATCCTTTTTTTTTTTTTGGCTGCGTTGGGTCTTTGTTTCTGTGCACGGGCTTTCTCTAGTTGCGGCGAGCAGGGGCTACTCTTCGTTGCGGTGCATGGGCCTCTCTTGTTGCAGAGCACAGGCTTTAGGCGCACAGGCTTCAGTAGTTGCAGCATGTGGACTTAGTAGTTGTGGCACACAGGCTTAGTTGCTCCGCGGCATGTGGGATCTTCCCGGACCAGGGATCGAACACACGTCCCCTGCATTGGCAGGTGGTTTCTTAACCACTGCACCATCATAGAAGTCCTAAAGTAAGAAATTCTTATTTGAATTTTGTATTCTATGTAACTATTTTAGGATAAAAGCAAATGTTTTATTTGTATGATTGTCACAGTCAGGTGTTTGAATGTCTGTATATACTTTGTGGGAGTTACAAATTAATCAAAGTTAAAAAAGAGAAATGTCAGATTAGGCTAATAAAATGTTTATATTACTTAACAGCTTCTATCTGGATCTGTCTATATACTTGTATTTGCTTCTTTTATAAAATAGTTTTGCAAAGTAACTATCCTCAGCAAAATGGATATGACTTCAGCTACAAAGGTGAAGTCTGACCTATCTAATCAAGACTGTTTTGGGGATAATCTGCTACATTCATGAAATTATTAATTTAGGTTTAATAATTATATTCTGCAGATCAATGGTAAGTCTTCATTTTGTAATTTTTTTTTCCTTAGAGCAAAATTTTAGAAGTAGAGGGGCTATTTTGCCACCGATCAAATATCTTAGAAGTTTGCAAAATTTTTAAGAGGTATTTTAAATTTTATTTAAGGTGTTTGAAGCATGAAGCAAAGCATGAAGCAGTTTTTGGAATTTTTGTATGATTCCTTATACTTTCTTTGTATTAAAATTTGTCAGTAATCAAAATCTAAAATATATTAAGAATTTGTGGGGGAAAGTAATATTTAAAAGCTTTAAATTGAGAAAAGTCATCTGAGTTAACAAAATACTAGCAAGGATACCAGTGACGCCCATATATTTTAACTATATCACAGAGATATCACTGGTATATATTGGCAAGTCAGCCTTTCCCTGAGCTCCAGCTTTGAATCACTCCATTTTTGAATTATGCTCGTATCACATTTGTTTAGATGTTATGGATGCATTTCATAACGTTTTTCTCTAACCTCCTGGAACAAGCTTGGGCCTCACCTGGTAGTCTGGTTTTAAATTGAGCCCCAGTTGTATCTTTATACTCTCTCCCCACCCTGTGTGAAATCTGAGTTGTCGGAAGATGGAAATTTAAAGTGTCCTTAATCTGATAATCGTATTCATCTAGAATAAAAAGTACAAAGCACCTTATTGGGAACCCTGCACTCATTTTACTTTCTTAAAGCAAACCAATATTTTTTGTAAAATGTAACACCAACTGAAGATATTAATCCTCCATTGATGACTGTATCAGTCAGTGTTCTCCAGAGTAACAGAACCAACAGGAAATACATACATAGGAGGTTTATTTTAAGGAATTGGCTCACACAGTTGTGGGGGCAGGCAAATTTGAAATTTGTAGGGCAGGCATTGAAAACTCAGTTTTTTTGGGTTTTTTTCCCAGCTTTATCGAGATGTAATTAAAACATTGTGTAAGTTTAAGGTGTACACAGTGATGATTTGATATACTTACATATTGGGAAATGATTACTACAATAAGGGTAATTAACACATTCATCACCATAAATAGTTACCTTTTTTTTGTGGTGAGAACATTTAAGATCTACTCTCTTAGCAACTTGCAAGTGTATAATACAGCGTTGTTAACTCTAGTCACCTTGTTGTACATTCATGCTGGAGTCTTAAGGCAGAATTTCTTCTCCAGGAAACCTCAGTTTTTGTTCTTAATGCCTTCATCTGTCTCTGTGCTCTTTTCTTAAACTTTCTTTTTTACTTAAGTGTTTATCTATGTACATTTCTACATCTTATTGGCAACAAGATTCTAAGCCCCTCAAGAGTAGGGATCAGCTCTTACTTCACTGTTGTTTCTCTTGAGTATCTAGCACAGTTGATGTTTATAGTGGGTTTTCTGTTTGTTGAAGACTTATTTTGTGCCACGTAATAAGAATTACCTTGTTAATACTGAAAATAACAATGCTGTGAGGTAGTTGATATTCCATACTGTGGATTAGAAGACTGGCCTCTGACCCATCCAAGATCACAAAACTAGTTATGGGTAGAACTTAGATCTGAATCTAATTTTTTTGACTTGTAAGATCATGCTTGGTTCAAGAACGCTATTTAATTTCATTTATTTAATAAGTATTTATTTTTGGATTGGGTTGTTTGCTTTTTTAATATTGAGCTGCGTGAGCTGTTTATATATTTTGGAGATTAATCCTTTGTTGATTCGTTTGCAAATATTTTCTCCCATTCTGAGGGTTGTCTTTTCGTCTTGCTTGTACTTTCCTTTGCTGTGCAAAATCTTTTAAGTTTCATTAGGTTCCATTTCTTTAGTTTTGTTTTAATTTTCATTTCTCTAGGAGGTGGATCAAAAAAGATCTTGCTGTGATTTATGTCAAAGAGTGTTCTTCCTATGTTTTCCTCTAAGAGTTTTATACTGTCTGGCCTTACATTTAGGTCTTTAATCCATTTTGAGTTTATTTTTTTGTATGGTGTTAGGGAGTATTCTAATTTCATTCTTTTACATGTAGTTGTCCAGTTTTCCCAGCACCACTTATTGAAGAGGCTTTCTTTTCTCCACTGTGTATTCTTGCATCCTTTATCCAACATAAAGTGACCATATGTGCGTGGGTTTCTCTCTGGGCTTTCTATCCTGTTTCATTGATCCATATTTCTTTTTTTGTGCCAGTACCATACTGTCTTGATGACTGTAGCTTTGTAGTATAGTCTGAAGTCCGGGAGCCTGATTCCTCCAGCTCCGTTTTCTTTCTCAAGATTGCTTTGGCTATTTGAGGTCTTTTGTGTTTCCACACAAATGGTGAAAATTTTTTTTCTAGTTCTGTGAAAAATGCCATTGGTAATTTGATAGGTATTGCACTGAATCTGTAGATTGCTTTGGGTAGTATAGTCATTTTCACAATATTGATTCTTCCAATCCAAGAACATGGTATATCTCTCCATCTGTTGGTAACATCTTTAATTTCTTTCATCAGTGTCTTATAGTTTTCTGCATACAGGTCTTTTGTCTCCTTAGGTAGGTTTATTCCTAGGTATTTTATTCTTTTTGTTGCAATGGTAAATGGGAGTATTTCCTTAATTTCTCTTTTAGATTTTTCATCATTAGTGTATAGGAATGCCAGAGATTTCTGTGCATTAATTTTGTATCCTGCTACTTTACCAAATTCATTGATTAGCTCTAGTAGTTTTCTGGTGGCATCTTTAGGATTCTCTACGTATAGTATCATGTCATCTGCAAACAGTGACAGTTTTACTTCTTCTTTTCCAATTTGTATTCCTTTTATTTCTTTTTCTTCTCTGATTGCCGTGGCTAGGACTTCCAAAACTATGTTGAATAATAGTGGTGAGAGTGGACATCCTTGTCTTGTTCCCGATCTTAGAGGAAATGGTTTCAGTTTTTCACCATTGAGAATGATGTTTGCTGTGGGTTTATCGTATATGGCCTTTATTATGTTGAGGTAGGTTCCCTCTATGCCCACTTTCTGGAGAGTTTTTATCATAAATGGGTGTTGAATTTTGTCGAAAGCTTTTTCTGCATCTGTTGAGATGATCATATGGTTTTTCTTCTTCAATTTGTTAATATGGTGTATCACATTGATTGGTTTGCGTATATTGAAGAATCCTTCCATCCCTGGGATAAATCCCACTTGGTCATGGTATATGATCCTTTTAATGTGTTGTTGGATTCTGTTTGCTAGTATTTTGTTGAGGATTTTTGCATCTATATTCATCAGTGATATTGGTCTGTAATTTTCTTTTTTTGTAGTATCTTTGTCTGGTTTTGTTATCAGGGTGATGGTGGCCTCATAGAATGAGTTTGGGAGTGTTCCTTCCTCTGCAACTTTTTGGAAGAGTTTGAGAAGAATGGCTGTTAGCTCTTCTCTGAATGTTTGATAGAATTTGCCTGTGAAGCCATCTGGTCCTGGGCTTTTGTTTGTTGGAAGATTTTTAATCATGGTTTCAATTTCAGTGCTTGTGATTGGTCTGTTCATATTTTCTATTTCTTCCTGGTTCAATCTTGGAAGGTTATACCTTTCTAAGAATTTGTCCATTTCTTCCAGGTTGTCCATTTTATTGGCACAGAGTTGCTTGTAGTAGTCTCTTAGGATGCTTTGTATTTCTGTGGTGTCCGTTGTAACTTCTCCTTTTTCATTTCTAATTTTAATGATTTGAGTCCTCTCCCTCTTTTTTTTGATGAGTCTGGCTAATGGTTTATCAATTTTGTTTATCTTCTCAAAGAACCAGCTTTTCATTTTATTGATCTTTTCTATTGTTTTCTTCATTTCTATTTCATCTATCTCTTCTCTGATCTTTATGATTTCTTTCCTTCTACTAACTTTGGGTTTTGTTTGTTCTTCTTTCTCTAGTTCATTTAGGTGTAAGGTTAGATTGTTTATTTGAGATGTTTGTTGTTTCTTGAGGTAGGATTGTATTGCTATAAACTTCCCTCTTAGAACTGCTTTTGCTGCATCCCATAGGTTTTGGATCGTTGTGTTTTCATTGTCATTTGTCTCTAGGTATTTTTTTATTTCCTCTTTGATTTCTTCAGTGATCTCTTGGTTATTTAGTAACGTGTTGTTTAGCCTCCATGTGTTTGTCTTTATTACGCTTTTTTCCCTGTAATTGATTTCTAGTCTCATATCATGGTGGTCAGAAAAGATGCTTGGTATGATTTCAGTTTTCTTAAACTTAGTGAGGCTTGATTTGTGACCCACAATGTGATCAATCCTGGAGAATGTTCCATGCACACTTGAGAAGAAAGTGTAATCTGCTGTTTTTGGATGGAATGTTTGGATGATCTGTCCATTGGTGTAAGTGAGGTGTTAAAGTCCCCCACTATTATTGTGTTACTGTCGATTTCCTCTTTTATAGCTGTTAGCAGTTGCCTTATGTATTGAGGTGCTCCTATGTTGGGTGCATGTTTGTTTGTTTTTGTTTTTTTTTTGCAGTACGCGGGCCTTTCACTCTTGTGGCCTCTCCCATTGCAGAGCACAGGCTCCGGATGTGCAGGCTCAGCGGCCATGGCTCACGGGCCTAGCCGCTCTGCGGCATGTGGTATCTTCCCGGACCAGGGCACGAACCCGTGTCCCCTGCATCGGCAGGTGGACTCTCAACCACTGCGCCACCAGGGAAGCCCCATGTATTTTTATAATTGTTATATCTTCTTCTTGGATTGATCCGTTGACCATTATGTAGTGTCCTTCCTTGTCTTTTGTAACATTCTTTATTTTAAAGTCTATTTTATCTGATGTGAGTATTGCTACTCCAGCTTTCTTTTAATTTCCATTTGTATGAAATATTTTTTTCCATCCCCTTACTTTCAGTCTGTATGTGTCCCTAGGTCTGAAGTGGGTCTCTTGTAGACAGCATATATATGGGTCTTGTTTTTGTATCCATTCAGCGAGCCTGAGTCTTTTGGTTGGAGCATTTAATCCATTCACGTTTAAGGTGATTATCGATATGTATGTTCCTATGACCATTTTCTTAATTGTTTTGGATTTGTTTTTGTAGGTCCTTTTCTTCTCTTGTGTTTCCCACTTAGAGAAGTTCCTTTAGCATTTGTTGTAGAGCTGATTTGGTGGTGCTGAATTCTCTTAGCTTTTGCTTATCTGTAAAGCTTTTGATTTCTCCATCGAGTCTTAATGAGATCCTTGCCAGGTAGAGTAATCTTGGTTGTAGGTTTTTCCCTTTCATCACTTTAAATATGTCATGCCACCTCCTTCTGGCTTGTAGAGTTTCTGCAGAAAAATCAGCTGTTTACCTTATGGGAGTTCCCTTGTATGTTGTTTGTCGTTTTTCCCTTGCTGCTTTCAATAATTTTTCTTTGTCTTTGATTTTTGCCTGTTTGATTACTATGTGTCTTGGCGTGTTTCTCCTTGGGTTTATCCTGCCTGGGACTCTCTGTGCTTCCTGGACTTGGGTGGCTATTTCCTTTCCCATGTTAGAGAAGTTTTCGACTATAATCTCTTCATTTATTTTCTCGGGTCCTTTCTCTCTCTCTTCTCCTTCTGGGACCCGTTTAATACGAATGTTGTTGTGTTTAATGTTGTCCCATAGGTCTCTTAGACTGTCTTCATTTCTTTTCATTCTTTTTTCTTTGTTCTTTTTCGCAGCAGTGAATTCTACTATTCTGTCTTCCAGGTCACTTATCCATTCTTCTGCCTCAGTTATTCTGCTATTGATTCCTTCTAGTGTAGTTTTCATTTCACTTATTGTATTGTTCATCTCTGTTTGTTTGTTCTTTAATTTTTCTAGGTCTTTCTTAAACATTTCTTGCATCTTCTCCATCTTTGCCTCCATTCTTTTTCTGAGGTCCTGGATCATCTTCGCTATCATTATTCTGAATTCTTTTTCTGGAAGGTTGCCTATCTCCACTTCATTTAGTTGTTTTTCTGGGGTTTTATCTTGTTCCTTCATCTGGTTCATAGCCCTCTGCCTTTTCGTCTTGTCTGTCTTTCTGTGAATGTGTTTTTTGTTCCACAGGCTGCACGATTGTAGTTCTTCTTGCTTCTGCTGTCTGCCCTCTGGTGGGTTAGGTTATCTGAGAGGCTTGTGCAAGTTTCCTGATGGGAGGGACTG
Source organism: Aethalodelphis obliquidens (assembly GCF_003676395.1). Classification (NCBI taxonomy): domain Eukaryota; kingdom Metazoa; phylum Chordata; class Mammalia; order Artiodactyla; family Delphinidae; genus Aethalodelphis; species Aethalodelphis obliquidens. The sequence goes on from NW_020838010.1 coordinate 9,325,262, forward strand.
GTGGTGGGTAGAGCTGGCTGTTGCTCTGGTGGGCAGAGCTCAGTAAAACTTTAATAGGCTTGTCTGCTGATGGGTGGGGCTGGGTTCCCTCCCTGTTGGTTGTTTGGCCTGAGGCGACCCAACACTGGGGTCTTTGGTGGGGCTAATGGCAGACTCTGGGAGGGCTCACGCCAAGGAGGACTTCCCAGAACTTCTGCTGCCAGTGTCCTTGTCCTCACGGTGAGACACAGCCACCCCCTGCCTTTGCAGGTGACCCTCCAACACTAGCAGGTAGGTCTGGTTCAGTCTCCTATGGGGTCTCTGCTCCTTCCCCTGGATCCTGATGTGCACACTACTTTGTGTGTGCCCTCCAAGAGTGGAGTCTCTGTCCCAGTCCTGTCAAAGTCCTGCAATCAAATCCCGCTAGCTTTCAAAGTCTGATTCTCTAGGAAATCCTCCTCCCATTGCCGGACCCCCAGCTTCAGAAGCCTGACGTGGGGCTCAGAACCTTCACTCCAGTGGGTGGACTTCTGTGGTATAAGAGTTCTCCAGTTTGTGAGTCACGCACCCAGCAGTTATGGGATTTGATTTTATTGGGGTTTTTTTGGTTTTTTGTTTGTTTGCTTTGCGGTTCGCGGGCCTCTCACTGCTGCGGGCCCCCCGCAGGCTCAGCGGCGATGGCTCACGGGCTAAGCCACTCCACGGCATGTGGGATCCTCCCGGACCGGGTCATGAACCCGCATTCCCCGCATTGGCAGGCGGACTCCCAACCACTGCACCACCAGGGAAGCCCCTGATTTTATTGTGATTGCACCCCTCCTACTGTCTCATTGTGGCTTCTCCTTTGTCTTTGGATGTGGGGTATCTTTTTTGGTGAGTTCCAGCGTCTTCCTGTTGATGATTGTTCAGCATTTAGTTGTGATTCCGGTGTTCTCGCGAGAGGGAGTGACATACAAAATCTGGTCTCGCGCCCCTGCACAGTGGCACGTCCGGCGCCTGGTAGGGCCGAGCACCTGGGAATCCTATCCCCTTATGTATCCATCTGGAAGCTTTTGACAGATAGATGTTTGGTTTATGGGTGATGGGCCATCATAATGCCTAAATCAGTTACACTACCCTCTTCTAGCTTTGAAAATTCTATTCTGAGACATTTGACAATTTCTATTCTCTAATTTGCTTGCCTAAGGTGTGACAGGTGCACAATAACTTTTCATTTCCATGCTGCATTATAGGATAATCTTTTTGAAGACATTTTAAGTGACAGTTAGGGAATTCATGTGAGTTAAAATTCACCAGTGTTATCAATGTGAAAATAACTGAAGTGACGATCAAATGAATAGATTCATAGCTAACTTCTAGTACACGCAGGCTCCAACAACCAAGGCACACTTTAGTCCTCTGTCGGCATCTGGCAGATTTCTTTCAACAGAAGTCATAAGATTCATCCTCATTTCAGAATAGGTAATGTGAAAAAGTCTTAGAATCAAAGAAATATGGTATTTAACTATTTGGGAAAAAAATGGGATTGTCCAAGTGAATTGGATATCTTTGTACTTTATGATGCTGCGTATAACAATAGTAATGACAAAACTCTTGAGATACCTAAAACTAAAAGTTCACTTTTATGGAGTAAGTATTTTTTTTATATGGTGATAAAATAATCAATGTCAATTTCTCCATAGAACTACTTTCTGCTTTCTTCTTCAATGGATAAAACAGTCAGGCTATGGCACATTTCCAGAAGAGAATGCCTTTGCTGTTTTCAGCATATAGATTTTGTCACTGCCATAGCTTTCCATCCAAGAGTAAGTATTTACATGTTTTTTTGTTATACTATGAGGAAGGTGAGGGAACCAGGTTTCTCTGGAGGGTAATTGGACTACAGGAAAAAAATTATTAATATCCAATAGTTAAGAGCAACTTGATTTAGTGTTTCATTCTGCTTTAAAAATAAGAAAGGAAATAAATATTGTGCTAATCTTCATTAGAAGAGCTGGAAATATTATAGTCTAAATATGACAGTGAAAAGTCATCCCAAATCTTTAATAAGACCTGCAGGGTATAAATAAAGAAATAAAATATCTTATTAGGAGAGAGGTTGGAGACAGTGGAAGAAGAAAAGACGGCAGGTAAATAAATGAGAAAGGGAAGCATATAGGCAGGAATAGTTGTAGGAGGGTCAGGAAGGGAAGAGACAAAGAGGAAAAGATTGAAAGAGGCAAAGACCAAAATTCATTACAAGATAGACTGAATTCCTATTTCAGGTCTGAAAACATTGTTAATCTTGAGATCCCTTCATATTCATTTTCAATGTAGAAAATCCTTTAATATCTTTCCTCTAGAAAGAATTTCATATGATTTCAACTAAAGGAGAAAAATCTACCATCATGGACTCCAGAGCTATCTTACGCCCTTATAGGATAGAGCCACCAAATGCATGAGGCTAGAGTAGTTTTAGTTCTTTGCAGCTGTAAGCACAAGGGATGTCACGTGTTGGCACTGCTTCACTAGCTAGGTTGAAATAAGTGGAGGGCTTGAGCTGACCCTCGTTGACTTTCCCTCCACTACATTTGTGTATGATTACATTTCCAATCATGTCCTCATCTCTATGTGTTTAGTACCCATTGTCTTTTTAATGCAACCTTTCAATTATATTGACATTTCTTTCTCTCCTTCCCCAAATTAAGAGAGAAGAATGACTTTTTTCTCTCAATATAATTTCCCTCCCTGGGCAGGCTTATAACATAGGCAGTAATAATTCTGAACCCTTAGAGAAGATTTTATTAAGAACTTTTGAAAATTAAAAATGCTTAATCTATGTTAATACTGTATCAGTTTTGACCATCAAGCTTTCGAGGCTTCTTTCTAAATAATATCCCCATCCTGTCACCTAAGGGTGCAACAAAAGGGTAGATTTTACCCCTGTCAGCACCTGTGAGCAAAATCCCCCCACCTCTATTTTAACTATAATGTATCAACATGGAAAGAGAGGGGTATTAGGTGGTAATAGTTATCTATGTAGTACTTTATTATTAAGGTTTCTGTTTAGTCAATAATTTTCTTATACTTTTATTTGGTTTTATTTTGGAAGCTGAAAAACCTTATTTCTAAAAATTCTACTGACCTGGAGAATTTATGAGAGGGTCTAGGGAAGAGTGGGGTGGTGTTGACATTTTCCTAGGAAATATGACTCTATCAAATAATGTTACCTAGAAGAAACGAAGCAGAGTCATAAAAGAAATAGCAAAATGGAGATACACACACATGTACACACATGTATATATGTATGTAAATAAAATTCTGAGTTGTAAGACCAAGATGAAGTATTTTTATTTGTTCAGCACTTCTGCTGGTAGACATTGAGTTGAGCCTACTGTACCATAGCCATAAAAATGCCTATTCTATGAAGGTTATCCTTGACGGGCTTGAGAAGTGGGTAAGAATAATAATCTTGAGTGGAGAAGAAGATCTGTTTCTTGTTTTGGCATCCCAATTATTTTATTTTCTTTTTAATTCTTATGTTACCAAAAATTAGAGCAGCTTCATGGTAGGCTTGGTTTAGTTTAGAACAGGGTTTCTAAACCTTGGCACTAATGGCATTTGGGGTTGGATAATTCTTTTTCGTAGAGAGAGGAAAGGCTGTCCTGTGCATTGTAGGCTGTTTAGCAGCATTCCTGGCCTCTACCCACTAGATGTCAGTAGCGCCCCACCCTCTAAATTGTGACAATTCCAAACTGTCTCCAGACATTGCTAGATGTCTCCTGTGGGGCCAGGCTGCCCCCAGCTGAGAACCCCTGGTTTGAGATTGAGAATTTAAATAGTGAAGCAATTCTCTGCTGACAGGGTATCAGAGTTCCAAAACTTGACTGGTTCTGTGGGCTAACTGGCATTAGTTACTCTTTTATCCATCTGTTACATGTATCCCAAGGAAGGTATGGGCAAATGTACCATTTTAGGATAGTATTTCACAAAGCATGTTCCTTGAATTGCTAGCCCTGCTAGATATCCCTACCTGACCCCCAAAAAAGTCGCCCGTTAAAGATTCAGAGTGCGTGTTAACTGAGAATCCTGTTTAACTTTGTGTAACCCAGAATTTCTCAAACTTATTTGACCACAGAACCCTTCTACACAATGTATACTCAAACACATTATCTATTAACATCTATACCTTGGGAAAAGCAGTTTAAGGGTATGATAAAGTGATTAGAATGTCATTCCTCCAAAATGAATACTGAGGTTTCTAATTGTTGTTATTTTTAGTGACTGAAATAATGCTTACTTTAATACTTTTAAAATGAAATCTATATATTTTAACATTATTTCTAATAGACTTAATGTATTGATTTGCTAATGAGTTTTTCTTCATGTGATAAAATGAAACCTTCCTCTTTCATCACATTTTTAGGATGACAGGTATTTTCTAAGTGGGTCATTGGATGGAAAGCTCCGCCTTTGGAACATACCTGACAAAAAAGTGGCTTTGTGGAATGAAGTAGATGGTCAAACAAAATTGATCACAGCTGCAAATTTCTGTCAGAATGGCAAATATGCAGTGATTGGGACATATGATGGCAGGTGTATTTTCTATGATACAGAGGTAAATGACTGTCTTGTATAAATTACATACTTGAATACATAGATACTTTTGTGGTTTGGAATAAGTTGGTGTATCCTGTCTGGGCTTTAACTGCCTTATCTGTAAATTGGGACAAATAATACCATGTTTGTCTGTGAGTTGGCTCAGATGATCTTTGAGTTTCTTTCTAATTCTGATCTTTTTAAATTGTGATTTTTTTTTTTTAGCATTTGAAATACCACACACAGATACATGTCCGATCTACCAGAGGGCGCAACAAGGTTGGAAGAAAAATTACTGGCATTGAACCTTTACCTGGAGAAAATAAGGTACTAGGTATTCAAAACCATCTGTCTCCACACTATATATAGACTCCTGAAAGTAAGTTCTTCATATCTTAGCTAAGAATATATTTCCTTTCCTATGGAATATTGCTTTTTCTAGTTTTGAGATATATTCTGTATGTGTCTAACACCCTTTTTTGGTTGTACCTTAGCACAGATTAAAAGATGGTATTTTTAACTTTTCCTTTGATTTGTTTTTAGATACTGGTAACTTCAAATGACTCCAGAATCAGACTATACGATCTTAGAGATTTGTCACTGTCCATGAAGTATAAGGGTTATGTCAACAGCAGCAGCCAGATCAAAGCAAGTTTCAGGTAAATTGACAATGAGGAATTCCCAAAAGGGATCAGAACATTTCTCCCCTACTCCCATTTTTCCATTGATCTATGGCTTATGTTTATATGGTGCTGTTAGTTACTTTGCAGTTTTACAACTGGTGTCTCATATTATCAGTCCTACTTACATTATCCAGCTGTTTGGTAGAGTTCGAATTGCCCCTGCTCTGTGGATGAAGAAACCAACACCCAGAAAATTAAGTAATTTGCCTAAAGTCACACTGGTAGTTGCAGAACCAGGATTAGAAGACCCAGCTCCAGAATTTGTGCTTTTGTACTTTCATGTATGCTTTCTAAGAGGAGATTTACCCCACCACCGCCCACCCCACCCATGGTCTTGATCCTTTTAGGTACAGAAGCTAATAAAGCATTTCGAGACCCTAAAGTACAGTGTCCTGTACTTACACCTTTGCATATCATTATTATTTGAACTGTTAGTTTGGGATCTGCAGGCTCTCCTGAAATACCTACCTTTTCTTCCTTTATAGCCCTCCTTATTTCAGCTCTTTTCTTACCAGTTCTCCTTTCTTCTTGAATTACCCAGTAATTTAATTGGTAAAGCATTCTGCTTCTCTCTTTTATCTCTTAAGTAGGCACTCATCCCAGTGTGGGTTAACCCAGCAGCAGTTACCTAGAGCTTCGATGAAAATACTAATGCCACTGGCCACCCATGTCAAACCTACACGTTCAGGACCTCTGGAGTGAGACTAGGAGTCTGTATTTCAACAAGTTCTCTTGGCTGTTTTCTTAGGTGTTTCGAACTAGGAAGCTCTGATAGAGGGAAACCTAAAAAAACCCACAACTTTGATTTTTTTTTTCTTTCTTCCCTAAATGTAGCCATGATTTTAGTTACCTCGTTAGTGGCTCAGAAGATAAGTATGTTTATATCTGGAGTACTTATCATGACTTAAGCAAGTTTACTTCAGTGAGGAGAGATCGTAATGACTTTTGGGAAGGTATTAAAGGTAAGTAAATGCATACTTTTATGTGTCTTATAAGTGAATAAAGTTAAAATGGAGATGTATTATAAGTAAATTTGTATAGGCTTTATTTCAGAGAGATAGTTTGGCAGTTTTAACTGCTTTCGCATTGTATTGGCTTTGTTTGATTTTTCTGTACCAAGGAAGAACATATACTTGTCTAAAATTTGAGAAGTCATGGAATCTCAGAACTTGTATGTGGTTTTGGTGGGGTTTTTTTTTTAACATCTTTATTGGAGTATAATTGCTTTACAATGGTGTGTTACTTTCTGCTTTATAACAAAGTGAATCAGTTATACATATACATATGTTCCACTGGTGGTTTGATAGGGATTGCACTGAATCTGTAGATTGCTTTGGGTAGTAGAGTCATTTTCACAATGTCGATTCTTCCAACCAAGAACATGGTATATCTCTCCATCTGTTTTGTATCATCTTTAATTTCTTTCATCAGTGTCTTATAGTTTTCTGCATACAGATCTTTTGTCTCCTTAGGTAGGTTTATTCCTAGGCATTTTATTCTTTTTGTTGCAGTGGTAAATGGGAGTGTTTCCTTAATTTCTCTTTCAGATTTCTCATCATTAGTGTATAAGAATGCCAGAGATTTCTGTGCATTAATTTTGTATCCTGCTACTTTACCAAATTCATTGATTAGCTCTAGTAGTTTTCTGGTAGTCTTTAGGATTCTCTATGTATAGTATCATGTCATCTGCAGACAGTGACAGCTTTACTTCTTCTTTTCCAATTTGGATTCCTTTTATTTCTTTTTCTTCTCTGATTGCCATGGCTAAAACTTCCAAAACTATGTTGAATAATAGTGGTGACAGTGGACAACCTTGTGTTGTTCCTGATCTTAGAGTAAATGGTTTCAGTTTTTCACCATTGAGAACGATGTTGCCTGTGGGTTTGTCACATATGGCCTTTATTTTGTTGAGGTAAATTCCCTCTATGCCTACTTTCTGGAGGGTTTTTATCATAAGTGGGTGTTGAATTTTGTCGAAAGATTTTTCTGCATTTATTGAGATGATCATATGGTTTTTCTCCTTCAGTTAATATGGTGTATCACATTGATTGATTTGTGTATATTGAAGAATCCTTGCATTCCTGGGATAAACCCCACTTGATCATGGTATATGATCCTTTTAATGTGCTATTGGATTCTGTTTGCTAGTATTTTGTTGAGGGTTTTTGCATCTATGTTCATCAGTGATATTGGCCTGTAGTTTTCTTTCTTTGTGTCATCTTTGTCTGGTTTTTGTATTAGGGTGATGGTGGCCTCGTAGAATGAGTTTGTGAGTGTTCCTCCCTCTGCTATATTTTGGAAGAGTTTGAGAACGTTATGTGTTAGCTCTTCTTTAAATGTTTGATAGAATTCGCCTGTGAAGCCATCTGGTCCTGGGCTTTTGTTTGTTGGAAGAGTTTTAATCACAGTCTCAATTTCAGTGCTTGTGATTGGTCTGTTTATATTTTCTGTTTCTTCCTGGTTCAGTCTCGGAAGGTTGTGCTTTTCTAAGAATTTGTCCATTTCTTCCAGGTTGTCCATTTTATTGGCATAGAGTTGCTTGTAGTAATCTCTCATGATCCTTTGTATTTCTCCAGTGTCAGTTGTTACTTCTCCTTTTTCATTTCTAATTCTGTTGATTTGAGTCTTCTCCTTTTCTTTCTTGATGAGTTTGGCTAAGGGTTTATCAGTTTTGTTTGGCTTCTCAGAGAACCAGGGTTTAGTTTTATTGATCTTTGCTGTTGTTTTCTTCAGTTCTTTTTCATTTATTTCTGCTCTGATCTTTATGATTTCTTTCCTTCTGCTAACTTCGGGAGTTTTTTGTTCTTCTTTCTCTAATTGCTTTAGGTGTAAGGTTAGATTGTTTATTTGAGATATTTCTTGTTTCTTTTGGTAGTATTGTATTGCTATAAACTTCCCTCTTAGAACTGCTTTTGCTGCATCCCATAGGTTTTGGGTCATCGTGTTTTCATTGTCATTTGTTTGTAGTTAATTTTTGATTTCCTCTTTGGTTTCTTCTGTGACCTCTTGGTTATTAAGTAGTGTATTGTTTAGCTTCCATGGGTTTGTATTTTTTACAGATTTTTTCCTGTAATTGATGTCTAGTCTCATAGCATTGTGGTCGGAAAAGATACTTGATACGATTTCAATTTTCTTAAATTTACCAAGGTTTGATTTGTGACCCAAGATATGGTCTATCCTGGAAAATGTTCCATGAGCAGTTGAGAAGAAAGTGAATTCTGTTGTTTTTGGATGGAATGTCCTATAAATATCAATGAAGTCCATCTTGTTTAATGTATCATTTAAAGCTTGTGTTTCCTTATTTATTTTCATTTTGGATGATTTGTCCACTGGTGAAAGTGGGGTGTTAAAGTCCCCTACTATGATGGATTTGGTTTCTTTTAAGAAAATATTTTTGGGTTTTAAATAGTTCTTAGTTACTTATATGTTAGTTTTTAAAGGTACTTGCATATAACATACACTATTATGTTTTTTGAAGTATTATGCTTTTTGTCTTGATGTTTAGAATCAAGTTTATTAGTTGTCTTAAAGTAAATTTTTTTCCCCAGCCCATAATGCAGTTGTTACATCAGCCATCTTTGCTCCAAACCCAAGTTTGATGTTGTCTTTGGATGTGCAGTCTGAAAAATCAGAAGGGAACGATAAAGGTGAAGATGCTGAAGTTTTGGATAACATGCCCTCTGGTAGGTATTCATATTTTATTTGTCCTTCGTTTTCTCTAGTCAGCCTTTAATAGCCTCATTGACCTGTGGGTATTATGAGGTCTTCATGAGTATGAAGAATATTTCCTTTATGCAACATAATGGTTGTCAGATGTTCATTTCTGAACATTTTGGTAATATAGTTCTTGCAAGTTTTACTTCTTTTAAATTCACCTGGGAATTAAAACTGAAACTTTTGAAAGTTGGTAATTTTTTTTATGGACAACTATTCTCTTTAGAGAAATGCAAACCAGACATAAATACATACAAGATAAATTATCTGTCTCTGCTGCACTATAATCTCTGTGAGGACAAAGATTTTATGTGTTTTATTTATTGTTGTAGGGCCAGTGCCTAGCACAGTGCTTGCCTGCATATAGTAGGTGCTTAATAAACATTTACTGAATAAGTGAATTAAACCAAAATGAAAGCAGTGTCCTTTTCTAATTGCCACAAATTTACAGCTTCTCATAGATAACTATTTACAAGCCAGTAATTCTTGCCCTTTGCAGCAAATACTTTGAGAAGGAATAGTACTTTCAATTATATAAAATGCTCAGATTAGGAAGTAAAAAGAAACCGTCAAGTAGTATTGAGTGCCAATTATATAAAAATGGTCCCTCTTAATTCTTAAGAGTAAGGTAAAACCATGGAAACTTGGACCAGTTGTTAATGAAAACAAGTTTGTATTGTTAAAATCTATTGCAGAATATTTTATTAAATGTGTTTTCTCACTTTAGAGACTATAACCAGGCCTTGTAGAGAGTTATAAAGTCACAACAATAGATACAATGTAGTAAGAGTGCTTCTAAAAGTATTTGAATACTAAAAAGTTCTCAAGCATTTTTCTCATTTAATATCAAGTAATTTCCCTTGCGGCATTATTTGCACTATACACTGTACTAAATACACTATTTTTTCTGTCTGTGAAGAAAAATTTTGATAGCAAAGATGAACTTCAGTCTAGCACTTCTTTCTTTTATTTTTTAAATTTAAATATTTATTTATTTATTTATTCATTTGGTTGCGCTGAGTCTTACTTGTGGCAGGCAGGCTCCTTAGTGGTGGCATGTGGGATCTAGTTCCCTGACCAGGGATTGAACCCAGACCCTCTGCATTGGGAGCATGGAATCTTATCCACTGTGCCACCAGCGAAGTCCCTAGCACTTCTTTTATTACCAGATTTAAAAATCAACCAACTCAGAATTATTACACCTTTACTAAATGCCTGTTTGGAAATTTCTTTTCATTTTCTTTTTTTTTTTTTCTCACAGTCAAATCCTACTTCTCTCTTCTAAATTAAGTCATTTGGTTGGTTTTTTTTCCTTTTCTTTTTCCCCAATACCTTTTTACACTCTGCACATTTCCCCTACACATTGAACAGAAAATTCTAGCTTTTTAAACCATTTGAGGAAAAATGAAAAGTACCTTTTTTAAACTTCTCAAACTGCACCATATTAACATGGTTCAGTTATTACTTCACTGCGTCCTTTTTAAAGAGGCACAACTTTGGATCATACTCAGATTTGTGTTTGCTGTTTTGTACCTGTGTAGATATACTCTAAGAATAAACTCTTAAACTCGGGGTATGAGATCATAAAATATATCTGATTGCCCTCCTCTTTATTCTGACGTATTTGGCAACTTAAGCTTCAGTTTTCCTCATGTTTAAAATGGTGATAATACCTCGTTTATAAGGTTGTGATATGGGCAGAAGACCTCAATAGACATTTCTCCAAAGAAGACCTACAGATGGCCAACAGGCACATGAAAAGATGCTCCACATCACTAATTATTAGAGAAATGCAAATCAAAACTACAGTGTACACACACACACACACACACACACACACAGGAATATTGCTCAACCATAAAAAAGAATGAAATAATGTCATTTGCAGCAATGTGGATGGACCTAGCGATTATCATATTAAGTGAAGTAAGTCAGGGAAAGACAAATATATCACTTATATGTGGAATCTAAAAAATAGTACACATGAACGTATTTACAAAACAGAAACAAACTCACAGACATAGAAAACAAACTTATGGCTACCAATGAGGAAGGGGGGAGGGATAAATTAGGAGTATCTCCAAATCACTTTGCTGTACACCTGAAATTAACACTATTTTAAATCAACTATACTTCAATTAAAAAAAAAAGATACAGCTGACAACTAAAAAAAAAAGACAAACCAAGGTTGTGAGAAGAATTAAAGATGACACATGTAAGGTGTCTAGCAAAATGCCTGGCATGTAATAGACATTATCATCTTCATTATATTGTATCTTATAAGGCATTTCTA